>NC_059129.1:23713094-24016124 GCF_020740605.2 Lemur catta
CAATATCCATCTCAAGACTGAGAGAGGCCTTTTCTCTTCGTCACACAACGGAGAACAAGTCTCAGGACACGGAGGAGATTCCTGAACCGAGACGGAGCTCTCCAAGGCAGAAGAGGAGTGTACCATTTTCTAGGGCTTCAGATCCCGTCTCTGGCAGAGGCTGGCCGGTCCCTCCGGAAGAGGTGGTGGGCTCTGGCAAGGGCCCTGGTGACCACGTGGACAGAGCAGAAGTGGAGAGGGACTCGGGGCACGGCAGCAGCACTTTAGCTGGCTCGGAGGGAGGGTTCAGCACCCCAGACACGGACAGTCACTGCAGCAGTGACTGTGGAGCCAGCTCCCAAGGGGACAGGTTTTCACAGGAAAACATGGAATCCTGCGAGAAATTATCTGAAACTGACCATCATTTTTCCGACGTGGAAAGCCATTTAAACCAAGAAGATACTGGACATAAATTGAGAGATTTGCCCCAGCCAACTGATCTCTCATTCTCAAATACAAAACGTTTTAAACAAGAAATTCCTTCAAATTCCGACATTCCTGAAAAGTTAGTTAATACTCAGAACAGGTCAGCGTCTCAGGTTGATGTAGCTGTTAAAATTAATAAGAAAATAGTGCCCCTTGACTTTTCGCTGAGTTCTTTAGCTAAACGAATAAAGCAGTTACATCGCCAACAACAGCAGAGTGCCGGTGAACAGAATTATAGGAAATTTAGGGCCAAGATTTGCCCTGGAGAAAATCAAGCAGCAGAAGATGAACTAAGAAAAGAGATAAGGTAAGGTTTTTTTCTTATGAGTGTTTTTGTCATGTTAGTGATTGGTCATTTTGAGTGAAGCACGGGCCGATCCTTAGAGACTCAGCATCTGCTCCTCTGGGTGTCTTTTGCTGTCTTCATTCTCACTCTACGCTGACGGCATTGCTGCTTGAGGCTTGGGTATGGCCCTGTCTTGGCACCAGAATCCGTGCCTGGTTCCCATTGCCTATCAAGACAGTCTTACCTGGGGGCTTCCCTGTACCAGACTCAACGCATCCCACACGGACTCACCCTCCCTTCTCCTTGCCAGGCTACTCTTGAACTCCTGGCCACAAGGGATCCTCCCGCTTCAGCCTCAGGAGTAGCTGGGATTTGAGGTGTAAGCCACCATGCACAGCTCAGATGCTGTTTTTTATAATAGGAGATAGACCTACCAAAGACCCTGCAGACTTGGGTCTTTAGGCCAGTACAGGCTCTTCCCAAAGGCAGTCTGCCTGGGAAACCAGAGCATATTCAGATAGTTCTGGGAGAGCCTGGAATCAGAGCCAGGGGAGGAGTATTGGTGCCAGTTACCAGTTTATTGAGTGTCAACTCCAAATCCACCCTTCTTTGTCTTGCTTTGCAATCCTGGAGGCTGGACCATGTAAGCATTTCTCCTAGTGCACTGCTAGAATTTATCAGTAGAGGGCACTCGAGAGACACGGTAAGTCAAAGCAGAGGAGGCATCTCTCTCCTTGTTTGTGGGGTGCCCTTTTCTTTTTCCTCCTGGAGTCCCTGTGTTGCTCACTCAGGCAGAGTCCCTCCATCCAGCAAGCTGCAGCCACTCCTGCTCCAACAAGTTCTGAAGCTCAGCTTCAGCAGATGAGGGCCTCTTTTGGGCACTTCCCCTCATCCCTAGAGGTAGTAGCATTTGCTGTTCCTGTATTTTTTAGTTTAGTAGTTAGCTACCTTTCACTAGTTCATAATACTGTATTATAAATTTTCCTTGTTCAAATCACTGGTGTAGTTTTTGTCTCTTGATTGGACTCTGACTGATAGGGAATTGGTACCAGGAATGGTCCCAGGAGACAGACACGCAAAGATAGGATTGTGGGATTGGTTTGGCCATGACTTGGGCTTAAGCTCCGTGCTGAGCTCCTTGCCAGTAGGAAATAGGGGGGTTAATACTGTCAGCTGTGGTTGATTGTGATGAAGCACCAACTGAAGCAAGTGCCCTGGGTGCTGCAGTGCTGCTGCCAGAGTGACAGGTACCAGCACTGTGGCGTGGGGTGGATCTCCCTCAGGGTGCTGGGGCACTTACCAAAAGAAATGACAGTCTCAGCTCAAGCCACCGTCTGAGAACCAGAGCACTCTTATTCTTACACACTGTTGGTGAGAGTGTAACCTTTTACAGATTTCCTATTAAAATGAAAAACGTACATATTGGAATTCTACTTCTAGGGATTTATCTCACAGAAATATGCCTACAAGTGAGCAGGTTTATGTACAGAAATGTTTGTTGCAGCTTTGTGTGCATTACGGAAAATTGGAAACAACTGAAATGTCCTTCAGTAGAAAATTTGTCAAATTGTGGTACATCCATTCAGTGGAGTCCTATATGGCCATTGAAAGGAATGAAGTAGATACATGTACGGACCTGAAAAAAATATCTCAGGTGCATTAAGTGATGAAAGTAGGACAGTATGAAGAATTAAGATTCCGTTTTTGTATTTTAAAATTTTTTAAAAATTCATGTGTAGACAAAGGTCTAGAAGGATATATATCAAATTGTTAATAGTAGTAACTAATGTCATTTCTGGAGAATTGGATGAATGAATAATTAATGTTATCTTTAGAAAGTGGGATTGTTAGGGACTTTATATTTCTGTAGTATTTGATTTTTTTTATTATAATGTTCTGTTATGTAAATCAGAAAAATAATCTTTTAAAATATCTGATAATTGACATTTTCTGTATGCAGTAAAACAATGTTTGCAGAAATGGAAATCATTGGTCAGTTTAACTTGGGATTTATAATAACCAAACTGAATGAGGATATCTTCATAGTGGACCAGCATGCTACTGATGAGAAATACAACTTCGAGATGCTGCAGCAGCACACTGTTCTCCAGGGTCAGCGGCTTATAGCGTAAGTTCATTTCAGTGTTCAGAATCTTCAGTGTTGATTCCCAAATTCCCCCCCAAATTTAGGATCTAATGGCTTATGTATGTGTCTGTATAATGTGTAGGGGTTTTTGCCATAAGTATTCATACAGCAGATTTTTTAACTTTTTACATCATAATATTCATAGTTAACATTTATTAATTGCTTCAACAGTGCCTGGTCTATTATGTGCCAGGCACTGTTGAAGCAATTTATGTGTATTAGTTCATTTAATCCTTGCAAACCTATGAGGTAGTTAATCTTACTATCACTGTTTTACAGGTAATAAAACTTGAGGCAAACACAGGTTAAATAACTTGTCCCAGGTCATAGAGCTAATGTGTATCGAACCTTTTTAGCTCTTAAAAAATGTTGATCCCTGATGGGCCAGAAAATCCTTTTGATAAAGGGTAGTTTCTAGTATGTAGCATTTATGTAGAATTTATGTGTTCTGAAAGACAGCACAGCCTGTGTGTCAGTCTTTATCTATAGTAGAGCAATTTCAGTGGCTAGTCACTGCAGAATTTGGTATTACTCTTTCCTTTGCCAAATTGCATGTTTCACACTGATAATTTGACAACGATTTGATGATACGTCATGTGAACCAGAAGTATATTGTTAAGTAAAGTTATAAGAAGAGGTCATGGATTTTCATTTAGGAAATTAAACTACATGGAGAAGTAAACTCAGATCCCAACAGAAGTAGATTGGCATGGAGAAATGTATTGCCAAGCAGTCATTTCATATGACTGTTATAAACAAAAATATATAAAAAATTTTATATAATGAAAACAAATATATTTTCCAGCTGGGAAAATATATCTGGCTTACTAAGTACTCTATTTCCTGTGGAATGCATTAATTGTTTTTTGTTATTTTTTTTTTTTAAATTTTCAGTAGGGGTAAATGGTAATAGTAAAGACATTAGTAAGCTACTTTGTAACACTGAAATATTCCTGCTCCACTTACAGAGGTCTTTTATTTTTTAGCCATCTGGCATAAGTAACGTCTCATCTGTGGCATTTCAAGTTGACCCAGGTAATCACAGGCCACTTTGGGTCCCAGATGGGCCATACTTCAAGATTAAAGGATAAAGACTCAAATTTCATCCAGCTTTACCATGCCCTGCATAGTCTGATACTGTTAACCTCTAGCTTTTCCTGACCCCTCTTTTTGTTCCCTGTACTTAAACCACTCTGGCAATCTTTCCTTCTTGGCAGGCCTGATGAATTGCGGTATGGCCATTAGGAAGAATGAAGTAGATCTTCATGTGTGTCTCTGGAAACATAGGTCCATCATAGGGCTTGGCACAGATTGTTGTCTCTGTCTGGAACACTTGTCCTGCACCTACCTATTCCCCTCCAAGGACACTTCCTCAGAGGACCCTCCCTGACACCAGGGTTAAGTCTCACTTGCCGTATGCTCGTATGGCACTGGGTGTCTTTTCTTCCTGATTCTTGCTGTTGTTCATAGTCATAATTGATTTGCTTCACTGTTTGATCAATGTCTTTATTCCCCACTAATCTGTTCCAGGAGGGCAGAGACCGGGTCTGTGTTTGCTCACCATGGTATCTCCTGCCTTTAGCAGTGTTTGTCTTACTAAGCACTTGGTAAATCCAGTAGGAGAGATGGATGGAGATATAAAGCAGGTAGAGGAAGCAGGAAGAAAGCAAAATAAATGCTATCTGTTCATTCTGTTCTGTTCATTTTCAAGTGCTGGTAATGACCTGATCCAGCTTTTCAAATTATTTTTATTGTGAGGAGGAAAAATAGCATCTTTTTAATACTGTCATCCTTCAGGAGAAGATCCAAAAACAAACCAGGTCATTGGAGTAAGATGGAAGATGGAGAAAAAAGCAAACTACTTTTGTAGCTACTTTAACTTCTGAAAAGAACTTTAAGAAAAAGAAAATTGAAAGGATCTCTTCAGGATGTTTTGTGACACTTAACTGAATCATGGAAAGGCACATAGCTGAATGGTGTTGGTTTTCATGTTTTTGGGAAATGAGTTCAGAGTATCACAGTATTCCTGTTTTGGTTTCATTTCTGCTTTATAGTTAAATGTTTGACTTCAAGATATGGTTTGAATTTCCTCTCTGTTTTTCAGACCTCAGACTCTCAACTTAACTGCTGTCAATGAAGCTATTCTAATAGAAAATCTGGAAATATTCAGAAAGAATGGCTTTGATTTTGTTATTGATGAAAGTGGTAAGTTTATTAATTAGGACTGTAGAATCATGTCTTTTTAGAGCTGAGAACAATCTTTGAGGTCATATAGATCAATTCTTTTGTAAGAGATAAAACAGGTTCCCCAAAAAAGCATTCTGTGTCTGCCCTCTCTTTCAAATGTACATTATAAGTAGCACTCAGATGAAAGGCATTTCTCAAATAATGGGTTTTTCTCAAAATTTTATTCTTTTAGCTCCAGTCACTGAAAGGGCTAAATTGATTTCCTTGCCAACCAGTAAAAACTGGACCTTTGGACCCCAGGATATAGATGAACTGATCTTTATGCTGAGTGACAGCCCTGGGGTCATGTGCCGGCCTTCCCGAGTCAGGCAGATGTTTGCCTCCAGAGCCTGCCGAAAGTCTGTGAGTAAAGAAAGCTCGTCTGCTCAAGCACGTGGTCCGAGGAATTTCTTGGTTTATCTCCTGATTCGGTCAAGGGTTGTTAAATGCTTTTATATTTGCTGTGGGTCATTTTACATAGAGAGCCATGTCGTTCTCTGTCAGGATGACATACCAGCTGAGCGTGTCTGTGTTATCTGGGACCTCTAACTCATAACCATTGCTCTTTCTCTGCTTCTGTTAAGCAGTGTTGTATCTTAGAGCTTTCATTGATTCCCTGCACAGTTAGCTATTCGTGCACCTTGTTTGTGGACCCTGTGGGTAATAGCAACTTGCATAGATAGAGGTTTGCTGCTGCTGGGCCTGGGTGACTCTGTGCAGGATTCTGCAGAGTCATTCAGTTGGCGAGTGTCTCACAGGATGTGTGGTCACTGCATGTTGTATCACTGCTGCCGCTGGGATTGGTGTTGGAAAGTGGTAGCAATGGGTGGGGATCAGCCTGATGTCCAAGGAAAGTAAGTGACTTTGTTTCACCTGCCATTAGGAGAGGGCGGGACGCCCTTCGTTTATTTATCCCACAGATATTCCTTGAGCCCCTGCTGTGTGGCCTGCCCTGCTCCAAGTGCTAGAGACACAGAGGTTACAAGGCAGCTGAGGTCCTTGCCCTTGGGGAGCATATAGTTTGGTGGGGAGGAATAGGCAACAAACATAAACGACACCCTCAGATACCAGTAAGTGCAGTCAAGAAATTGAAACAGTATGCTGAGGCAGGGAGTGACCAGAGAAAAACAAGGTGACCAGGTGAGGTGGTTAGGGAAGAGCATCTGAGGGGGTGGCATCTGAGTTGCCACTTGAAAGGTAGGATTGAGTAAGAACTTGCCAAGTGGAGGAAATAGCAAGCGTAAAGGCTCAAGGCGTTTGAGCCAAGCCAGGGCTGACCATGTGCCTGGAGAGGGGACTGCAGTGGGCAGAGCAGAGGACAGAGGACAGCCGTGTAGCATCTTGCATGTCATGGTCAAAACCTGGGAGTCTGTGCTGCATGTGGCGGGAGCTGCTGGGGAGGGAACAGACAGCAAGAGGTGCTGGGACTATAGGAGGGAGAGGGCAGCAGCAGGGTGACATTTGGGGATTGGCTGGATCAAGAGTGCTGTGTGGGACATGGTCTATTTGGGATCCTGTTAGACTTTAAGTGGGGATCTCTGAGAACAGTCGTGTGAATGAGTCTAGAGCTCAGGGGAAATGTCAGGGTTGGAAATAAAATCTTAGGTGTCATTTACAGCCATGAAATTGGATACAATTATGCAAGGGCAGAGCTTCATTAGAAGAGAGCCCAGAATCTGACTTCCAGCTGCAGATATTTCTTTGATAAAGAACTACTGTTAACCTTCTAATCCTGGAGTCTCTGAGGCTGGCCTGGACCAGTAGCCAGGCATTTCAAAAATCTGGGTCTCAACATGATTCAGAGGCCTGTGCAGCCAGAGGCTGCTCCTTCCTCCTGCCCTGGCAGATGCGTTGTGCTCCAGCCCTTCCTCCTCGGTCTCAGGTGCTGACCGTGGGCCTCTCCTCAGTCGCTCCCTGCCCGCCCTTCCTGCCGTGTCTCTTGTGCACCACTCCTTCCAGTTCCACAGTCACTCTGGACCCTTCCCGTCTCTGTCCTGTCTGCTTGCCGACCCCTCCGCTGGATTTGCCACCTCTGCTCTGCACACACCTACCTGGCTCCCCCCGCGTGCAGGCCCCGCCCCCCACCCAACTGAAGTAGCCTTTCCTGGGCCCTCCTGGGTGCCATGGTCTCCGTCCTCTGTTAACTTGTTTATTGTCTGTCTTCCTCCAAGCTGGCAGAGCCGTGCTCTTACCCTGCCCCTCAGACTGTGACTGGCACGTGGTGGGCACTCAGTGTGCTGCAGGAAGAAGGAGGGTGACAGATGGGTTCAGGCTTGTCTCCTCTCCCCATTGCTCCTTGTCTCTTAGGGTCTCAGATTCTCTGGCTCGCTGTGGAGTCTGTCCCTGTCCCTCTCCCTGCCAGAGGGGGATGCACGCCGTGGAGCCAGCAGGGCCAGGGCTGGAGAGGGAGAGGCAGGAGTGCTGTTGCGTGGAGGGCAGGCCAGAGCCTGAGGAGAGGGAAGTGACACACAGTGACACATGTGCCCATCTAGGGAAAGAGGGTCCCAGGAGTGCTGTGGTCATGAGGCAGGTGCTTGCTTAATGGACTTGTTCAAGAGGAAGGGGGTGGCAGTGCAGCTCAAGTGGGGGAGGGAGGGATGCATGTCTGGAGGTACAGGCAGGCCAGTGAGGGCCAAATCAGGTGACAGACAGGGGTCTTTTATTCAGGTGAGAGGGGAGAGCTGTGAAGAGGAGTGATATGACCTGACAGACCTTTTAAAATAATCCCTGGCTGCTGAGCAGAGAGCAGCTTGTAGAGGGTGGGGGCAGCAGGGAGGCCTGTGAGGAGGCTGCTGCCGCTGCCCCGGGGAGAAGTCTGCGCAGCTGGGATGGAGGTCGTGGCGGAGCAGCTGGGATGGAGGTCGTGGCGGAGCAGCTGAGAGTGGTTGGGTGTGAACAGGTGTAGTCAGTGTCTCGAGTAGAGGTGGTGCCGCCATGAAGGAGCCAAGGGGGGCCTGGATTTCACATAATGGTGGGGGGCTGAGGTACTAGATAGAAGGTAGGGTTCTTGGGGGAAGATTTTTCAGGCCATGTGGTTTTGAGTTGTAATCTTTTCCAGCCTTATTTTAGAGAGAGATGCTTCTGAAGAGTTGCTTTTCTAACAAAACCAATAAAACTTTAAATTGTTGTGTCTCGTACTCAGGTGATGATCGGAACTGCTCTTAACACAAGTGAGATGAAGAAACTCATTGCCCACATGGGTGAGATGGACCACCCCTGGAACTGTCCCCATGGAAGGCCAACCATGAGACACATTGCCAATCTGGATATCATTTCTCAAAACTGACATTTCTAACTGTATGGAATTATGTGTATATATCTATTTGGGGTTTCAAAATTAACCTGCTGCTTAAAAAATAATGTACCAGATCCATTTAAAAATGATCTTGAGAACCTTTTCAAACCATGTGGAGCATTGCTTGTAATACTTTTTGTTCTACATTTGTGTGTGTGTGTGTGTATATAGACAAGAACATGTTTTACAAAAATAAGAAGAGCACTTTGGAAGTTACCCAGGCCTCTGCTCTGGCTGAATATATTTTAGTCTGCAACTTTTAGCCCTTGATGATAGTTAAATTCATATTGGTTTAATTTTGTAAATGTAAAATTATGGTCCTTTTGGGATAGTGGTTCTCAACCCTAATGCACATTAAATTTTAAGAAACAAATCATCCAAAAAACTCAAGGGCCATTCTCTGCCCAGCTTGAAGGAAACGACTGGATGGGGCTGGGGTCACTATTTTTAAATGTTCCTCTGTGTGGTCAAGGTGGCAAATTGCTGTTCTAGGCAGGGAGAAAGAAAAGATTTTTTTTCTGTAATGTAATGCTGTGATCTGGTTTCCTCAGTAACATTTCCTTGGTAACATTCTAGTTACCGACCCTGACTGGTACTGGAGATAAACAAATCTCTGTCCGTCTTGTCAAATAGTGTTTCATGGACTCTTGTCCTATTTGAACTGTGCCAAAAAATGGAAGTAAAGATGCCCAGTGTGGAGTACAAATGGAGGTTGGTGCACAGTGATGACAAGTGTGGGCCTCCCCACTGCCCTCTGGGGAGCAAGGGCTTCCTCGGATGGAAGCAGACGGTAAAGTAGTGACTATTGCCATGTGTTGTGACAAGCGCCACGCTGGTGTGCATCTGCGGGAGCTCATGTGAGAATCACGAGAACTCTGCAATTGGGAATTGGAGGCAGGATAATGGCCCCCAGAGACAGCTGTGGCTTAATCCCCGGGCCCTGTGAATACATCACCTTACGCAGTAAACGGGTCCCTGCAGATGTGTCCGAGTTACTGGTCTTGGGATGGGGAGATTATCTGGACTGTCTCATGAGTTCTTCGGAGTGGAGGACCTGTCCCAGCTGGCCGGAGAGATGACACTTGTTGGGTTTTGAAGGTGGAGGGAGGCGCAGAGCCAAGGAACGCAGGCGGCCTCTGCAAGCAGAAGCGGAACCGGACTATCTCCTGGAGGCTCCTGGAGGAGCGAGCCCTGTCACACTGACTTACTGGCTGTAGGATAATAAATGTGTGTTGCTTCAAGCCACTAACTTTGTGGTACAATTTGTTTACGGCAGCAATGGAAAACTAATGCGTGAGTAATTGCAATTTTATGGAGTGGCAGTTAGCAAAGCTGGGAAACCCCAGGCCGAGCGCCACAGGTGCCGCAAGAGCTGAGACCCGCCCCATGGCCTCGCGGCGGCCCCTTTAAGAGCGCGGGGCGGGGCAGGGCGGGCGCGGTTGCCTGGACGACCGGGACGCGCGCGGCCCTGCGCTCCCTGCGGCCCGGCCTGGCGGAGCCAGGGGCGTCCGGAGCCCGGTGAGCGCTCGCCGAGCCCGGAGGCGGCCTCTCTGGCGACCGTCCCGCTCCTCGCTGGGCGGAACCGACGCGACCTCCCGGGCCCGGGTACCTGCGTGCTGGGCGGGGAGGACCGCGCTGGGCGCCCGACCAGAGCTGTGCACAGTAAACAGCCGGGGAGAGCCCGAAAAGAATTAGGAAACACGCAGTGAGAAGTGAAATCTGCTTTATTTGCAGTTCCTAGTTCACGGAGAGAGGACTGGGAAGCCTCTAGAAAGGCCCGTCTGAATTGAGAGGTGAGCACAGCTGAGGCTAGATTACCCTGGGATGGCTTCGCGGAGAGGGTGGGGGTGGGGGGGTGCTGAGAAGAGCAACGGGGGGTTTTGAAGGGAGAGGGAAGCCTGCAGGTGGGGTTGAGCTGGCGAGTGGGGTGTCCCGAAGATGCCGTCCAGGCAGAGGAAGGAGAGGGTCGCTCCCTGCACCCCTGGGGCACAGAAGAGGGAACAGACCTTGCCTTGCGCCCCAGGACCTGGAGGCTTTCAGTGGGGCCCAGTTTTGGAGAACGGTGAAAACTGTGGCCGCGGTGCCTCAGCTCTGGGGCATGGGACAATTTATTGACACATCCTTTCTTGTCTGTCCCATCAGAGGTAATCAATCAATAAAGGTGCTACAGGGAGTAGCAGCCAATGATTTCAAGTTTGGAAACAGGAACAGGACAAAATAATCACTCCACTTGTTGAGTTTGCTCTATATCCTGTATCAGGGATTTCTCTGTGTGTCACCTCATTTAATCCTTACGATGAGACAAGGTACTGGAACTCCTATTTGATATCCGAGGCAGAGGAGATTAAGCAACTTGCTTAAGAACACAGAACTAACTGGTAATGGGCAGTGCGGGAGCCTGAATCCAGCTCTGAGCACTTTACAGTGGTGACATATCAAGGGAGGGGCTTTTAAAGTGTGACTTGGCGGCGTGGGAGACCTTAGAGGTTAAATAGCCCTTTTTGGTGTATAGTGTTACCCTTCTTGTGGCAACGCTATTTGAAAAGAAATAATATTAAACATTGGTTCCAATTTAAAAAATTTTAGGAACAACCAATGGAATATTGAGATATTATTTTCATAAACTGATGATACTTGTAATTAATTTTCAGGTTTAAGGAGGAAACTGATAATGGCATTGTGTTGTAAAGCTAAAATTCTAACTACAAGTGAACCCCCCCCAAGTATTTAGAGACATAATGTTTATTTTTCAGATAAAATCCATCAACGCTTTGAAACAAACGGCTCTCAACCAAAGGAGTCATTTGGTGTTTCTAAAGTAAACTTTGGGTCTTCCAAAGACCATGGTGAAAGAAAAGAAAAAAGCAGACAAAAAAGGAGTTAAGTCTGCCCGCTCTCACTCGTCTTTCTCTGACTATCCAGAGTTTTCCAAACAAGATGGCAGCGCCATCAGGCAGGAAATGTCCCCAGGTGGTGTCCCACCATTGGAAATGCAGCACAACGAAACGGAACCCCAAAAAGAACCCAAAAACGTTCAGCAGGAGGAAGATGCCACTCAACAATACGAAGAGCCCATTCTAACCAAACTCATAGTGGAAAGGTGATTTGAAGGGGGTGCGATAGTATTTAACACTGTGAATCAGGCGTTTTTGGAAAGTTTGCTTTGCTTCAAGCATATGAATCCTCATGCATTTTTCTCGTCATCACACAATTTCCCCACCTCCGAAAGCACCACCCCCCTTTTAAGCTGTGTCTTACGCTGGCACAAGGCCTGCAGCCCCAGGGCCTTCCCTGCCCAGGTCTCTGGGTGCTGCATCTTCCACGTTCCCTCTTCTACCACTTCTTTGTTCTCTGTTCTCTCTCTCTCAGCAATCTCTTCTCATATTGGATTATAGCTTTATATACCATCTCCCTAGATGACTGTAAAAATCTGCTTTTTAGCACTGTTCTAGAATTTTAGATTCAAAATTTTAGCAGCAGTCCCCAACCTTTTTGGCACCAGAGAGCGGTTTCATGGAAGACGATTTTTCCATGGAGTGGGGATGGGGGATGGGGTGTCACGGGTGGCGGGGGTGTGGTGGGGAGCTCAGATCGTGATGTGTGGCCCATTTCCTAACAGGACCAGTAATGGGCCACAGCCGGGGGGTTGGGGACCGCAGCTCTACTGGACTCAAGCTCCTTGTATCCAAAACTGGAGACTGCTGGCCTTGAAGTAAGGTCTGGGTTTGTCTTAGCTCTATGACATGAATACCATCCCTGAAACTTTATGAGCTTCAGGTTCTTAATCAGGGGAAAACAAATGAGAATACGCACCTGAGAAGGTTATTCTGAATGTTACTATTTTGCTCCCAGCTATTAGCTTCTCCCTTGTTCCCTGTTCCTGTACAGCACCACCATCTTCTTCTTACACATCCAGCCTTGAAACCTTAGAACTATCCTGCTCCTTCCCCTTGCCTTTCATATTTCTCCTCCCTCTATGGTTCTCCCATCAGTCCTTTTCTCTTCATTAGCTCTTGATGGGACTATTGGACTTGTCTTCTAACGATTTCGCTGCTTCCAGGCTGTTCCTGAGGCCTCCTGTGTAGATTTACCTTCCTAAAGCGTGGCTCTGTCTACATCGCTGCCTGTATTAGTTGTCTATTGCTGTCTAGCGCATTACCTCAAAGCCCAGCAGCTGCAACATTAAATAGTATCTTGCACGGTTTCTGGGGGTCAGGACCCCCACGGCTTGGTGTATGGGTCAGGCGCTCTCATGAGGTTGCAGTCAAAGTGTTGGCCCTGGCTGCTGTCATCTGCAGGCTTGACTGATTGGCGCCAAGGCTGTTGTCTAGAGGCCTCGCCTCATGTCCTCGTCACATGGACCTCTCTCGGGCTGCCTCGAGTCCATGCCGTGGTAGCTGCCTTTCCCCAGAATGAGCACCCTAAGAGCAAGCAGAGGCAGAAGCCACGATGTCTTTTATCACATATTCTGGGACCTCATCTCAGAAGTCACCCTTGCCCTTTCCACAATATCCTAGTGGTCACACAGGTCAGCCCTATTTCATGGGAAGGGACAACATGGAGTATGAACACCAGGTGAGAATTGCTGGGAACCATTCAGAGGCTGGTCACCACACTCCCTCTTTAATAACTTTTAGTTTCTTCACAGTATCTACGGAATAAAACTTAGCCGGGGCTGAGGGCGGTGGCTCACACCTCTAATCTTAGCACTCTAGGAGGCTGAGGCAGGAGGATCACTTGAGCTCAGGAGGTCAAGACCAGCCTGAGCAAGAGTGAGACCCGTCTCTACCAAAAATAGAAAAACTAGCTGGGCACAGTGGCATGTGCCTGTAGTCTCAGCTACTCTCGAGGCTGAGGCAGGAGGATCACTTGAGCCCAGGAGTTTGAGGTTGCTGTGAGCTAGGCTGACACCACTGTACTCTACCCAGGGCAACAGAGTGAGACTGTCTCAAAAAAAAAAGAAAAAATACCAAAAACCTCCCTCACCGGACACTCTGACCCTCCCAAACACAGGAGCCCAGCGGGACTTCTACCCGTGGACTCTGTTCATTTCTGTCTTTGCTTACACAGACTGCCCTGCCTGGCATGCTTTCCCCTTGTTTGTGTAGACCAAATCCCACCTGCTCTTTCAAGGTCAACCTTTTCCATGAATTCTTCCTAATAAGAGGACCTTTCCTAAGAACTCCTTTAAACTTTTTTTTTTTTTTTGGATAGGGTCTTGCTCTGTCACCCAGGCTGGAATGCAATGGTGCTAGCATAGCTCACAGCAGCCTCGAATTCCTGGCCTCAAACTTTAACTGAACACCTAGCCTTTAAACTTTAAAGCCTTTCAGTTCTACTTACCATTTTCTGTTATGTGCCACTGTACTTATTACTTTCTATTACATATGTGCCTATCATGTATGTATCACTGAAATTTGTTTATGAGTCTCAGCTTCTCTGCCTGGCTGAAAATTTCTCAATAGCAGAGATACGCCCAGAGCATCAAACACCAAACCTTAGACCTGGTAAGGTGTTCGGTTGAGATTTATAGTTTGAATTATACCTGCAGCTATTTATTAATTATCTGCTGTGTGCCAGCCCACAGCTCTCGCTGAGCACTGTCAATGGATATTAAAAAGTATGAAATATAGGTAGTGTGTAATTATGTTCTGTGTTGTGTTGTATTTGGGAAACTCAGAGCGTAGTGTCTTCAGTGTGCCCTGAGTCAGTTTAGGGAAGGTGGGGCCTGCAATGACCTTGAGGCAGGAGCCCTAGGAATTGAATGCTGTGACACAGAGCCGGGGAGGATGGAGGCCGAGAGCATCTGGAAACATATGTGTGTTTTAAGGCAGGTAGGGGAGGTATCACTGATACCATTACATGGAGCTATTATGAATTCTTTTAAAAATCCTTTGTTTCTTTATTCGTTGTTTTTAGTTATTGGAGTAATATATACGCATTGTGACAAATGAAATGATGCAAAGATGTCTTAAAGAAGAGCTAAGTACCCCCCTTCACCCCATTCTAATTTTACTCTCCCTGCCCTTCCCCAACTCTCATAAAGTCTTTTGGGTTTTGTAGGTAAATAATCACATAATCTTCAAATTGAAATAATTTCAGCTCTCTTTTCAATATTTGTGCCAACTGTTTAAATTTCTTGACTTCTGCATTAACTAGTGGCCTCTAGAACAATATCGAGTAATTGGTGGTAAAGGCAGGCATCCCACGCATGTTCCTGATTTTAATGGAATTGATTTCACCATTTCACCCTTAAAAATCAGGGTTGCTATTGTTTTTCATATATAGTCTATTGTGTTTATGTAGTTTCCTCATATTAGAACTTAAGTTTTTTGTTTTTTTTTTTTTAAGAAATGATTACTGAATTTTATCAAATACCTTTCTGGCATTGTAATATACCTGTATGGTTTTTCTTCTTTAATTTGCTGATGTAATGAATTATATTTATAGATTTTTCTAATGTTTAATCATCTTTAGATTCTTGGAATAAGCCCAGTTTGGTCACAGCTGCCACAGGTTCATTGGTTTGTCACCTTCCTTCCTTAGAGCCTAGAGAAGACCCTGTGGCAGATGCCATGTTAACCATTTGGTTCTGGACTGGAAATCTGGGTGCTGTTCTTGGTAGCTCCTTCCCCAAAGCTGACACATCACAGAGCCCTGTTGGATCTATGTCCAGCATATATCTTTAAAAAAAAAAAAAATTAAAACTTTTTATCATGGTAAAATAGACGTAACACAAAATTTACTATTCTAACCATTTAAAATGTAAAATTCAGTGGCATTAAGTACATTCACATTGTTTTGCAACTGTCACCATTATCCATTTCCAGACCTTTCTCATCATCCCACACAGAAACCTTCCAGAATATACCGTAACTCTCCATCTCTCTCCCCGTCACTGCCCTCTCCTGGCAGTTTTCTGCCACTCTTAGCTCTCCCGAACATCTGTTCACACCCCAGCCACTGTGGTCTTTTTGAGATAGAAATCTGATCTTGTCCCTGTCTTGGTTCCTCCCAGAGCTCTGGATTTTATAGCAGGGGTTTATCCCAGCCCATAGAGCCAGCCTACATGGCCTCTGCCTCCCTCTCACCTTCCTCCTGACCTGCTCCCTCCCTGGCGTCATGTGCTCTCCTTTCCATTTGCTGCACTGCAGATGGCAAGCTCTTGCCTGCCTCAGGGCCTTTGCATTGCTGTTTTCACTCTTCCCGGGGTTCTTCCCATGGCTGTCTCATGTCCTTCAGGCCTCAGTACAAATCTTGTGTCTTCAGAAAGGTCTTCACGCTGACTAACTGTGTGCAGTAGCCTCTCCCTGATCATTGCTTTTACAAAAATTGAGTGGGATCTGGAATTATCTTGTTCATTTGTTTCCTGTTTATTGTCTGTCTCTCCTGAGTGGACTGTAAGCTCCTGAGGGTAAGAACTTTCTAGTCTTGTCCACAGCTCTGTCCCTCAGACAGGCACTCAGAGACAGGCACTCAGGGGGAATGTTTATTGAGTGAATGAATAAGCGTGAGATCTTACATGCACCTCTTCATCTTTATATATTTTTATCAATGGTAAAATACATATATTAATATAACAAAATTTACCATTTTAACCATTATAAGTGTACAATTCAGTGACATTAAATATATTCACAGTGTTGTACAACCATCACAAATACCTGTTTCCAGAACTTGTTCATCATCCCAAACAAACTCTGTGCCTATTAAACTGTAGCTCCCCCACTCCCCCTTCAAACCCCTGGGAACCTCTATTCTACTCTCTAATTATATGATTTAACCCACTGTCACTTAGGTTTACTCGCATCATTCATTACCGTGGATTTATTTCTCTGCAGCTATGAAGGGGAAAAAGTTCGTGGGCTGTACGAGGGAGAAGGCTTCGCAGTCTTTCAAGGAGGCAGCACCTACCACGTGAGTTATGTGCTTGGGAACCTGCAGGGCAGGGAGGAAAGTGTGGGGCGATGGTTTTCGATTTGCAAATCTTCAGTAAAGTCCACTGATGCTTCAAAAGAACTTCAAAGTACTTCATACTGATTGTGTTTTGAACCATGATTACATATTGAAGGTAAAAATATGGCTCAGCATAACTGAAGTAGTCATTTTGGATTTCTTTCCCTGGCTCTTGTTGTATAAATAACAGGTCACTAAAGTAAATAATGAAGAGTAAAATCCCAGTGTCACCATCCTTTTGCCATAAATGTGTTCCATTGGCTATGTTCCTTTTATTTTAGATGGGCAAATTCATTTTGTAGATAACATTTTGAATCTGTCTTTGTTGCTGCATGGTTTTAATAATGATTTTTTTAAATTTTTTATTGTAAATTATACATAACATTTACCATTTTAACCTTTTGTGGGTTTTTTTGTTTGTTTGTTTGTTTTAGACACGGTCTTGCTCTGTCACCCAGGCTGGAGTACAGTGGTGCCATCATAGCTCCCCACAACCTTGAACTCCTGGGCTCAAGTGATCCTTCTGCCTCAGCCTCCTAAGTAGCTGGGACTACAGGTGTGCACCACCATGCCCAGCTAATTTTTAAAATTTTTAGTAGAGATGGGGTCTCACTATGTTGCCCAGGCTAGTCTCAAACTCCTGGCCTCAAGCAATCCTGCCTTGGCCTCCCAAAGTGCTAGGATTTCAGGTGTGAGCCAGCATGCCTGGCTTCCATTTTAATCATTTTTAAGTGTACAGTTCAGTGGCATTAAGCACATTCACATTGTTCTGCAACCGTCATGACCATCCATCTCCAGAACTTTTTCATCATCCCAAACTGAAACTCCATCCCCATTAAACAATAACTCCTCATCCCACTCTCCATTAATTATTTTTGATGTTGCATTGTGTTCTAAATTTGCTATTCATAACTGTTCCATAGTTGTTGTATACTTTTGGGGTGTTTCATTTTTTGCCTTTATTACCAAAGCCACCATGAAGATATTTATTTATACATTCATTCAGTTTATCAAAGAAAGATGTGCTTATATGGGAGAATGAATTTTTGTAGCTGAGGTCATCAGGCATGAGTTTTAGTACCGATTTTTCCCTTGAGCATGCATGTTCTTTTTCCTGTTTCATAAAAACTCTTCAAAACACCACTATTACTGAATACTGGTCATTAAAATGACCGCCCCACCTGGCCTTTACTCTGACCTCTGGCATGAAGGTGTCCCATTGATCCTGATCAGGGTCTCCTCTCAGCACTGAGCGCTTGTACGCAGCACTGGCGTGTGACCCGTCAAAATGCCACCTGGGTTTGTTACTGCTTTTGCTCACTGCTCTCACATGGCACAAACCCTTCCCAGGCTGCTGAGGACTGCCTCATCTTGGCGCTCTCAGATGTGCAGTTACCCGACTGCTCGAGCTGGGCCAGCCCATCCTGTTGAAGGCCAGGTGGCCCTGCCCTTCCCCGAAGTGGATGAGGGTCACCTCCCTACCCACGGCCAGCTACTTGCTCTGTAAACTCTCCATATTTTCCTGAGACTCAAATGATTTTGATGAAAAACAATCATCAGTTGGATCCCTTTTAAATTGTTTTCTGGGTTTTTTAAAAAACAATTTAAGTTTCTGCTTAAGTTTTTGTGTTTGTTTTGGCTTAGGCCACACCCGAAATCATTTGCCCCCCTTGTGTTGCTAGACATTTGGTGACTGGTGTTTTCTGTGTTAATACAGATGTTCAGTTCCTAGAATACTGAGTGCCTGGGGGCCTCGGAGGGGACATCACCGAGGCCGTGGCATGGATGAGGAGGCAGGCCCAGCAGGATGAGTCGGGAGCCCCGAACCCCAGGCGGGTCCAACCAGGATTGGGCACGTTTTTAGATCACAGTCTCGGTATACACGCATGTGTTTAAAGACAGATGGTAAAAGCAACACCCTCCTTGTGTGGGTGCATGCTGGTATTTTCTATTCTAATGTTAAAATAACACAGTTTTCCTGAGTGCCAGCCCTGTCTGTCATGAGTCCACGCTAATCTGAATTGACTGTGTAATGTATCTTCTTGCTAGTGAAGTTAGGGCAGTGGTTCTCAAAGTGTGGTCCCTGGGACCAGCAGCATCTGCTGGGAATTTTTTAGAAATGCAGATTCCTCTCCATCACCCACTAGATGATTCTAAGGAAGAACTGGATGTAATTTTATCATTGTTTACTCTGATTGCATTTAGACATCCAGGTATGTTTTTTACGACTAGTTCCTATACATTAACAATAGACACTTTCAATGCAAATTAACTACACTGACAACTGTGTATTGTATACCTGTTACCGAAAACTCAGCGCTTGTCCTCCAGGCCGCATCAGAAGAATGACAAATGTTTTAGGGAGGAGGAAAGAGAATTTTTGTTACTTTGTCAGCAAAGGAGGAAAAATGGTAGACCTCCTCTGCTCAAAATCCACATTTCCCAAACATAGGCAGAAATACAGAGCTTTTAAAGGGAGAGCCCGTCAGTTCTAGGCTGTTGAACTAGGCCATAGTGGTTAACCATTCTAATCATCACATCTCTGCCAAAGACAAAGCCTGTGAACTCTGCCAGCCACCTACCTGGGGCCTGGCACCACCTGGATGGCTGAGTTATCTTTTAACAAAAGACTTAACCTGCCTCAGGGATGCAGGTCAGGCTGCAGGTCCCAAAAAGAGTGGGGGAAGTTTTAAAGAGATAGAAAATCTTTTTTTTGTCCTTCGGGCCTTTCCCTCTGTTACATACATATATGTGAATGTCAGTATACGAACATGTACACACACTCGTTGTGCATGCTCTGATGATTCCCAGTAAGGGAAAACAGACAGAAAGCATGATATTTACAAATGTAATAATTTCTGATATTTTAATCAGGTCTATCTAGTTTGAACAATTTTTTTTTAATCCTTAAGCTTTGAAATACAAAATCAAAAGTATTTGAATTCTTTTGAACTATGGAGTTCTCCAATAGCTTAATTGGGAAAGGAAAACTCAGATTGAATTTACAGCTAATTTTTAACAACTGCACAGGACTGCCTGGAGTAAGTTTTAGGGACCTGGATATTTTGGGGCCCCTCCTTAGATCTTTTTTAGGGCAGGATGGACCCCAGTGCAGTGCCAGGTCAAAGTAGGGCTCTACTGCTGCTGCCGCACCCTCAGGCAGATGTATTCCTGCATGTGGAGCCGTGATAAGGCTCCATCCGAAGAGCTGAAGCCATGGACGGCAGTTGTGGTGTAAAGTCAATAGCTGTGCCGGGCGCAGTGGCTCATGCCTGCAGTCCCAGTGCTTTGGGAGGCCAACGTGGGAGGATCGCTTGAGGCCAGGAGTTTGAGACCAGCCTGGGCAACATAGCAAGACCCTGTCTCCACAAAAAATAGAAAAATTAGCTGGGCATGGTGCTGTGTACCTGTGGTCCCAGCAACTTGGGAGGCTGAGGCAGGAGGATCGCTTGAGCCCAGGAGTGTGAGACTACAATGAGTTATGATGATGCCAATGCACTCTACCCCAGACAGCAGAGTGAGACCCTGTCTCAAAAAAAAAAAAAAAAAAAAAAAAATCAGCAGCTGCATTGCAAGAGTTTATGTTTTGTTTTGTTTTGAAGGGTATGTTTTCAGAAGGACTCATGCATGGACAAGGGACTTATATTTGGGCCAATGGATTAAAATACAAGGTAAAGCATATATAATAAGTTATAGTGGTAAGTTGTAACTATGAAATTTAAGGTCAGGTTCCCACAACTAAACAGATTATTATCATAAAAGTAACTCAGCACATGGGTTTAAAAAAAATTCACAGAACCCAAGGATATAGTAACTCAGGATTGCACGAGACCCACTGGTAATTGTTGTTGCTGGTTTCATTTGTACGTTCTAGAGGTCTTCTATGTGGTCTAAGTGTACACAGCACACATATAGGTACTTAGCCCCTCCTGCTTTTTTACAAACACGAATAGTTAATTATACACTCTCTTTGGTACCTTTATTTTTTAGAGATTGAACCATATCCATTCATCCAGATCTAACTATTTCTACTGGCTGCGTGTAGTCCATAATGTGGCTTGCACTTAACACATCTTGCTGGGCTGAGGGGAATGTGTATTTTTAAACTGATTGCTAGGACCGAATTGCTCCCAAGAGATTGTACCAGTTTCAACTCCTTCCCACAAAGTGTGTGAGGGCCTGAAATGCTATTCTAAAAATCTCGATTGCAGAGTTACTAACAGATGGTGTTTATAAAGGGTAATGAAGACATTTAAAACACACGCACGTAATGCACTTACTCAGACAACAGCCAGGCAGTGACGGAAACAGAGGCAAGTTTGGGCCAGGAAGGCAGCTGGCAGGAGCTGGACAGCGGGAGGTGTGCGGCAGGGGGGAGGGGGGCGAGGGAGGGGCTGGCCCTCACCGTGGGGGTCGGGGAAAGAGAACCACCAAGGTCCAAGGGAGCCTGAGGGATGGGGTCCCAGCTGTCTGGAGGAACTCCCTGCTCCACGTCCTGCCTTCTAGCTAGTGGTCAAAATTCAAGGTTTCTGGTCCCTAAATGGCGATTTGCCAGGAGTCCTCTCTGCTCCGCTGTGTCTGGAAACTCTCAAAGAGGGTCATTTTTGCATGCACAGACCCCTGTACCGGCCCCGTCAGGAGGGTTTATGGGCAGGACTCTGGGGACTCCCCCAGAAGCATCACACGACCTGGCCAGTAGCCAAGCCAGGTGGCACTGTCTCCCCTTCTCTCTGCTGACTGCTGCCTCCCGGAGTTCAGATTCCTGGAGAATCCGACAGCTCTGGGCCATTTTGCACCATATGATGCACTACCGACTAGGTAGATGTCCTGAGCCGGCACAGAGTGGGTTCTCTAGAAGGTGCCCACAGGGCAGGCTGTTGCCTGACATGTCTGCAGAGCATTTTGATGACCCACAGTCAGGAAGAAGGGTTTCCCACGGTGACCACTAACCCTGGCTAATCGTCAGGATCTCCTGGAGGGTACCGAGAATTAGCCTTCTGGGAGGCGGGTTCCAAGAGCCTGAAGTTCCCAAGGTCAGGACTGGAAGCCACCACTTTACCGTGTCCCCTGCTTGCTTCTTGGAGCTTAGTCTACAGGCGATTTCAGATATTTCATTCTGCCTGGGCTCCCGCCCAGTGGAGGGCTCGGGCAAGAGAGGAGGGGAGAGGCAGAGGAGGGGAGAGATGCAGAGGAGGGGACGGAGAGCGGGGAGTGGGTGGTGCTCTGCTGCTTCCACAGAGGAGAGACAGGAATAGTGTCGGGGTCATGAGATGTCCTCGAGCAGCCCCAGGATTAGGGCTCCCTCCACTGCCTTCTTTCTGTCACCCTCTGGCCATTTTGCCCCAGGGAGAATTTGTGAAGAACATCCCCATGAACCACGGCATGTACACGTGGCCGGATGGCAGCGTGTACGAAGGCGAAGT
Organism: Lemur catta; assembly: GCF_020740605.2. Taxonomy (NCBI): domain Eukaryota; kingdom Metazoa; phylum Chordata; class Mammalia; order Primates; family Lemuridae; genus Lemur; species Lemur catta. Next base: position 23,734,892 of record NC_059129.1, read on the forward strand.
ACGAAACGGCATGAGGAACGGCTTCGGCATGTTCAAGTGCAGCACCCAGCCTGTGTCCTACATCGGCCACTGGTGCCACGGCAAGAGACACGGGAAGGTAGGAGAGGCGGCCACGAGGCAGGGGTCTACCCATAAATGGAGGGGCAGACACGGAGGGCAGGGAGTGGGGCGCTGTTGAGGGTGTATTGGCTGTTTATTGAGGCGAAATTCACATCACACAGAATTTACCTTTTTTTTTTATTTTGAGACAAAGTCTCACTCTGTTGCCCGGGCTAGAGTGAGTGCCGTGGCGTCAGCCTAGCTCACAGCAACCTCAAACTCCTGGGCTCAAGCAATCCTCCTGCCTCAGCCTCCTGGGTAGCTGGGACTACAGGCATGCATCACCATGCCCGGCTAATTTTTTCTATATATATTTTTAGTTGGCCAGATAATTTCTTTCTATCTTTAGTAGAGACGGGGTCTCGCTGTTGCTCAGGCTGGTCTCGAACTCCTGACCTCGAGCGATCCACCCGCCTCGGCCTCCCAGAGTGCTAGGATTACAGGCGTGAGCCACCGTGCCCAACCAGGATTTACCATTTTAAAGCGTACAATTCAGTGGTCTTTAGTACATTCACGGTGTTGTGTGGCCATCACCGCTATCCCCCCAAATGTTCATCACTTCAAAATACAACCCCATACCCATTAGGCAGTTACCCACATCCCCTGCAACCATGGGTCTGTTTTCTGTCTCTGTGGTTTACCTATTCTGGACATTTTATATAAATGGAATCATATAATATGTGACCTTTTGTGTCTGTGTTCTTTCCCTTAGTGGAGTATTTTAGAGGTTCATGCATGAAATCAAATAAAGTTATCAGCATGTCTTTCCTTTATATGGCTGCATAACACTCCACTGTTAGTATTGACCATAGTTTATCCATTCATCTGTCGATGGACATTGGGCTGTTCTCATCTATTGACTATCACAAATAGTGCTGGTGTGAATACGTGCGCAAGGATTTATTTGAGCACTTGTTTTCAGTTCTTTGGGGTGGATACCCAGAAGTGGGATTGCTGGGTCATGTGGCAACGTTATGTTTTAACTTTTGGAGGAACCACCAAACTGTCTTCCACGGCAGCTGCACCATTTTACATCCCGCCAGCAATGCAGGGTGTGTTCACTTTTAACCAAGGTGGCTGCTTTTGGTAATTTTGTTTTGCTTTTGTATAGGATAATAAAATACTGTGGCAACTTTTGGAATTTTTAAAATGTGTGGTTTTTAGAAAATGTCATGAGAAAAGTCTCCATTATGATCGTCACTGGTTGAGCATTCACAGGCTGGAACGTGTCACTTGGTGTTGTCACCAAGTCTGCTACTGTTACCTCCCTGAGGTCCAGGATGGCGCAGTATCACATATGGATTCTTAAACAACTGGGGCCTCCTGTTTTCTATTTTTAAATTATTTGTGATTGCCTACTAAGATAAGATAAATGCCCTGGTTTATTTTCAAACCCACAAGAATATTAATAAATGGGTGGCGTCCGATGCAGTGGTCAGAAGCTCCACAGAAATCGGTGCCTCTAACTCAAGTAGTGCTTAGGAAGAAGTGATGGACAAGGAGAGACAGATCTGCCACCAACTCCGAGAAATCTCTGAGGTTCTGGCTCTGAAAGTCTTTTCATCTGAGCGGCACAGACAGTTCAATCCCAGCTCCTGTCTGCTTCTCCTGGAGAAACCTGGGCTGTGTGCTGATTTGCTTACAAGTGGGACCACTGGACGGGAGGAAGCTGGAAGGAGAAGTCCTTCCTTGCCAGAGTTGCCGGAAGTCAGCCACAGGCCTCTGACAAACCTACACGGATCCCCAAAGTCTGTGCAAAAAAGAATATCTGCCTTTCAGAGTTCAAAAGGGAATCAGAAATCCAGTCCAACCTTCCTCCTTGACAGATACTGGCCGGGAGAGTTAGGGGAGCGTGAACTAGGCCGCGTGGCCAAGGTGCCTTAGCACCCTGGCCTCCCCTCGCGCCACCTCCGGGGGAGACTGCTCAGGCCTCACCACGATCACTATAACCCTCCTGCTTTACTCGGGCTTTAGCAGACTGTGGTATTGGCTCACAGGTCACTTGAGACACACCGGAGGGGCTAGGAATGGTGACTTCTAGGTGGCAGCACCTGGATGGCTGCAAGAAGGAACAAGTTAGGCTGATAATGAGGAAGAAGGTAGTGTGCACCTGTAGTCCCAGCTGCTCCAGAGGCTGGGACAGGGGGATCACTTGAGCCCAGGAGTTTGAGGCTGCGGTGTGCTATGACTGCAGACTGTGCAATACAGTGAGACCCTGTCTCAAAAAATAAAGTTTTGGTGCATAAGAGAACGTGACCTGCAGTTCATGGAAGGTGCAGCTACTCACTCTAGGTGGCAACAAGACAGGATTTCTTTCTGTTTTTCCTACAGTTGTTACAAAAACAAAAGCAAAAACAAAGACAAAGACAGGATTTCCTTAGGTACTTATTTAACTAACATTTACTGAATATAATGAATGTCTCTCACTATAATGAATATAGTCTTTCCTTATATTAAAATGTTTTTAATTTTTAAAATGTTTTGTGGAGACACACTCTCACTGTGGTGTTGCCTAGGCTGGTCTGGAACTCCTGGCTTCAAGCGTTCCTCCCGTCTTGGCCTCCCAAAGCCCTGGGAATACAGGGCCATGGCACTTGGTTATTAAGGAGGAATTGACTTGTGACATCTCATTCTCCCTTGGTGTGGATGTTTTACCATTTTCTTGATTGCAGAACAGAAACATAATGGATTATATGTGTTGCCTAAGTGTGACATTGACTTCTGCACAGTCAATACTTATTAAATTCGTATATTTTTATCTTTACAGTTAACAAAGCATTTGTGTCATGAGGCTTGATTTTTAGAAACTATATTATTTGTTTTAGGGCTCCATTTATTATAATCAAGAGGGCACCTCTTGGTACGAGGGAGACTGGGTTCTCAACATCAGAAGCGGCTGGGGAATAAGATGGTAGGTACGAGCACTGCCGCCTTTCTGTCCCGTGAGAAAGTGTTTGTGCGCCCAAATAATGTTCACTTCGGCTGTTTAAAGATATGGTGCAGAAATTGCAGAGAACACATTTTTTCTGAAGGAGAGTGGAATATTTAAACTAATCCCTATATAATGTCCATGGTGATTATATCCTATGGAAGATTTAGAAAAACACCCTGTTAAATGATATCTAATCATACTCTTTCAATTTATTTTATATTATTTTATTTTATTTATTATTTATTTATTTATTTAGAGACAGAGTCTCACTCTGTCGCCCCGGCTAGAGTGCGGTAGCATTGTCATAGCTCTCTGCAGCCTCAAACTCCTGGCTTCGAGCAATCCTCTCGTCTTGGCCTTGCAAAATGCTAGGATTACAGGCATGAGCCACCACACCTGGCCTGACTTTATTATGTGTAGAAGTTGCCTTTGTTTGTTTTCTATGTTAATCACGGATCCTCTGGTATTGTATGCTTTCTGAAGAATGTTGACACATTTGCTTGATTTTAGATTGAACTGATAGTCAAATATTTTAAGGACTAAAACTTTTTTTTTTTGACAGAGTCTCACTCTGTTGCCCAGGCTAGAGTGCCATGGCATCAGCCTAACTCATAGCAACCTCAAACTCCTGAGCTCAAGCAATCCTCCTGCCTCAGCCTCCTGAGTAGCTGGGACTACAGGCATGTGCCACAATGCCCGGCTAATTTTTTCCATATATTTTTAGTTGTCCAGATAATTTCTTTCTATTTTTTAGTAGAGATGGCATCTCACTCTTGCTCAGGCTGGTCTTGAACTCCTGAGCTCAAACGATCCTCCCGCCTTGGCCTCCCAGAGTGCTAGGATTATAGGCATGAGCCACCGCACTCAGCCTGGACTGAAACACTTTGGAGCAAAATATTAACTCATCAGAGGATCATGTCATAGGGAATTATTTTTAAAAGATCTCAAAACCCCAGTCTTATCCACTTTGTCACCTTATTAAATCATCAGAAAGTTTAATCAAGTGATTTATTCTGTTCCTTATGATGATTACCTTTACCAACCACATGCCTACCCATTGAATTTAAATACAGGGCAGAGCGTTTGGGTGCAAAGGTTGGATTTCTTCAAAGGTGGGGGCAGGGGGCAGAGTTTAAAAGAAAGTCTTGAAGGTAAATGTTGTATATGACGTAACCGATTGTTTTCCATTGCTTTCTTTTGTCCTAGTTACAAATCTGGAAATATATACGAAGGCCAGTGGAAAGACAATATGCGCCACGGGGAAGGGAGGATGAGGTGGCTGACAACCAATGAGGAGTACACCGGCCAGTGGGAGAGGGGGGTCCAGGTACGCGCCGGCCAGTTTCAGCTGCTCATACCCGGACAGGGATGCTCCGCTATCCTCAGCACATGTGCTACTGGGAATGATATCATACAGCAATCTTAAATGTATGCTCTGCTAAATTTAGAAACTCAAATTGCTATGTACTGGTTTCAACTGTACTTTTACATCATGGTCTTAGTCTTCTCTAACGGTCTCACATACAAGCTAGATCGCTCATATAAGTGGGATCCTACAGTATTTATCCTTTTGTGACTGGCTTATTTCACTGAGCATAATGTCCTCAAGATCTATCTGTATTGTAGCATGTGTCAGGACTTCTTTCCATTTTAAGGCTGAATTATACTCTATTGCATGGATATACCACATTTTGTTTATCCATTCATCTGTCCACAGATACCTTGATTGCTGCTACCTTTTGGCTCTTGCGAATGATGCTGCTGTGAACATGGGGTACCAATACCTGTTTGAGCCCCTGCTTTCAATTCTTTTGGGAATAACATTCCAAGTTACAGATACTATCTTATTGTTGAAAAAACTGTGTATGTATTTTTATATCCCTATAATGTTTATTTATTAGAGCAGGGTTTTGCCCTGTCACCCAGAGTGGCGTGCAGTGGCATGATCATACCTCACCGTAACCTTGAACTCCTGGGCTCAAGTGATCCTCCCACCTCAGCCTCCTGCATAACTGAGACTATAGGCATGCGCCATCATGCCCAGCTAATTTTTAAATTTTTTTGTAGAGATGGGGGTCTCACTGTGTTGCTCAGGCTGGCCTTGAACTCCCAGCCTCAAGCAATGCTCCTGCCTCAGCCTCCCAAAGTGCTGGGATTACAAGCATAAGCCACCTTACCTAACCAACATGTTGATTTACTATGTATACTGTATGTGCTTAGGGAAAATACAGGTGAATTCTCAAACCTAATTCGTGGTTACCTCTGGAAAGTGGGATTGAGGAGGGAGGTACTTTTTATCAGTCTGTGTATTAAAAAATTAAAACTTAATATAATCATTATCAAGTCAAGCAAGTTGTATATACTATCTTCAGTCTTTATATCCAAGCTTCAGCATAGGCGTTATTTCTGCCTTATAACTGAAGAATTTAGAGGGCTTACGTAATCTGCCTTAGATTAAAAGACTGGTTAGTAAATATCTGAGCTGAGATCGAAGCCAAGTCTGTGTGACTCCAAAATCTATGTTCTTCGCCTCTTCAAATCATCATCATATTTGTACCAATTTTAGGTGGATTCAGGTAAAAAGAGGAAGTATTTTGAGCATTTCTGATGGCACTTTGCTTCTCTTCAGAATGGCTTTGGAACACACACATGGTTTCTAAAGAGAATCCCCAACTCCCAGTATCCTTTGAGAAATGAATACGTAGGAGAGTTTGTAAATGGCTATCGTCATGGACACGGAAGGTTTTACTATGCCAGTGGAGCCATGTATGAGGGAGAGTGGGTTTCCAATAAAAAACATGGCATGGTGAGTATAAACCTGTGAAGATTATATTTTAAAGATTATGTAAAGCAATTGAAATATATCATTATCTAGTAAATTGCATTATCCACTGTGCATAGGCTAACTTACTCTTTTGTTTAGGTGATTACATGAATTTTAAAATATTTCCAACATATCACTGATTTCCTGTACATTTAGTGGTTATTTAATTTGTTTTTGTTATGTGTATGTGTGAGGGTGGTTTTGGTTACATGTAACAGATGATCTAACCTAATCTGCCATTTATAATAAAGAATAATGTGGGCTTCAGGGTTGGTTTGATTCAGTGATGTCACGATTTCTCTTCCATCTACACAATATCTCCCACCATTGTCAGTTTCACCCTTGTACTTCCCCTCCCTCATGACTGCAAAACGGCGGCTGTGGTTCCAGGTTTCACATCCACGTACCACACTAGCTAGAAGAACAGAAAAAAACGCTTTGCCCCAGAGGCTCTCTACAAATGTCTTTTGTCTCAGAGCTGAATTGAGTCATTTGTCCACCTCTAAATCAGTAACTGACGATTGGCCTGGCTTTGACAAATATTAATACCAGGAGAGTCCCTGTTGTGTGATGGGCACTCCACTGGTCACTGTCAAAGTTTAATAGGACACATTCTGTGATCTAGAGGTGCTTCAAGTTGAGGAGAGGTTGTGGGGCAGGTAGAGAGGAGATAGAGGAGGAGGAGGAAGAGGAGCAGGAGGAGAGAGGATTTACACAGCAATGTGGACTCTAGGTGCCTGAATGTATGTGGACTGTGTATCTTTAAAACAAACAAAAAGCTCCAAACCCTTGAAAAAGTATTGATGTACATTTGCCAATATTTTTCTATAATAAGAATACTTCCTAAACTGCAAAAGGTTATTTTTCTGTCTGCAGGGCCGATTAACTTTTAAGAACGGGCGTGTGTACGAAGGTCCATTTTCCAATGACCACATAGCAGAGTTTCCAGATCTCAAAGTCGAATTCATAAGTTACCTGGACCTGTGCTCGGAAGATTCCCAGAGTGGAAGGCCACACAGATCTTCCTCGAGTGCCGGTAGGGAGCGTTCACCCGTCAGTTGAAAACAAGATAGTCTGTTTTTATCTAGGGAGTCCTCACATGAAAATACTTCTGGAAACAGAATACTAATAATACTTCAGGAAATAGAAGTTTCCTGTGAACAGTTGCTTTCTTAGCAGGTTCTTTGAATATTCTTATATCACACTTTGGTGGAAGACCATTCTGATAATAACATTAAAAAATTTTAACATTGCATTTCATAATCACCACCTATGTTTGCTTCATTTGCTAGAAATCATCAGGAAGCTCGATGGCAGTGAGAGTCGTTCTGTGCTGGGCTCGAGCATCGAGCTGGATCTAAACCCGTTGCTGGACATGTACCCCAAGGCAGACCAACCAGAAGAAAAGAAGCAGGTAAAAACCTTTCTGTTGTTGTCAGTGTAGTCCTGGGAAAATACAGCCGGCAACAGCTACCACGAACTGGGTGTCTGTTATGTGCCTGATGGATGCTTTACATGTATCATGCCGTTTACGAGCAAGCAGGCTTTATGAGACAACAGAAGCCAGGGCAGAGGGACGCGGTGAACGACTCAGAGCCTCAGAGCCCACCCGGGTCCCACCAGTCGCACGCTCAGATGGGTCTGCAGGCCCAGGCTGTGGCCACCGCCTTCTGTGGGACATTGGTTTTGCTTTGCATTATGCGGACTGCTAGGGTTCAAAAGAACTTCATTCAAGCCCTTAGAAATCATTAGAAAACTAGAAATTCTTAGAGAAAATCACGTGTCCTTGAACTTCATTTGATTAGCATCTGGCAAGTTACAGCCACCAAACTACATTTTAGCACGACGGCTCCTGCTTTTCCCGGGGGGTTGGAATGGTTCTTTGGTGAAACTGTTGCTGAAGGTAGTGTTTCCTGGAAGAGAACCGTGGGGACCTGAAACTGCAAAGCATCCTTGCCCCCTTCTGCTCCTTGTCACCGCCTCACTGCCTCGCCTGCACCCCGGCTTGCCCCAGCTCTGTGGGCCTCAAGAGTGATGACCTTTCCCACCCCCATCCTCCTGTTTCCTGCCTCTGGGCCAACGCTGTAATTCCAGCTCTTACTATCCCTCACCTCTGCTGCAAGATTCTTGTTAAAAATAGGAATCTTTATTACTTTCTCTACTCACAAAAGTAGTACATGATACTTGCAGAAAATACCGATAAGGAAAAGTAAAAGAGAATCTCCACCCAGACAGAATCTTGTGATTGTCTTTCTAGATTTTTACTCTGCAGACGTATATAGAAGTGGGATCACAGTATTCATATAACCTCTATTTTCATGTAGGATTTAATGATAGCTGTTCAGTGCTATTAAGTATTCTGCTATAATATAATTTTAGATGAATAAACTAACATTGATTTATCAAAAAAGGAAGGAAGGAAGGATCATGTTGTTTTTATTATTACCCCGCCACCCCCCTAAATTGTATGTATCATTCATTTTCTAGTTTGGAGTTCGTTCTATGTCAAAGCATGTGGGTCTCATAAAAATTATGTATTTTAAAAATACATCTTGACTGTTTTATAATTACAAAGGTAACACATGTTCTTACCAAAAAATTCAAACATTATAGAAATATGTGACACAGAAAGTGAAAGAATTCTCTAATTCCACACTTTACAAATACTTTTAAACATTTTAAATGACTATACAATAGTTCATTATACGGACATATGGCAATGTAGTTTGCAAATATTCCATAGTGTTTTTTTTTTTTTTACTTTTTGAGATGATTTCATACTTATAAAAGAATTACAAAAGTCATAGTTTCCATCTACCTTTTGCCCAGCTTCCCCTAATGTTACCGTTGTATGTAACCGTGGTACACTTATCAGACCCGAGCAGTTAACCTTGCTACAGTAGTAACTAAACCACAGACCCATGTCTGGAACAACTTCTCCACCTTTCACTTCCTTTCATGACCGGAAACTTTTGAAGAGCACTGGTCAGCTATTTTGTAGAATGTCCCTCCATTTGGGTTTATTTGATGTTTTCTCATGACTATTTGTATTTATTATCTGTTATTGGCATCGTTTCCACAAAATGTGGGTGTCGTTTTTTGAGCAGGGGCTCTGGATTATTCTAGTTTCAGCCAGAACAAGCTCAAGCAAGCACGCAGTGGTCCTCTAAGCCTCCGAGCTCTCCTTTCTCATCCACACGGTTGCCTCTGCTGTCAGTTCCATGTACCTCGTTGGTATTCAGGGCCTGCTGTGATCCAGCGCCAGCCCACCTTGCCAGCCTCCATCGTTTCCCTCCTCACCATGAACTCACATGGCAACAACACGTACATGGTGGTACTTTGCTCTGGGCCTCGTTCCAGATGCCTTTAATTCACTGAATCCTTCCGGCAGCCTCTGGGGCAGGTGCTGTGGGTGTCCCACATTGCACATGAGGGACTGAGGCAGAGAGAGATGACAGCCTTGCTCCAGGGTGTGCAGCCCTACTAGCATTCTGGGAGCACCCACCCTGGCCGCCCCGAGGCCCAGCCTCCCCTCCGTGCCTGCTCTCCATGGAGTCCTGCACATTTTCCCACTCTCCCAGGCTCAGTTCAAGTGCAGTATCCTCCAGGAAGCTGCTTATTTAGAATCCATCTCTCCTTTCCTCATGGCTCTGTCCTAGTGATAATACTTCCTTATTATGCATGTGTATCTTGTCTTCTTTACTATATCTTAAGCTCATGAAGACAAGTTCCATGTTGTGCTCTAGAACAATGCTTTAGATAGGGAAGACTATAAATGTTTATACAATTGAATTGAATTTTAAAATGCAGGAATTAATACTGAGAGCATCAGATGCCTGATGCCGCTGCCCAGGTAGGGCTTTTCTGCCTCCCTGGGGACCCCAGATACTATTCCTTGCATTCTCTGAATGTTTCATTTATGTGGGTGAGGCATGGGGTGAGAGGTTTTGGAGCCCAGGACACTATTCAGGCTGCAGGGCTGCATGTGTAGGGAATCTGGGGCAGCGTAAGGGCTCCAGGGTCCTGGAGAAAACACCAGAAAGTGAAAGGGACAGAGAGGGAAGTGAGAAAGCAATCAGTGTGAGTATTGCGTATTTCAGACTTTCAGCCTCAGGTATGATGTTATTAGCTGTGTGGTTTCTGTACGTGCCATTGACCAGGGTAAGGAGCTTCTTTCGGTTCCTATTTGCTGAGGGTGTTAATCATGAATGGATGTTAAATTCTGTCAAATGTATCAATTGCTATGATCATGCGGTTCTTTTTTGGTTTATCAATATAGTGGATTACACTGACTGATTTTTCAAATGTCAAACCTGCTTTGCAATCCCAGGACAAACCGCACTTGATGTTCATGTAGTATTCCTTTTATGAATTGCTGGATTCAGTTTATTTTGTCAAGGATTTTTGCATATATGTTTATGAGGGATATTGATCTGTAGGCAGCACAGTTTTATTGCGGCCCTCGAGACAGGCTGCCATCCCATAGCAGTATCAGAAGAATTCCATTTTCCAGACAACCGCATATTTGTTTACTGTTGGTCAGAAATTGCATTTTATTGACCTGGCAGAAGGAAACATCTACTGAGCTTGTAGGTAAGAGGTAAATGCCGTTATTTTACATGTGTTATTTAATTTCAAAAACAGGTGTTGTCTTACATTTGTGCTTATTAGGTAGGATTAAGATATGCATAATCACTTCTTTTCAGGCAGAGTATGCTGTCTTAAGAAATATTACAGAATTAAGAAGAATCTATAGCTTTTATAGCAGCCTAGGATGTGATAACTCTCTGGATAACACCTTTCTGATGACAAAGCTTCACTTCTGGAGATTTCTAAAAGACTGCAAATTTCATCACCACAAAATAACTCTTGCTGATATGGACAGGATATTAAATGGTGAGTATTCTAGGTCCTTCGCCTCTTATGGCTTAAAGGACAGTATAACATCGTATGACCTGGAAACCAGTTAAGTAAGAGATGTTGAGGGACTGGGAAGGCCAACGTTGGGAGAAGTGTTCCAGAAATCAGCATATGGTCTTGTTCTCAAGGTGCTTGTGTTGTATGTAAAGAGACAATCTTGTAAAGTAACAGCAACAGTTCAAGACCATGTATAGCAGGGGTCAGCAAGGTATGGCCTGTGGGCCAGGTCCAGCCCAGGTCAACCTGTTCTTGCAAACAGAGCTTTACTGGAACACACCACCATGCCTGTTTGTTATGTATCGTCTGTGGCTGCTTTTGCCCCACGACACCAGCGCTGAGCAATGGCGACAGAGACTGTCTGGACCACCAAGTCTAGTATAGTTAACAGCCGGCTCTTCACAGAAAAGTTTGCCTACCTCTTCCCACCGCTGTCTGTAGTAAAAAAGCACTAAATTGTCAGGTCAGAAGGAGGGAGGATCAGCGAGGGCTTGGAATAGTCTAGAAAAGGCTCTAGGTAGTCTTAGGATTGGTCTTGATTTCAAGTTAGAAAGTTCATGTGATAAATGCGACAATTTTGAAGGTTTTACTCCTTTCAGCTGAATTCTGAGAGGTAGAACTGAAAGCCTCAGATTATATACTTGAAAAATAAAACATTATATTAAGTGTTTGAAAAGTACATAAAATCCACTTAGAATCAGCAGCATGAATCAAATTGTGGCTCAGACTACTCTGAAAAACATTGGGACAAGGTATCTTACAAGTTTCTTGTACAGTAACAAGATAGAGATCTTTCACCTGGGACTTAATTTTTACCTGGATGTTTACATATGTTCACGTGTTCTCTGGGAAGTAAGTACTCCATCGTATTCAGTTCTTTAAATTGTGTACCAGGAGCAAATCAGATAGAAGGCTCTAGAAAATACTAGGCATCCTCCCCATTTTCTTATTTTAGCCAATAAGGACATACCCGTTGAGGACATTCATTCTCCATTTACAACGATACTTCTGAGAACGTTTCTGAACTATCTGCTGCAGTTGGCTTACCACATTCACCACAAAGAGTTCCAGTAAGTACCACCGTAAGGAAGGAGACGGGGGCAGAGCTAACCTGGACTGTAGTTATCATGTTGTCCTCTTTTCTTCAACAGTCATTGTTTTGTCCTTGAAATAAAGGACGAAAAACAAAACTTTTCTGCAAATATTAACCACCAAGCTATGAGATACCAGATTAAAACTTTGAAAACCCTTCACATCTGCATTGTTTCAATATTGCAAATACCCCTTGGGGCTTAATTCAGCAATAAACCTACTCTTCCTTTTTAGGTCAGAATTTCCTGTTTGTCTTATAGCAAAAGGAATATTATGTCTTTTTTTTAAAGAAAGCTTTTTGTTTTGAAGTAATTTTAGATTTATGGAAGTGTTGCCAAGTGAGTTAGTACCTATGTAGCTTTCACCCAAATTCCCCAAATGTTAACCGCTTACATAACCATGGATGTTCATCAAAAGTAAAGCGTAGACACGGCTGTAATTGCACTGACTAAATTACAGACGCTATTAGGGTCTCCCCAGTCTTTCGTTGATGTCCTGTTCCCAGATCCAGGATGCTACATGGCACTTTGCTGTCACGTCCTCTCAGTCTCCTCCAATATGTGACAGTTTCTCAGACTTCAAAAAATACTGGCCAGTTATTTTGTAAAATGTCCCCTGATCTTGGCTTGCTGATGTTTTCTCATGGTGACACTGAGGTGTTGTGGGTTTCGGGGAAGAATGCTGTGGAGGTGAGCTGGCCTTCTCATCATACTGTGTAGGGTGCCTGATGTCACTATGTCTTATTACTAGTGATGTTGACCTTGATCACTCGGCTAGAGTGGTGTTGGTCAGGTTTTTCTACTGTTAACGTACTATTTTTCCCTTTCTATACTCTATTTATTAGAAGCAAATTATTAAGTGTAGCCCACATGCAAGGGGAGGGGAATTAAAATCCAACTCCTGGAGAGAGGGGTAATTATGATCTCTTTTTAATCACAGGAATAGAAGCCCATCGCTTTTTTTGTGTTTTACGAAACTGATGACTGAGAACATTCACCCAAATGCCTGCCACGTCAAAGGTAAATACAAAAACAATAGGATTTAGATTTACCACCATTTTTTTCAAAATGTAAATGTGTAATCATTTTTTGAATGTTGTATTTTTAGGCCGTTTATTCCGTGAGCAACAGCGGACGCTCTACTCGATGAATTACGTCGATAAGTGCTGGGAGATCTATCTCGCTTACTGCAGACCACACACGGCTCCGCCCCATGAGCTAACAATGAAGATGAGAGACTTCCTCTGGATGTTGAAAGTAATCACTTAAGTTTGATACTGGTTTTATATTTATAGGCATTTTGATTTTAAAGAAAGGCAAGATAGTCCAGCTATGATATACAAATAATGAGGTGGAAATTTGGGGTGAATTCTCATGGCCATTGAGTCTCTTTTGGCAGAAGAGAGTGATTCCAATGGTCTGTGAGGGTGGAAGGAACAGAAACGGGTCACCTGGCTAATGTGCTCACACACAAGGGGAAGGGGACGGCCCGTTACCTACGGTATCGTTACTCTTGCACACCTGGGCATTTAAAGAAAGATGAGGGAACATTTATTCTATTTTATGGAATGAAGTATTTCCCAATCCTAAAATCACAGTAAAGCCAACTGAAATCTTAAAAAAAAAAAAAAATAAGGAAAGGAAGGAAGGAAGATGGAAAGATGAATGTCATTTTAAAAAATTATTCACATTAGCCGGGCATGGTGGTGCATGCCTGTAGTCCCAGCTACTTGGGAGGCTGAGGCAGGAGGATGGCTTGAGCCCAGGAGTTTGAGGTTGCTGTGAGCTAGGCTGACGCCACGGCACTCTAGCCCAGGCAACAGAGCAAGACCCTGTCGAAAGAAAGAAGGAAGGGAAGGGAAAGGGAAAGGGAAAGGGAAAGGGAAAGGGAAAGGGAAGGGGAAAGGAAAGGAAAGGCAGAGGACCTGGAAAAAAAAATCATTGAAAAAGTAATTTTTAAAAGTTATTTGTTTGGAAAATAGTGACAACATCTTATTTATACAGTGGCCTCATACCAATTGTTGGTAATTTTTTGTTCCATGATACTTTTGATTTATGCTTGTAGGAATCCAAATGATGAAACTAGAAAAAGCGAATACTAACGATAAAGTGCTTTAAAAAATTTAACACTGTTGTTACATATGAAAAAGTGACAAAAACCTAGTGTCTAACTATAGGAAAATAGTTGCTTAAAAGTATGTGATTGGGGGGATGGAATATTATACAGCTGTTTATTTGTTCATCTTCATGGTTATTTATCATGGAAGAAACTAGGTCATCTGTCCCTGCAGGGTAGGTCAGCCATCCTGAGTTTGCTGACTGCTTCCATGTGCTGGGGTTTAAGATGCTTTTCTTCCCCCACATTTCCAGCGAGTGGTAGTCAGAGTTAGGGGCTTGGCTAGAATCAAGTGTTTTGTTTCTGACACAGCCACAGGTAGTGCTGTGTCTCTTTCTTAACTTCCCTTTCCCTAATGCTGAGGCGGATCAGTGGGTTCGCATGGTGTCAGCATGGTCCTCCCATTAGAATGGTTTCCATAAACCTTCCCCTGGTGGCTTTAGCAACCCCCAGTGGTCATTGCTAATGAGCATTATTTCACTAGGAATTGTACAATGGTAATTTTCTAATTCTGTCATTTCTTCTGCATTTATTCGTTGTGAATCTTAAAGATAGAACTTTACGTGTATTCATCAGATATTTGAGTACTCTGAAATAGTATATACAGGAGAGATAAATGTTTTATGTTTCCATTTATTTTCAGAATAAGTTGATATCTTAGCAGTTCTTCAAAAGTGACTAATGAGCTTTAAAAAAATATTATTAATGCCTGGGTTTATATAATTTTATGTGTTTTAATCCAGTGCAGTCATTTTTATTATCTTTTTGAGACAAGGACTCATTCTGTCACCTGGGCTAGATAGAGTACAGTGACGTCAGCATAGCTCACTGTAACCTCAAACTCCTGGGCTCAAGTGAGCCTCTTAGCTCAGCTACCTAAGGAACTGGGACTATAAGTGCATGCCACCATGCCCAGCTAATTTTTTTATTTTTTGTAGAGTTGGGGGGGGTCTCACTGTGTTGCTCAAGCTGGTCTTGAACTCCTGGCCTCCCAGCCTATAGAGCTGTGTTAATATTTCACACCTGGATCAGCTACTCCCCCATTTTCTATGTCCTGTGCTTATGCCAAAAAAATGCTTTACTAATAGAGGGACTAGGCGCGGGCTAGAGGTAAATACCAATAGAAATTCAGAATGCTGTTCAAAACTATCAGTTCTTAAGATACTAATTTCTGGTACATTTTCTTAAATTGTTATATTGATATAAATTGATGTTTAAATATATAGGCTGGGTGTGGTGGCTCACAGTTGTAACTGAGGTGGGAGGCTCGCTTGGGCCAGGCATATAGAGCTGTTTGTAATTATAGACAGTTATGGTTTGGTCGGTTCTTTCTTTTACAGGATTTTAAAATGATAAATAAAGAATTAACACCAACCAAATTTGTGGAGGTAATGGCAGAGGATAGTCCTTTCATGTGTGATGGCCTTGACAGCAACTTTGAACTAGAGGTTTGTACAGAGTCCTCAAATGGTACAGATTCGATTTGCCAATGAAAATAATCTGAACCCAGATTCATAAAACTATATATTCTTGATTGCATTAGAAAGTAGAGGTTACTGTTAAAAAGAAGGATATTTCAGATGTCAGGAAGTAATGCTGAATAAGAAATGAACACCCAAATGAATCACTCGTCCATCCCCAGGCGTGTCAAGGTGAATGAGACCCTCTGTCTTTTCTTGTATTTCAGTTGGTTTTCCTGGAATTCTTTGAAGCCCTCTTAAGCTTCGCACTCATCTGTGTTACTGACCAAATGACCAAATTGTTTATGAATGCTCCAAATGATGATTTGTCTGGAAACAAATATTCGAATATTTATACAACAGCAAATCAGGTAACAAATATCTTAGAATTTACAGAGCAAGAAATGGTTTTATTCTTGAATGGTTATGCTATCATCAAAACTATCTTGGGCTTTTGTAACCACCTTCCAGGAAGTGATTTAAAACTTAAGAAATAATTTGTCATTTCACATTTTGAAAGGAATGTACTGGTGTTTTTTCACGTTAGGGAAAATGTGTTTCCTGGCCATGGCCCATGAAGTAGAGTCCTGGCCACAGCAGTGGAGATACCATGATGAAGGCCAGGGTCTAGGTGGACCACTAGACTAGATTAGATAACCTGAGGTATTTTATTACAAAATGTTTTATGTATCTAGTGTTTGTGAGAGTGGAAAGCCCGTCCCAGAGCAAATTTCTCAAGGAACAGTTTCGGAATGCACATGAGATGCTAAACAAGTCCCTGAGGACAGGGCTTGTTCACAAGGATGGACACTCCAGGCTTCACTGTGAGACCCTGGCAGAGCAGGGATGGTGCTGGCAATTTATGAAGGATCCAGCCGCTGGGTAGAATGGAGACAAATCAACTTTCAGTGGGGGTTTCAGTCTGGTTTTTGAGATGTGCACTTGGAGCCACAAGGGAGAGTCTTGGGAGCCCAATGAGCCCCACAGCTGGGGATCTCTTCAAAGCTGTGCATGTGAGCAACCTTCTCACTATTGTCCAAGGGGCATCTCTTACCGCAGATACCAGGGATATGCCTTGGATTCCCTGTGGGGAAGCTGGGGACTTCCTGTTCAGTCCCAGCACCTCACTGCCCACCCCACCAGCCAGATATGCCTTCTCTGGGTTGAGGAAATGACTGATGGCTTCTCCAAGTCATCTGAAAGCCTGGTTATGGGCCACAGGCTAGGTCTGGGGCTCTGCTCTGAGGGAAATGAATCATCTGTGATTTCATGGATGGCGTCACCGTGTGCTGGTCCCGGGAACATCCTTAGAAACTGTCCAGGTTTACGCTCGGTCTTTCACATGGCATTCTGGTGGCTTCTGTGTTTTTTGTAGCCTGTGATAGTAATTTGGCCCAGGGATCAGTTCCTGTCATCCTTCATTGGAAAATGGATGTTCATGTCATGCTCCAAGTGGCTCACTGCTCCCTTCTGGCCATTTTTTTTGGTGTAGTATTTTTAGAGTTCGCAGAGATGCTCACAGCAATTTCCCATATTCCAGTAATCTGGGGAAATAAAGGTAGAAGAATTTTTTCCAGAGAGGAAAGAGCCATATGGAGAAGGAGAGCACCCGGAGACATGCAGAAGGCTCCTCGAGTTGTCAGCTGCGTGCACTGACACGTGCACACTCGTGAGAGAAGCACTGGAGGCAAGAAAAGACCCACCGGAAAGAAGTGGAATAATCCTTAGGACTCACACAGGGCTGGGACTAGTTTACATTCCCAACGGCCGGAATGGAGAATCCTTACAGTTAGTAACGGGCCTCGGGCTGAACACTGGCAGCGCACGGCTGCAGCACGCAGGTCCTGGGGTAAAGGCTGTTCTGGGTCCCCTGACAAAGCTTAAAAAGCAAGACTCAAAAGGATCAAACTATTTCCAAGTAACTTAGAACAAAGCAAAAAAAAAAAAATATTTAAAGGAATGCTAAACATTTGCAGCACTCAACAATGTCAAATGCAAAATTACAGCATCTAATGATAACAGCATCTAATGATAACAGCAGGCATGTACGGAGCGGCAAGTCTGACCTGTAATGAGAAGACGGGGTCGGCAAAAGCACACCCAGAAGTGACACACATGCTAGAACTAGGACAAGCATGTTCAAGGACGCAGAGGAAAGCACGAACATGCTAAGGAGAACTGTTACTGATGAAAACCTCTCTGGATGGAATAAACAACAGACTCTATAAAGGAAAAGATGAAACTTGAAGACACAGCAATAGAAACTAAAGCACACAGAAAAAAAAGGCTGGGAAAAAATAATCAGTATCCGCAGGCTATGACACTTTAAGCAGCCCTAATATGTGTGTAATTCACATCCCAGAAGAGAGGAAACAAAAAAATTATTTGAAGAAATAATGGCTGAAAAATGTCCAAAGTTGATGAAAACTATGGATCCACAGATCCCAGAAGCTCAACAAATCCCAACAGAAGAAATATGAAGAAGACTCTATTGAGGAAATTAGAACGAAAATTGCTCTAAGCCAGTGATAAGGAGATCTTACAAGCAGCCAGAGGTAAAAGACACATAATGTTCAGAGGCACAGAGGCGGGAATGACAACAGACTTCTCATTCCAGTGGAAGAACATCTTGAAAGTGCTCAAAGAAAAGAAAAAATCCTATCCGCTTATAATTTAATGCCCAAAAATATGCCTTTCAAAAGTAAAAGTGAAGAGAGAGAATTCTGAGGGATGGTGGCCTGAAGCAGCAGGAGTCTGGCTCCCTGCCTAGGCAGCAATCACACTGGCAGAATCTGTCTTGTGTAAGTCTTTGGAACTTTGCAGTTTGTTGGAGGCTTGTAACTTCCAGGGGGAAGCCTCAGAGGTCAATTGTGGTTAATTTTGGTCAACTTCAGCTCCTAGCCTAGCAGCAGCTACCCGCCCCACGCCCTCAGCATTGTGTCCGGCAGCTGTGCACCTGTCCCTGGAGCAGCCTGCAGGCCGTCTGTGGGAGCCAGGATAGGCAGCAGGGACCTTGCCCTCCAAATACTTGGATCTGTGTTCTGATCACTGGTTTTCTGCTTCTGATTGCAGAGCTGCAGACACAGAGCAGGCAGCCATCGTTGCACCCACTCCCTGTGTTTGCAAGCTCTTCTCCCCTACCGACCGGAGTGACTTCCAGGGGATTTAAAGGGCCAGCATTTACCCCCCCCCCTTTCATTTGTTCATTTTTTTCCCCTTTGGGAGCCAGACATTGAAGACTAGGACTTTCAAAAGCAATTACCCCTATGGGGGAAGTTAGGAAGTCACTGCATGCCCAGAGAAAGGTGAAGCTTGTCAAAGACCTGAGAAGATCTTAAGTTTACACCTCAGGCTCATCCTCGGCATAGAGATAGCCTACGTTCACTTAATTAATTGTTATAAAAAGTCTGATTCCCAGAGAGTTACCACATTATTAGATTAATTTCACCAAAAAGCGGAAGGCCTATAAAGAAACAGGGAGATGTGCTCCATTCAAAGGAAAAGGTAAACCAACAGAAACTGTCCCTGAGAAAGACCAGATGGCAGACCTATGGGACAAAGACTTTAAAACAACTGCTTTATAGATGCACAAAGTCATAAAGAAAGGTATAGAGAAAGTCAAGAAAATGATATGTGAACAAAGTACAAATATCAACAGAGACATGGAATACCTATAAAGAAATAAAATTCTTGAGCTGGAAAGTATAACAACAAATGAAAAATTCACTTGCAGGATTCAAAGGCAGACTTGAGCAGGCTAAGGAACAAATTGGGGAACTTGAAGATAGGACAGTTGAAATTATTGGGTCTGAGAAACAGAAAAAAGACTGAAGAGTGAATAGAGCCTAAAGGACCCACCATCAAGTGGACCCACATATGGATTGTGGGAGTTCCAGGGAAATATAAATAAAAACTGCTTAACACCCATTAGGTTGACTGCTCCCAAAAGGATGTGGAGAAATCGGAACCCTTGTGCACTGTTGGTGGAAATGTAAAATGACACAACCACTGTGAAAAATGGCAATTCACTTTTGGGTATCTACCCAAAAGAACTGAAAGCTGGGTCTCAAAGGGGTGTTTGAACACCCGTGCTCACAGCAGCACTACTCACAATGTCTACAGTGTGGAAGCAACACAAATGTCCATGGACAGATGAATGGATAAGCGAAAATGTGGTTTATCCATACAATGGAATATTATTCAGCCTTAAAAAGGAAGAAATCCTGACATACCCTGCAAGACAGATGAGTCTAAGACATCACGCTAAGTGAAATAAGCCAGTCACAAAAGGGCAAACATAAGATTCTACTTATATGAGGTGCCTAGTGGCGTCAACCTCACAGAGACAGAAAATGCAGAATGGTAGTTGCCAGGGGCTGAAGGGAGGTGGAAATGGGGAGTTACTGTGTGATCGGTAGAGTTTCAGTTCTGCAAGATGAAAAGAGCTCCGGAGTTGACGGTGGTGATGGCTGCACAACAGTACGAACGTGCTTAGCGCCGCTCAACTGTGCACTTAAAAATGGTTAACATGGTAATTTTTGTTATGTGTATTTTACCATAATTAGAGAATTAAAAAAGTGAAGGGAAATAAAGACTTCTCAGACATACAAATGCTGAAAGAATTCATTACTGGAAGACCAGCCACTGAAGAAAGGTTAAAGTAAGTCCTTCAGGCAAAAGGAAAATGTTATCAGATGGAAATCTAGATCTATACAAAGGCACAAAGACAACTGGAAATAGTAACTTTGTGAATAAATACAATTTTGTTCTTTGTTTTGAAATCTCTTGAGAATTGTTTAAAGCAACGATAATAACAGTGTTTGTGAGGTTTATAACGTAAGTATGACAACCACAGTGCCAAGACTAAGAGAGGAGAAATGGGAGTTTAGCATTTTAAGATTCTTATGCTAGATGTGATGTGGTATAATATCACCCGAAGGTAGACGGTGCTGAGTCAAAGAAGTATACCATACATGTTGGGAGTAGTGCTGCACGTACCTGTAGTCGAAGCTACTTGGGAGGCTGAGGCAGGAGGATTGCTTGAGCCCTGGAGTTCAAGGCTGCAGTAAGTTGTGATGCACCACTGCACTCCAGCTTGGGTGACAGAGTGAGACTTGTCTCTTAAAAAAAAAAGTATACTATAAATCATTAAAATACCTATTAGGTATGATTAAAAACAAAGAGTTATGGTTAATAAGTCAGTAAAGGTGATAAAGTACAATTATTAAAAATACTAAATTAATCCAAAAGAAGGAAGCAAATAGCAAGCAAATAGCAACACAGTAGATAATTGCTTTAAATGTAAATGACCTACACAACCCAAATAAAAAGCATAGATTGTAGATTTTGATTGTTTTAATTGATATGACAAACTGTCTACAATAAACCCATTTCAAGTATAAAGACACAAAGAGGTAAAAGTATGGAAAAAACACTATTCAGTGAAAGCTTAGGTGGCTACATCAATAATCGGGCAAATTAGATTTCAGAGTAAAGGGTATTACCAAGGACAGAGTGTCACGTCATAGTCAGCAGCATATAAAAGCTTTGAATAACACTATTAACCAACTTGATCTAAATGCCAACAGCAGCAGAACCCATGCTCTTTTCCAGTGTACATGAAACATTTACCAAGACACATTATATCCTGGGTCATAAAACAAATCCAGTAGTCAAAGTCTGGTGACAGCCCACCGAGATAAGCAGATCGTATCACATCCGTACAATGGACTCCGACTCCACAAGACAATAACTCATGCTACATGCAGCAACGTGGATGAACCTCAAAATAATTATGAAAGAATCCAGGCAGAAAGGGTATATAACATACTATGTGATTACATTTATATAAAATTCTAGAAAGTGCAAAGCGATCTGTAGTGATGGGAAGCAAATCGGTGTTTGCCTGGCAATAGGGGAAGAGGATGGATTTCCAGGGGTGCAAGGAAACTTGGGGGTGGTGGACAGGTTCACTGTCATGACCAAGGTGATGGTCTCACAGGTGTAGATGTGTCAGAACTCATCAAATAGTATATGTGTAGTTTATTATATATCAGTTATACCTCATTAAAATCATATATGTGTGTATATATATATATATATGTACACACACACACACACATGTATATATCCCCATGGAAACCAGAAATCCTTTGATGTGTTTGTCTCTGCTTAGGGCACCCAGAACCAGAGTCCAAGTGCGGTTACAAGTCACGAATCTGATCGCGGTGGCAGTGCCAAGTCATCTTCCAGCAAGTTGGGACTCTTGCCTGATATTAACAAAAGAAAGAAATCAGAGGTTTGTATTTACAGCTAACCATGTGACAGTTGTAGTGTCGCCCACGACTGAGTGCCGACTATGTGAAAGGCACTCCTCTATGTGCTAGGGACTTGACAGGGAACCAAAGGCCCATTCCCTTACAGACTTTCAGTGAGAAAGGAAGAAGACAGCAAGTGAATGATAGTAGCAGCTAACATTATGGGGTGTTTACCAGGTGCCAGGCAGTTCCTAGGTATTAGCTCATCGAATACCCCCCAGCAACCTTCAGGTACGTTTGCCATCTCTAGGAGGGGAGTGAGACACGGAAAGGTTAAGAAACTTGCCCATGGTCACAGAACCAGTAAGTAGTGGAGCTGGGGGTTTGTAGCCAGGCAATTTGACTCCAGAGTTTGCACCTGTTACCACAAGCTGCACTTCACACTTACGAGGTCTCCGTGCTGGAAGGGCGTCTGGCCGAGGTGGGGCCCTGGCTTTTACTCTGGGCGAGGTGGGACAGGAGCTCTCTGAGCAGAGGCGTCAGTAGGCTCTCTGTGATGTCGCTGTTGACAAACCAGCGAGGAAGCTCTTGGCACCATCCCGGCTGGAGGTGACGGTGTCTTGGACTAAGGTGGGCTCTGGTCCAAGGTGTTCTGAAGGGTGTGGGGTCTGCGAGGGAAAGAGAAGGCAAAGATGATTCTAAGGTTTTTGGCCTGAGCAATTAGAACAGAGCTGCCATTTATTATGATGGGAAGACTTGGGACAGTTTTGGGGGCAAAACTAAGGGGTTGATCTTGGACACGTGAGGCTTAAGGTGCGTGATTAGAGTGGCGACAGTGAGCGGTGTGTGGCTGGAGACAAGACAAGAGTTCAAGGGCAGACTCTGGCTGGAGGTAGAAGCGTGGGAGTTATGGCACAAGTGTGCTAGTGAGAGCCACTAATGTGTGAATTTAAGCACAGTTAATTCTACATAATAAATCCTTTCCCAACAGACCCAGGGGATGTGTTTCAGGTCTTTGGTGTTTTGAGGGGGAGCCTTTCAGTACATGCAATAACTTTGTTATTAATTTCTTTAATAGTACAAACATTAGTATTTTATGCAGGTTAAAAAGTTAAATTAGCACACTTGAAGCTCTGACTCGGGGTGGGGGTGGGGGGGGCAAGGGCAATATACATAACCTAAACTTTTGTACCCCCATAATAAGCTGAAATAAAAAAAAGTTAAATTAGCTCAAAGAGAATGTCCTCATGAATAATTTTCTAATTATTTACAATGTAAAAATTTAAACTAGTTTTATTCCATAATGATGCAGAAGTAATATTTTGCTTTCTAATTTTTTTTAAATGTAAAACCCAAGCTCAAGAAGACTCTAAGTGATGAGAAAGTTTCCAAAATGACTTTTAAATCTGCAGCAAAAGGGCTAACCTTTCTCCTACTTCCAAACGGTGAGTATTTTAGCTATAGAAATTTACTATTTACAAATTGTTGCTTATAAGTTATATAAAATCTATAAAAATTTACAACCGTCTTTTTTTAAAATATAATGAGGCTCCTACAGCTGCTTCCAATTCTTCCCCTTGGCTTGACGGAGTTCACTGTCACAGTGGCACCGTACCCACTGAGGCTGTCCCAGGACAGCTGGACCTGCCCCCAGCCCTGCACACCCCTCCCTCAGAGTCCGACGACGCCAATTACATATTTTCTTTACCATCGACTTTTCTCTCTCAAGGTGCTCAAATGAAAAACAACAACAAACAAACCTTTGTTCAATCCCTCATCCTCCTTTTGTTATCCTTTCTCCTTGTTCCTAGGAGAGTGTCTCTAGCGCTCTGCCTGCTGGTGGCACGTCCTCCCTCTGGGGTGATGCCTCACTGTGCGCCTGGCCGCCCGCCCTCACCCCGCCCGCCTCTGGTCCCCTGCGCGCATAATGCCACCTCGCTGACCCTCCCAGTGGCATGTGGCCTCGCTTCCGTGCCACAGCGGGCTCCCGGTGTGCCTCCTTTTCTCATTGCGCCTCTCTAGGGTGGGCCACCCACTGGCTGGTGGGTCCCTGGGGGCTGTGTCCTGGGCCCTCGTCCTGCCTCGCCCCTGCATCCGCCCTATGGTGACTGTCGTTTCCCATGACCTCCTCCCTCTCTAATGGGTCATCCCCACCAGCGTGCACATGCGCACACACCCCCACACACGCTCTAGTGCGTCCAATAAGGAAAAACGTCCTTTCATCTCACGTGCCCCCCTAGAGTCCTCTTTCTTTCTCTGTTCCCTTCGCTGACCGGCGTCTGGGAAAGCCACACACGCACGTCTTCTGCGGCTGCTCTCCCGTTTCTCCCTCGCTCGCTCCGCCTGGCGCTTGTCCTCACTGCGCCACCGACTGCCCTTCCTCATCGGCAGTGACCTCCGTGACGTCACCCCCGGTACTCCTGCCCTCCCATGAACTGACCCCTCAGTAGGAATGAAAACTCTGAGCTTCTCGACATACTCTTCTCACTCGGCTCCTGTGCCCCCTCGCTGTCCTGGTTTCTTCTCGCTCTCATACGAATCTGCAAGGCTGTGTCACTTTGCCCCTGCCTTCAGGGTCCTAGCAGAGAACCACATTTCCTGAGCACTTTCCCAAAGTGCCAGAATCAAGACATACAGTTTCTATAACAGAGAGAGAACTAAAAATGGAACCCCAGTTAATGTACTTTACTGTTGATATTAATGGCTGATATCCCCTGTTCTAGCCACACCTTGATTTTGCCTGGATCTCGCTGGTCACTCCTTTACCCCTGGCTGAGTGCCACCTGTGAATCAGCTGCTGCACCTGTGGCTGGTTCCCTTGGCCCATGTGGCATCTTCTCTCAAAGTCCCACTTCATCTGATTACTACGTGCCGTGGCTGTGACTTACCGTCCTCTGGCTAGCAGGTGTCTCATTGAGAGTTCATTGATGAACATAGTAGGAAGTAATCTTTCTTCATATTCGGTCTTGCTCTGACCTTAATTAGAGTCCTGGATTGTATATATTTCAATTCTCTGAATTTTAAAATCTGCCAAGTGACTAGAAGATCAGAAGTGCTTGAAAGGAGGGGAAAGAATGATGGTAGTTTGAAAGAGTTAGAGATTACTTAGCCTAGACAAGAAGAGGATAAAGAGGGATAATCACTGGGAAATGGTTTTCGTGAGAGTAACCAGCTGTCTAGAGCTCTAGGAGAGAGGATCCACTCAGCACATAGCTATCCTTGTTTTAAAAGCATTTCAGACTTTTATTTATTCAAAGGCAGATATTGTCAAATATTTTGTCCCAGAGATCTGAACAGTTTAGTTGTAGCCCTGTGAAGGACGGCACAGAAAAGTCTCTCCTATGATTCTTGTCATTTCTCTGTCTAGCCTGCCTGTAGTGATCCCATTCACCTCAGTGAAGGCTGCAGGGAGCTGTCTTTTAGGTTTTCTGATCACTACTTATATATTTAACACATCTAAGGACATCATAAAATGATCAACAAAGCTAATTTGGAAGGCCTTAATTTCAAAATGAGTAATATGAAAAATGACATTTATTTTGGCAAAAGAATATATTAAGTGATTCTTAAACCACAAAGTAATTCCATAAACATAAGGTTTATTAACTTGTAGCCCGAGGTGTGACATATGATGCAAACTCAGGGCCTGGAACAAATGTGGAAACAGTATCAAAATTTGAAGCCAAAGGTAACAGCGGATTACAACACATCGATAAAGAAGACAACGACACTCCAGGTATGTTGATTTTAAAGTATCATCCAGCCACTTGGGAATTAAAAGCAAAAACAAAACAAGCAACAACAAAAAGTCTCACCAAACATGAAGTCCTCTATTCTTCTAAATAATATGTAGAGAAAATCAAATTGCATTTCTAAGAATACTTAGAAGGTTGAAATAGCTTAAACATTACCTAGAAGATATGGTCCAAACTATAACCAGAGAAAATTCATAGTATTGTTTTCATTATTAAACAAGAAAATAAAATAACCTAAACATTCAGCCCCAAAAGGCAGAAAGGAGGAATAACAAGACACAAGGAAAGCAGAAGGAAGGCATTAACAAAATCAGCTCACAAGGTCTCCATCAAAGGCCAGAAGTGGCAGCTCACACCTGTAATCCTAAGACCTTGGGATGCTTAGGCAAGAGGATTGCTTGAGGCCAGGAGTTTGAAACAAGCCTGGGCAACAAGCCTGCCTCTACAAAAAAAAGTAGAAAAATCAGCCAGGCATGGTGGTGCGTGCCTGTAGTCCCAGCTACTCAAGAGGCTGAGGCAGAAAGATCACTTGAGCCCAAGAGTTTGAGGCTGCGGTGAGCTATGATGATACCACTGCACTCTAGCCTGGGAAACAGAGCCAGTCTCTGTCTCAAAAAAACAAAAATAAAGTATGTATCAGAAAACAAGAATTGTAAGACTGTCACTCCAAAAGCTGGTTCATTAAGAAAAATAGACATCCTTGATGTCTCCCCCCCCCACTTTCCCTCCTCTTAAAAAAAAAGAAAAGAAAGAAAAAGACATCCTTAACAATAGATGTAAATCTGAATAAAAGTGGTAAAACACATATGCCAAATAGGAAGGTAAAAGTCAATATCCCCAGGTAAGATTTTTAAAATTATAGCAAGAGAATGCTATATACAACCCTAGGCTAATAAATTTGGAATTTTGAAATGATTTTCTAGGAAGATATTAATAACAAAAGCAGACTCAAGACAATGTAGAAAACCTGAATAATCATGGAGAAAAAATGGTCGAAATTTATTCCCCAAATTTAATTTTTATGAGCAAGTATTTTCAAAATTTTAAGAAAGCAGTAATATAAGAATTATAAAATAAAAAGCCTTTCAGTTCATTTAACAAAATTAGCATAACCAAGATATGAAAACTTAAGATAAAAGTCAAAAATAATAGGCCACTGTTCTCAACTATTATAGGAAAGAGAGGGTGACATGGAAACCACCTAGAGTGGGGATTCTGGGAAGATGGGAGTGGCATTTGTATAGTTTTTTCATCTCTCTAGATCCCCACACGAAGACAGCACAATTAGAATAGCAAAACCCAGAAACCATAAGCTGCATATGGTTGTATATACAACCATATTTTATGACAAGGTATCACCATGAAAGCCAACATACAAGTAGATAGGAACAAATCACTAACTACAAAACCTGCATGGCATGAGAATGTAAAAAGAATGCAAGAGAAAGTAACAGATATAAAAGAGAAGCAATTAGGGTATCTGCTGGGCAAGCACAGCAGGCCGAGCAGAGAAAGAGCTCCTGACACAGGGAGGGGTGGAGCACAAGGCATCCTGAGATCTGAAGGGGGAGGCAGCTGGGCCCTGGGGACTCTTGCAACTCACAAACCAAATCCCCTTCCAGGAAAAGCCCAATGCTGAGGAGAAAGTGTGAGAAGCAGAACTCACACTGCGAAGGCTGGGGTGGTGGGGGGCAAAGGAGGTCCGGGTGGAAAGGGATGGGGAAGTAGCTGCAAAAGGTCTCCAAGCACAGGGCCTCCTTTTTCCTTTTGTGAAAAGAACAGGAGTTCTAGAACGATGAGGTAAGAAAAACTGTCATGATTCACTCACCCATACTCTAAAAATTCAGGAAAACCACTTTTCTGTAAAAACAAATAGGTTTGTGGTCAAATCCGAAACAAAATTATAACATTATAAGAAAAAAGAGTAAGAAGAAAAATAATGGATGGTGAAAGCATAAAAACAGAAAGGCCCATAAAACAGATGAAAACTGTCACCTAATACAGCATCCCTTATCTGAAATGTTTTGGATTTCAAATTTTTTTGGACTTTGAAATATTTGTATTATACATTCTGGTTAAGCATCTCTAATCCAAAAAATGTGAAATCTGAAATGATCCAATGAGCATTTTACTTTGAGCATCATGTCAGCACTTAGAATTTCAGATTTTGGAACATTTTGCATTTCAAATTTTCAGATTAGGGATGCTCAACATGTGTTGCAAAATGAGCTAAAAGAAATGGAGAATGTGGTAGAAGAGATGACAGGACAACATGAATCAAAATTAGACAACCTCAGCTGAGAGCATAGAGCTCAGGAAAAAAAATTAGAAATTAAAAAAAAATTTCAAAAATAAAGACCAAACTAGAAGAAGAAAAAGTGAATAAATAAAAAGGGACTGCCTTAAGAGAAACAAAGTGAAAAGGACAATTCAAAAGTCAAAAAGACAAGAAGTGATAAGAAGGATTCAAGAGGAAATAACAGATATACAAGATTCCTAACACAATAAGAGTCCCCTTAAAAGAACACTTAAGCGGTGGAACAGAACAAACATTAAAATCTATACTTTAACAACATTTTCCTAAGATAAAAAGACTTAGGAAAGATTTCAAAGGACATCTGTAAACCTGAGGAAACTGACCCAAAACTACCAACACCAAGACAAATCCTAATAAAACTGCCAGGGAATGAGAGAGGGAAGGAGGGAGGAGAAACGGGCACATGTTAGGGTGTCCAGGCAA
The DNA here is from genome assembly GCF_020740605.2 of Lemur catta. NCBI lineage: Eukaryota > Metazoa > Chordata > Mammalia > Primates > Lemuridae > Lemur > Lemur catta. The sequence continues at coordinate 23,763,083 of NC_059129.1, forward strand.
AAAGACCAAGTCAGTCATAAAGGAAATAAAATCAGGTTGTCATCAGACATTTTTTTTTGACAACAATGCTTTAAAAGCCAGAAAACAGCAGAGTTCATTTAAGTTCCTCAAAGAGAGAAAGTATGAGCTAAAGTTTTTATATTTAGCCTTCAGATAGGAAGGCTATAGATGAACTATTAAGGCCATTCATGAACCCAAGGACTACTGGCCTTTCAGACAGCACAACCAAGTGACAATAAACTTGGCTATGGGGATTGTGGTGAGCATTCGATACATTCCATCTCACCTCATGAAAGAGGTCTTCCCTGACCATCCCATGACAGTAGCACTCTACCCTGGCATCTGCTCCCTTACCCTGCCCTTGGTTTTGTTCTTTGCAGTGTCACTACCTGAAACCTTTGGACCTCCCCCATTCCTGGGATAGAAGTGTCCAGAGAGCAGCGACTCGGTTCTAATCACTGCTATTTACTATATCCCTGGAGCCTAAGCCATGCTAAGCATCATTCTAGGGACTCAATAAATATTCTTTGAGTGACAGGATTAACGAATGAAGGATCTCATTATCTACCCAGAAAAATGTAAGGGCATTAACTGAAAAGCCGTTAGAAATCAGAGTTAAATGAGATGGCTCATTTACAAAATAGAAGTATTAATCAAAAAGCCTAATACACTAACTTTCCCATATACTTATAAATAGTCAGAAAATATGGAGAAAGTAGAGAAAAAATTAAGAGGAAAGAAGTTCCAAGTTGGTGATAACAAAGTATATAGGAATAAAAAGGAAAAGAATTTGTGGGATTCACGAAGCAACAAAACAAGTAACAAAACAAAAATAGACAAATGGGATTATATCAAACAATCATAAAGTTGCACAGCAAAGGAGACAACTGAGTGAAGAGGCAGCCGGGCACTGGTGGCTCACACCTGTAATCTCAGCACTCTGGGAGCCGGAGGTGGGAGGATCACTTGAGCTCAGGAGTTCGAGACCAGCCTGAGCAAGAGGGAGATCCCGTCTCTACCAAAAATAGAAAAATTAGCCCGGTGCAGTGGCTGTGCAAGACCCTTGACAGGCCGGGGCCAGCAATCCCAGTGGTTTCATGACTCCCCACCTCACACCTCCATGCACAACATCCGCCCAAGCCTTAGGCCTGCCATAGGCTATCCTGATGTTCTGGAATCTGAGAGTTCATGTAGGACACAAACACACAAAAAGGTTTCCTTTAGCCTCTGTGAAATCTGGCATTGGCATCAAGGTCCTGGAATGGGAGGTGAGGCTGGAGGGTGGATTGTTCACAAAATCCCACCTTTCCATAGTATCTGTCCCAATGCCTCTTTCCGCACCTCCTCCATATGGCAGCATAGCCCAAGCTAAAGACAGTGTCTACTTACCTTCTTATACAATTCAGAGTTTAAATTTATTATTTCTAAAATAAGAACTGCCTTTAAAAACAGTGCAAGAGGGTTTTTTTCTTCCCCGGAAACATGGAAAATTAAAATTTCAAAAAACCAAAATACTTAAGCTATTTAGAAAAAAACAGTTCCCAGGAGACTCACAGGGAATGTTGACAGTCCTAGCCACAGTCTGCAGGGCACCTGCCTTGCTGCAGGTCGTCCCTGAAGCAGTTTCCTAACCCTCCCAACCCTGGGAAGCCTGCATCACCCCACCTCGCAGGGGAACAGGACCCTCAGCTCACCGCAGGGAGGGGCAGAACCAGAACATGCACACAGACTCCAAATTTATTGCAGGATTGTGTGAATGCTCATCTTGCTTAAATTTTATTGCAGAGAAATGTGGAAAACCCAGGGATGAGCAAAAGGAAAAACTCAGTATGTGGGTCAATAACATGTATGTCTTTTTCGTGAACACGCTCTTTAACGCCCATAAGCGTGAAGAGACTCTGAAGGAGAAAATAAAGGAAAACAGGCTGCGTAACGCAGCACTGGCTCAGCAGAAGAAAATTGAAAACGATGAGCTGGAAGCAAGGTACCTTTATACAATCCCTCCGCTCTGCCTCTCTCCTTCAAGGGCTGTCGTCTTTCTTTCCTGTCTTCTGTAGCTACCCGAGGCTTCAGGACCAAATGCTTTTGTAGGGGCCCACGGAAAACTTCTCCTTTGCCCTCTGAAAGTTCGCTGAAAAATCGACTCACAAAAGGCAGACTAACGACAGACAAGGCAAACAAATGTATTAACGTACGTGGGGAGAACTGAGTGGTGACTCAACCCCCAGAGGGGTACAGAGCTGATAAACCAGCTGGAGGTCACAGAAAGAATGGGGCAGATAGACGAGGTTGTAGCATGACCAGTTATGGGAGACAGGAGGCCTGGCTAGAAAACTCGTCTTGTTATGTAGATGAAACCTCACAGGCAGCTGGCCTCAGAGGACAGGGGTCAGCGTTGCTCTGGGATTTCTAAGGTGTCAGATCCCCGCCCCAGACCCCCACCCCCCATCTGGACAAGGCCCGGCTCCTGCAGATTCTCTGCAGATGCCAATTTCCCCTACACAGACAGCTTCACAGGGCTACTGCTGTTTGCTTTCTTCACAGCCATCTCAAAATATGTCAAATAAATATATTTTGGGGTAAAATAGTTTGATTTCAGCCAGGCGTGGTGGCTCACCCTGTAATCCTAGCACTCTGGGAGGCCGAGGTGGGTGGATTGTTTGAGCTCAGGAGTTTAAAGACCAGCCTGAGCAAGAGTGAGACCCCATTTCTACTAAAAAAACAAAATAGAAAGAAATTAGCTGGACAACTAAAAATATATAGAAAAATTAGCCGGGCATGGTGGCGCATGCCTGTAGTCCCAGCTACTTGGGAGGCTGAGGCAGAAGGATAGCTTGAGCCCAGGAGTTTGAGGTTGCTGTGAGCTAGGCTGATGCCACGGCACTCACTCTAGCCCAGGCAATAGAGTGAGACTTTGTCTAAAAAAAAAAAAAAAAAATATTTTGATTTCTTTCACTTTCATTCAAAGTATATAACTTCCTAAGGGTGTCTTTGACATAATAAAAAATACCTATTTGGTCTCTGCTCCTGGTTCCTGGCAGAGCTTCTAGAGCCTTTGTAACTTCCTGAGTGACAGGGGTGACAGGAGTGTCTTTTGTTCCAAGATTCGGTCGTAGTTCCTGGTGCCTGACACAAGAGCTTCTAAGGCCCCTGGGATCCCAGGAGTGGTAAGACTGTCCTTTAGCATGTGAACCAGATGCCTGGTGGCCAGGCAGGGGCCCTAGATACCTTCCGACTGGGCCTGGTGGCCAGAGGAACCAATCACATGTTTGGAGGGTTGGAACTTTCACATCCACCCCTCAGCACCAGGGGAGGGAGAGAGGGGCTGGAGGGTGAGCTCAGTCACTAATGGCCAGTGATCTAATCAATCATGCTGCACAGTGGAACTTCCATAAAACCCTAACCATGGGGTCTGGAGAGTTTCTGGTTGGTGAACACATCTACACATGGGAGGGTGGGGCAGCCCAAACTCCACAGGGACAGAAGCTCCTGTGCTTGGGACCCTTCCGGACCTTGCCCTGTGTACCTTGTCATCTGGCTGCTCATTTTTATCCTTTATAATAAATTGGTAAATGGAAGTAAAGTGTTTCCTTGAGTTCTATGAGCCATTCTAGCAATTTCTTGAACCTGAGGAGGGGTTCGTGAGCACCCCCAATTTATAGCTGGTTGTTCAGAGCACCGGACTTGGGATTGGTGTCTAAAATGGGGGTTGTCTTATGTGACTGAGCCCTTAACTTGTGAAGTCTGTGCAGACTCCAGGTAAACACTGTCAGAATTCAATTGAATTTTAGGACACCCAGCTGGTGTTAGAGTTGGTTGGTGTGAGGAAAAAACCCTCGCATTCAGCATCAGAAATGTTGTGAGTAGAGGAAGCGTTGTTCCTTTTAGAGTCATGTCCTCACCAAGTGCTGAGGACTTGTGGCTAACTGTAGGTCCGCCTGGCTGTCTAAGTTGGTGATGACAACTGTACCCCAAGGCTCACATGAAAAGGCAATGGGAAGTAGTGGCTGAGAGCACAGGCCACAGATCTAGATGGCCTGAGCTCAAATCCCAGCCCTACCACTTGACACTTGGGTGGCCTTGGGCAGGGTCCCCACCTGTGAGGTGGAAATAATACCTTGAGGAGGCTCGGAAAACAGTACCAAAATGAAGGCCTCAGAAACAAAAATTCTTCTCTGACCCTCCCTTGTCCTCCCTGTCTCAGTCCCATTCTTCCCTGGGCCTAGCCACAGAAACCAGAACCCTTCTTCCCTAAGGTAGGTCATAAAAGCTAGAACACCTTTTCCTGAAAGCCAGCCATAAAGCTCAAAATTATTCTATGTAAAAACTGGCCATAATGTAATTATCTGATCTACCCTGTTTGACTATAAAATCTCCTATTCCAGAAAGGGCCCTGCCTTGTACCCAGAAGGAAGGATGCTGCTCAGAGAGGCCAAGCAGAATCCAGACGGGCCTTGCTGGTTCCCCACTCAGTCTGTTATTAACAGCACTAGGTCACACCCTATTTGCCCGATCACACTTCTACAGGGCTGCCCATACTTTGTTGAACCTAAGCATAAAAATGGACAATCTCTCCTGTATCTTTGAGTTTTCATTCTGAAGACTCCCATGTATATATTTTAAAATAAATTTGCATCCTTTTCCTCCTATTAATCAATCTGCCTCATGTCAGTGATTTTTCAGCAAACCTTTAGGGGGCCAGGGGCCTTTGATCCCTACATAGGACTGTTGTGAGGATGAAATAAGCTTAAGTTGGCAAAGCGTCTAGGACACGTGGCCTGGGACAAGGTGAGCACCCAGTATGTGCTGCACACTCACCTTCTGAGGGTCACGGCAGTCCAAGTGCAGACACCCGCCCTCCGCAAGGTACCTTTCAGCCTACTGAAGAAAGTGTTATTCACACTTAAGGAAAAGAATACATGACGTATTTTAAAAGGCCGCTTACTTCTTAGTGCTGATAGCTGAGAAAAATAAAAAATAAAAAAATAAAAGGCCACTTACTAGCTACTAAGTTGGTTCACAAATCACTTTAGATATATGAAAAGTTTATTTTGGACTGTCTAGATAAGGCATCACTTATTTCAGGCAAAGTGAAGACAATTTAGTTCTGTTCACAAACGCGATTGATAACACAGGTATGGGCTACTGTACATGATACACAGCACAAAAACCAGTCTTGCAGTTTCAAAGAAAAAAAGTTCCCTTCTTGCGTTTCCTTTTAGGCTGAATATCTTAAGAGAGGAAGAGGCCAAAAGACAAGACTACGAGGTGGCCATCACTGTGATCAAGGAGCCAGTGGACGCCCCATCCTCTAGCATCACACTGAGCCCCCCTAAAGAGGACACAGCCATGTCCCCCGGCAAATCCGTCACAAGCAAGAAAAAGAAAAAGTAAAGGGCTGCTAGTGCCATGAATGAGCCACAAGAACACGCACATGTAAAGGGGCTCAGAACTGCAGGGATTGTAACATTTCCTGAAGAATAAAATTGTTTGCATTTCACTTGTTATCTTAGTGTTTTGAAATATTCCTGCCTTGGCCCACTGCATCTCAGCTTCCCTATATGGCTGGATCCCTGAAATGCCCGCATGTTAAAAAAAGGAGTTCAATGAAAAGACATGTATATACATATTAAATGAATATGTATTAAATATGTGTCTTAAAAAAATAGAGTACTGGCTGGGCATGTTGGCCCATGCCTGTAATCCCAGCACTTTCGGAGGCCAAGGCAGGAGGATCCCTTGAGCCCAGGAGTTCAAGACCAGCCTGGGTAACGTGGTGAGACCTCATTTCCATAAAAAATTAAAAAAAAAAAACTAGCTGGGCATGGTGGCACCTGTAGTCCCAGCTACTCAGGAGGCTGAGGCAGGAGGATCCCTGTACCCAGGAGTTGGAGGCTCCAGCGAGTCAGCTGTGATCGTGCCACTGTACTCTGGCCTGGGTGACAGAGCAAGACCCTGTCTCTAAAAAATAAAAAAAAAAATAAAAAATAGAGTAATGGTGATTAAGTTTAGAATCTGACAAAACATCAGAATAAGTGGGGAGGGGATAAAGTTATTGACATATTTCTTCAGACCCCCTCCACCCCAGCTGGTGCCTTCTTTGCCCTCATAACCACCCTGTGTCCCCCACATGTCACCTCACAGGCAGCCTCTGTCCTGGTCCTCTGCAAACACCCACAGCACTCTCTTTCGCATGTGGAAAGTGCCAGACAGCAACTCTAGGCGACAGCAAGGTGAGGAGCAGGCCCTCAGGGGGTACTGGAAGGAGCACGTTTAGTCTTTGTGAGAAAATTTTATGGTTAGTAATCTGAGTTAAAACTTAAGGGTAACCACCAAAAGAATAAAAATACAACCTGAAGCTTCCAAATTAGTAAAAAGAACACAGGAAACCATCGATACAACATAAAGCTGAGAAGAAGGAAAACAACAAGGATGATAAACAGGGCACACAAATGGTGGCAGGAAAGAGTGCAGATCTACCCACAACCAGCAGTGTAAACAGATTAAACTCACTCATCCATCCCCCCCCCAAAAAAAACAAACCCAGAGATTACATTGGATTAAAAAAATAAAAAATTCACCTCAGTGTTACTCTTTGCAAAGGAAATATCTTCAAACAAAATCACATGGAAAGGATGAAAAGAAAGATATGCAAAAAGATGTACCAGGCAAATCTGATCAAGATGACTGGAATAGCAAGCAGGATTAAAGCCAAAACAGAATGTAAGTCAAACAGTCACATCATAAAGGTAAAAATAAAGATCACGGTAAAATGACCAACAACTGAAAACAAGCATTGCTTACATACACTTTCATGTCAGCCTTGCAAAAACCAACAGAATTTCAAGGAAGAAAACTACAATCATGATGGACGAAACAGCAAGGAAGACAAAAAATTAGCAAAGGTATAATTTAAGCAATTAAACTAGAAAGTTTGAACTATACATGTAGCTAGAAACTAGAATGCAACAGAGAATAAATACAGACAAAACACCACATTTTAGGTTGAGAAGAATTCCAAATGATACACCATAGACCATGATCTATTATCATTACAGCAAAATCAGTAAGTCAGCAATGAACGCATACAGTAAGCCTAATGCGATGGGAAACTAAAACCTGCAATGTTAACAAACACGTGGGTTAAAAGGAAATCATAATGGAAGTTGTCAATTATTTAAGGATGAGTGAAGATGAAAATACAGCTGTCCCTCTGTCCCTCGGTGTTGGTATTGGAGCAGGACTGGTTCCGGGACCTCCTGCAGGTACCAAAATCCGAGGATAGGCAAGTCCTGCAGTTGACCCCCCAGAACCAAGGGTATGAAAAATTGTTAGCTCCCTCCGGATCCATGGGTCCCACATCCTGTGATAGTGTACCGTCCACCAACAGCGGTTGAATCCTCAGATGCAGAAGCCGCGGACACGGAGCACTGACTACAATGACGCAGCCATCTCCTCTCCTCCCTAACGTAACAGGCTCGCGCAGGCTAAGTGGAGGGGACTATGGAGAGTCACTTTTGGGGCTGGGGAAATAAAGTTTGTTCCAGACCCGTACGTAGTTAGCTAGTTCCCACCCAGACCCTGGGATGTCCAGACCACCCAAAATGAGGTAAAGTAAAATTCAGCCAGACTTCACGTCCACTGTGAAGACACACGCACAGCGGTGGCTCCTGGGAGCTCTCCGTGCCAGATGGAGAACGCTTTCTGTTTAGATCACACTGGGGCACTTCCGTTAAGTTCTTTGTGTTAGATGTGGTCTAAAAATCATGGTAGTACTTGAGATAAAAACCAAATCTAGCAATTACTTTGGGCTAATGCCTAATTACTCCCCACCCAGGTCTCAGGACTGGGGAAGGAACCCCAACCCTGAGAGGCTCTAGCAGCTGAGGTATCAACCATGAGTTTTAAAATGCCCAGAGCATGCGCCAGGGACCCAATGGCCAGAACAACAGGAGACAGACTCAATGCAAAAGCAGAATTTTAAAAACTTTAACAATTTATTAGTCTTATTTTCCAGTAAAATATTCACATAATGTCAAAAGAATGGAATGATAGAGATATAGCCAACTACCTTTAATTAATTCCACATAAATATTTAAAATCTAAAAACCTCAGGGGATCATCAGACCAAGTAGAAATTTGATTCTTCAAAGCAAGTATTGCTTTACTATTGTCATTAATCCAGTCAACAATATGACCAATAACTTGCAATGGTAAACGTAATGTTTGCTAAGTTGTTTCCAAAGATGTTTTCGGCAAGCCATTATCAGTCAATCCAAGAAGAATATGTTATTGAACTGCGTTGCACAAAGTTTCTTTACTTCTTCTGCAAACAGAACAGAAACAGTAAGTAAGGAATAGAGGCTATCACTTATAACATTATATGATATATATTAGTACCTTTAATTCTTTTGGAATAAAATTGGGAATAAATAGATTGTCTGCATTAATTTTGACCTTAAATCCCAGAAGACTAGCTAAGAAATGTTAATAAATCGAGAGAAAGGGGAAAAGACACCTAACAAACCCACAAGACCTCAATATTTGTTATAGAGAAACGCTGTTTCTCTGGGCCTGAGAAAGTGCTCAAAAGGTGCCTGAGACACCCACAGATTAGGGAGCTAGGAGCGCCACACTGAAGACATAGTCAATCTTGAGAAATCTGATGGAATGACGTGAAAATTCTAGCTACAACCTTGAATCATAGATCCAGTGCTCTACAGAGGAATCATTACCTTGATTTTACTAAATTCCCGATTTAAAGGAGCCATGTACATGCCTGTAATTCTAGTACTCTGGGAGGCCCAGGTGGGTGGATCGCTCGAGGTCAGGAGTTCAAGACCAGCCTGAGCAAGAGTGAGATGCCATCTCTACTAAAAATAGAAAGAAATGATCTGGACAATGAAAAATATATATAGAAAAAATTAGCCGGGCATGGTGGCACATGCCTGTAGTCCCAGCTACTCGGGAGGCTGAGGCAGTAGGATCGCTTAAGCCCAGGAGTTTGAGGTTGCTGTGAGCTAGGCTGACACCAGGGCACTCACTCTAGCCAGGTAACAGAGCGAGACACTGTCTCAAAAAAAATAAAATAAAAAAAAAATAAAATGGATCAAATGTTGTTTTTTTAAAACCAGCATTAGGGTCACCTGCTTAGAATCTCAACGATCTTGATTTGTTCTATTTACCACGTTTCTTAATACACTGAAAAGATAGTTTTTAAATATCAACAGCATTAAAATTCTGCTCAGATACCAAATCCTATTTACCGTTTACTTCAATGAGGTTTGCGTTTTTTTGATTCAAAATAACATACAGCTCCCGCTGATCCGACTTTTTCCCAACAACCCAGTAATCACTCATGGCTTTCACGATGATTTCTTCATCTTCGTCTACTCTGTAAGACAAGAGTTTCAAAATACAACAGTTCATTATATAGAGAGCTAGATTGTGAAAACAAACATTGCAAAATAAGAACAGGAGACTACACAGGCATGTTCAGGGGTCACATGCGAGTGAACCAGTGACTCCCGGGCTTACAAATCTATTTGGAGGTGGTGCCCATGAGCGTAGCTTGAGCCCCTCTGGGAGGGCGCTGGGTCGCTTGGATTTGAAGTGACCTTTAAAGTCTCTTCTCTGATTAGAAAAGGGAAACCTAATTTGAGAAGCTGCAAGAATTACCTAGTAAAATCACTGTTGATGTCACCTAGAATCTTCATTAAATCTGGATGAACAGACGTAAGTGATACGCTCGGTGTTTTCCTCATGTGAATTGTACTTTTCTCTGCTAAATTCATATGGTTGAAGTAGATAAATTTAAACTGGGGTTCCTTTTCAGACCTGTGGAAACATATCATTAAGATGGTAACATTCTGAAAGAGTAATAATGCACACTATACAACTATACTCTTAAAATTTTAAAACCATATGGGTAAGGCCTTGTATTTCCACTGGCTGGGCCTTCAAATCAAGAATCTCAGTTAACATGTAACACGTTCTTCATTCAATAGTAATTTATTTGATATCCATGTGGAAGAGAAGTATTCAATACGATAGAATTTTCCAGAGAGCTTATTTTTTAAATACCAAAAATATTTTAACCATTATGTGATGATTTCCTCAGTAAAAGTACAGTGTTTTATAAACGGCAGTCACTTGGTTATTTGCCTACTTTAAAAAAGCATGTAAACAAAATCAATATAGGCCATTTATTTGCTAGTGGAGGGGTCAGCAAACTATGACCCTGGGGCCAAATCTGGCCCTGTTTTTCTAAATAAAGTTTTACTGGAATATTGCCACACCTATAGACATGTTGCCTATGGCTGTTTTCATGCCAAAATGATAGTTGAGTAGTTGTAACATATATATCTCATAATGTCTAAAATACTTACTCTATTTGGCCTTATACAGAAAAGGTTTGCCAACCCTTGATTTTGGACAGTAACATCTCATTCATCCTACAGTGCTAGGGAATGAATGAGGTATCCATGGAAATTCACCTGCTATGTGACTGAAACTTACTACTACAAGGAACAAAGCTTTCCATCATCCCCAATGGAAATAATTCTAACATGTACTAGCCTTTTCTGCTGTAGTATAATGAACATTTTAATTGGGATATACCTTTTTATTTCTTAAACGGAATGGGCAATGCTATGACACTGCTTCCCAGGTCAGAGTCTGCAAACTACACAGCTACACAGTCCCCAGGGCACCTCCCTCCCCTCACCTCTCATTGTGTCCTTAATGTACACACTGGGGCCTGGGGAGCCTGAGCAGAGCCCTGCACTGGGGGCTCAAAAGCCTCCTCTCCTTACTTCAGGGTTAGCAGCCACGTTCTGGAGGGCTGAGGGTGTCGGAAATTTGACCTCCGGATAAGTGGGTTACTACTGTAATACTTTACATCTAGGCAAAGAAAGAATGTGGAGGATTTAGTTTCCAGGAAAATGAAAATAAAAGCCTTATAAAAATCAGATTTTGTTTTTAGTAGGTCCCTAAGACTAAGGAAAGTAAGTATAATTTTAAGAAAAATTGTTTGGAAAGATGAAAATTTTAAAAGATGTTCAGAAAGAACTGCAAATCTAGTTGTTTGGGTGGACAAGTAACTTAAATTGGGCTTAAAGTTCTGGTTGTTTTGTCTAACACAAAACACTCTCTGTGGCTTCCCCTCTTTCCCTCATTTACAATACATAAAATATTCTTCCTTTATACCCTTATATTGGAAATTATAAATATTACTGAGGTAGTTAAGATGTGGTAAATACATGTGGACTCTTTCTACTCCACCCTCCACAAAGTACAATATTTTAAAAACAGATGTGGAAAAATGGCTATTTGCAAAGTACTGTTAGTAAAAGAAAAAGAGACCTGTTCACATTCAAAATAGCAAGGATAATTTTCATCCTAAACCTTATTCGTTATCAAAATTAAAATCTAACAATGTGTTAGTTTTTAATTAGCAACAGACACATTTTACTTGGTATCTTTCCCAAAGAACCAAAACTTACTCCTTTTAAAGACCAAAGCATTTTTTTTTTTTTTTTTTTTTTGAGACAGAGTCTCACTTTGTTGCCCGGGCTAGAGTGAGTGCCGTGGCATCAGCCTAGCTCACAGCAACCTCAACCTCCTGGGCTCAAGCGATCCAACTGCCTCAGCCTCCCAAGTAGCTGGGACTACAGGCATGTGCCACCATGCCCGGCTAATTTTTTCTATATATACTTTTAGTTGTCCAGATAATTTATTTCTATTTTTAGTAGAAACGGGGTCTTGCTCAGGCTGGTCTCGAACTCCTGACCTCGAGCGATCCACCCGCCTCGGCCTCCCAGAGGGCTAGGATTACAGGCGTGAGCCACCGCGCCCGGCCCAAAGCATTTTTTTCAACTACAAAATCAAACAAATTTCTTGCCTTCTTAAAAAAAAAACATATTAAACATAGTTAACTATGTCAATATAGGACACACTGAGCATAGGAAAACAGTAGAGAATTTTCTGTGATGATTCTTATGAAATTTGGTATATAAAATATTACAGCACAATAATATCCAAAAAACATGGAAAAGTGGAATCTGTCTTAAGTGGTTGTATTCTATGCTTTTTCTACTAGTTTGTATGTTCACTAATTTTTAAAAAAAGATTTCCTGCTTTCTGAGTTGCCTGTCATTTTTGCTGTGATGAGACCTCTTGGTCAACCTCATCTGCACATCCCTGCACCCTTTTCTCTTACCACAGGCTGAAAACCCAAGTAACCATGATTAGCAGGTATCCAGAGAGACCACGAGGAGCCCTCCCACGAGTAAACAGCATCAATTTCACCACAGTGCCAGAGATGTAAATGTCTAAGGGCCAGGTACATGAAAACCTTCCCGAACTTCAGAAGCCCGCCAGGAAAGGTTGCCGGGAGCTCTGGCGCGATGGGGGAAAGCAGCAGATGTTCAGTGAGCACCTGGCGGCGTATGAAGTCCCCACGGACCTCCATGGCTGCCTGGGAGCACAGAGGCAGTCAGACTGCTTTGATTTGTTCTGGGCTGTGTTCCAGAGGGCTAAGGTTGCCAGAGTCATGATTTCTAGGTGAATATAGCTATGGGCTATATTCCTCATTTATCAGACCTAACTAAAACTCTGAACTGATAAATATGGATATTTTGAAAAGGAAAAGCGGCCTTAATCACAAGTCACACGTTACAGTTCTTTCTCCTTCGCTTCTCTACAGTGATGAGAGAACAGAGAACCCTGGGAACGTGCCTGTTAACTCCTCCCTGGAAGGAAGCCCACCTCTGCCCAAATCCCCCCAAAGTGCCGTCGTGTTGCAGCTGGGGCTGACTTCTCCCCTCTCGCTTTCCCCCGTTCCACGTCCGTGTCTAATCATGACCAACCCTGACTGGTAATGGATGGATTCTTCACTTCCTGTGTGAATCTGAGCATGGCCAACCTCCTAAGCAACTGAGGTGTTTTACAAATTTATTCAATTTTTTTTTATCAGTAAGAAAGAATTATTAAAAAAATTTGCTCCAGGAAAAAGCTCCCTTTTCTCATAATTTTCTACTTTGTCCTCCCCATATCTTTTCAAATTTAGTATCAGAACTAGCTAATGGATAGGGATAAGTGAAAGAAATAGGAACTAAATCGCAGGTTCACAAAACTCGATTTGGGAAAAATTTTTTAAATTAGAATCTTTCCTCAAGTCCTTAAAAATTCCAGGTGAATTAAAGATTTAAACACACAAAAATAAAAACCATAAAAGTACCACAGATAAACACAGGACTGTATTTTTATAATACTGGGGTGGAGAGCCCTAAATATGACACAAAAAAGATGGAAAACCAAAAGGAATGATTAATAAAACTGACTACATATAAACCCCAAGCCTGAATATTATAAAAAATGGTAAAAATCAAATTACCAAAAAAAAAAAAAAAGTGCCATGACTAAAGGGTATTACATTAAGTGTACTGACGTAAAAGAAAAAGATAAAAAATTTTAACGAAAAAAGCCAAAGGAAGCAATTCATAGAAGACACAGAAATGCCAGTCACCACGCAAAGAGGCACCCGCCTCAGTATCACCCCTAGACTGTGAAACACACAGAGGGATGGCGCTGGTGGGAGGTGACCTGGCAATGTGCACCCGCGCTGTAAATGTGCATTCCCTTCCTCTTCAACTCAGTTCTAGGGATTCATCCTCAGGGGATGATTGTTTTTTTTTTTTAACAGACATGGTCCCACTCTGTTGCCCAGTGTGGAGTGTAGTGGCGTAATCACAGCTCACTGCAACCTTGAACTCTGGAGCTCAAGTGATCCTCCCACCTCAGCCTCCGGAGTAGCTGGGACCACAGGCGCACAACACCACGCCTGGCTAATTTTTTTAACTTTTTTGTAGAGATCGGGTCTTGCTATGTTGTCTATGCTGGTCCCAAACTCCTGGGCTCAGGCGATCCTTCCACCTCGGCCTCCCAAAGTGCTGGGAATACAGGCATGGGCCACTGCACCTAGCCCCTCAGGGGATAATTTGATGTACCAGATAGTACTATAACAGTTCTGTATTGAACTAAGAACAGCCACACCCAGACTGCCTATTAAATGGGAGAATTATTAACAAACTAGAACACATCTATCCAATTAAATACCAGGATGCCATTAAGAAACAAGGCGGAGCCATATTTATTGATTTAAAATGTTCATGCCATATTTTTTAAATGCTCCAGATTTGTATCATAATACAGATTTAACAACCCATGTGTAAAAAACACTGTGTATGTCACTATGTTTACATATGTGTACAAGTCTAGAAAGACAGAAGCCAAATTAGGTAAGATTTCCAATATTTATATTTCTGAATTGTTTAAAAATTAAGGACATAAACTGCCCTCAAAAAAGAGCAAAGCCTTTTTTAAAAACTGAATTACAAGTCCTTAGGTAGGAAAAAATCAAAGTGTCGACAATTAATAAAAAGCGAAGGTAAAACAAACCTTCATGCTATTCTTAAAAGGGTTGACCTCAATTTCCTAAAAAATATTGAAAAACCTGCAGTTTATGAATATAGATTCAATGCCTCAGTACTATGCCCTTTTGGGCACTTTCTAGTGAGGGCTGCAGCTGACAGAACAGGCTGGGAACTGAGGTTGTCTAACAGGGCTCTGACACCAGGACAGCTCCCTGATCCAGTTCCACCAACCCAGACCTCCTCAACAGTGCCCCTGAGACGCTGCTGCGGGGCCAATCTTTCTTCCTTCAGGGCTGCTCCTGTCCAGGTCAACCTAATTACTCTGGGATATGAGTTTTGGAGAAAGGGGAGCTCCCAAGACTAGTGTGTAAAATGGTTTGATTTGCGTCAGAAGGATTGATAGAAGAAGAGTACATTGTCTTTTGTATCCAAAAGCTTTTTCCTTTAGCCGGTTATTTACTGGTTGGCAAGCTCCTTGTAGGTAAAATCTCAGATGCATCAAGAACTATCTTAAGGTCAACTTTCAAAGATAAGACTGACCACGTTCCCAGAATTCCTGCTCTCGAGCATGCACCTAAACTGCGCCACATTCATCTCACTGTCAGATTTCCCAGGGATCCTGTCTTTCAGGGGAGCAGTGATACTGTACACTGTTTCTCTTAATGGTCAGAAAAATTTGTCCTCTAGGAAACATGTGTGATGAAACACATACAGCAAAAATGTCAACTGTAGAATCTAAGTGGGGAATATATGTGTGTCTACTGTACAATTTTCGTAATAAAATGTTGGAGGGAGAACTGCTTTCTGACAGTAGGATAACTATTATAATATCCAAGGCCCTCTCCTTCCGTATAATCTCAAGGACAGTTGGCCTTATTTGCAAACTAGAAGGTACTCAGTAAGTTTGACCTCTGGATATTTATGGATGAGTTACTTGAGATGCATGGCATCTAAGGGAACAGTTAACGTGCAGTGACCTCCTAGGTTTCTGGGGATGGAGGTCACTATACTTCATCCCTCTCTATTAACTTGTAACTAACAGGCGTGTAATAAAACTCACTTACGCCTCCTTCTAAAACGAAAACCTAGCAGTTTCATGGTCACAAAACCAAACACCTAAGCAGCACTGCCCAGATGTAAGTTGGTCAGGCATTTTCATTTCTTGGTCTTATTTTTTTCTAACACTAAGTGAGCTATCACAACAGCAACAATCCACACACACTTATACAAAATTCAAAACCACTTTCACTCTGAGTTTGTTTCTGAACTCTCTAGAGGCTGATGCTTATTACAAAACCATATACAAATAACATATGAACACCAAAACCACAAGCTTATATGGAAATTCACAGCATTTTTGTAACTTCTCAGATGTAGAGAGAGCCCATGTAAGCAGGACTTTTGTCGTATTTCCCAAAGTGCTTTCCATCTACTTACATTATCTTTATAATAATTCTATTTTACATTGAGAAAAGAGTCAGAAAGAAGTTTAATGACTTTTCAGTGTTCTAGAGAACAAGATGAGTTAAATCCTGCATTGCCTGCTCCTCAGCCTACAGCCTTCAAGCTGCCACTCAGTACTAATGCCCAGCGCCCTAATGGCTTACACCACAGCCGACTGTGCCCTATACATTTCCTCACAAGGGCAGGCAAAGTGCTTTCAGTCTATGCAGAGCAAAACCATGCTGATTACTGCCACCAATGTGAATGTAACAATCTGGGCTGGTGAAGTGGGATGTTAAGCGGTGCTCACAAGGCCAAGTCCGCAGACATATTAGCACACCTAACCCCATAGCTCATGCCGCCAACCAGGGGAGAGCTGAAAGAATGTATTAATAGAAGACACAGCACCAACCACCACTATGAGGCAGACAAACTCAGGTCCCAGTTCCCTGGGAACCTCTCGGACAGGACTGAACAGCACGTATTACTGTTCTCTCTGGATTCCGAGAAAACACAGGAAAGTTAATACCATTCATAAGTAAAAACCACACCCAGTCTTCTAAACAGTTAAACGTTTGAAAGTGAACAGGAAGCAAAGTACAAACCCAGACATCCTTTTGTTGATGTTGAATTGCTCACAAATGTCAGAAGCCAGTACTGTGAGCTGGGGCCCAACAATGCTGTCCAGTCTCCGGCAAAAGTCCAATGTCAGCTGGATAGAGGCTAACAAATAATTTAAAAAATACCAGTGAGCGTTACAATACTTTGTGTCAAGAAGGTCAATATTCATTTTACCGTCCCATACTTAACAGTATTCAAATGAAAAACTCTACTTATCTGGGAAATACAATAAGTAAATGATCATATCCCCTCCCTCCTCCAAGTACAAGACAAATGGAAAATATAAATTGGTTATATTAAGATGAAAAAGAGTCAAAGACCCATCTCATTGTGAAAAGTCAACTGAAGAAAACACCATGAAGTGGTAAATTGGTTGCCTACCCCAGGAAGACCTAAGAAGGTCAAATATTCATTTAACTAACATTACACAGCACTCACAGGCTGGGTGCTGCCCGGTGCTTCACAAATATTACCTCATTTAATCCTCAAAACCCCTCTGAGACAGGTGCTACTGTTGTCACCATTTCACAGTCCTGGGGGGCATAGAAAGGTGCCCAGGTCCTACTTCTGACAGGTACGAAAGCCAGCACTTTAAAAATATTAGCAATAGCTAGTTAAGATGGCAGAGGCCCCAGGTAGGGAACGGCACTTAATGTGCCTTTATGTGCTTCTACGTTGCTTCTGACAATGTATCTATTAAGCACAGAGCATAGCAAACTGCAAACGGCTTATCGGATCAGGCTGAAATCAGACACAGGTGTGCACCTACCATCAATCATAAAGCACACGGCCGCACTCATGGCCTGGGAAGAGGAAACAAACCAAAGATTATAAAATGGTACAAAAAAGGAGACTTAAATATAATAACCAAATGCAGTGACCTCGTTTAAGTCTTGATTTGCACAAACCAACTGTAAAGAGACACTTTTTAGTCAATTGGAGCAACTTGAATACAGACTGGAAATTGGATGACATTGGGGACGTGCTGCTTGTCAGGTGTGATAATGTCCTCATGAGTCAGATGCAAATGGAAGTATTCATGAGTGAAATGACGATGATTTAAAATGCTCTGGTAAATAAAACACACCCCAACAGGTAGAGGGACAGATGAAAGATTAGCATCTTATTAAGCTGTGTGATGGGTACTTGGGGGTTCATTATTCTAGACTCTGTGTATATTTGACAATTTTTATTAACACAAACTTAAAAAGAAGCAAATTGATGTCATCTTGTCTCACTTTATTATAACATATAATTGTAATTACAACATTAGCAAGTGGTGGTAACCTAATGCAACCAAGACCACAAATAAAATAACCAAAAATGTTTAAAATTAAAATTTATCAAAGTAACGTATAGGATTAAAAATGGTCAAATAGAACATAAAGCCTTATGAGGAAAAGCAACAGAATTCCTTCTCTGAGCCCTGCTCCCGTTTTTAGACAACAGAGTCACGCCACTGTTTAACTTATCACTTTTTAGACAATGTGCTGACTTTCTATCGTTCCACGATGGCTGTGACCCCACATCTGCCCTCCCCGTCCTCCCCTGCCCTTTATAGCCATTCTACTTCCTCCACTGGTCACTTCACACGCCAAACGGCTCCATTTCTCCTTCCACCAGGCACAGGCGTAAAACTTACATCCAGTATGTGTTTTGTGCGTAAAATAATTTTGATTTAGTTGCCAATCAGTTTTATACCAAAATCTCAATTTCCAGCCTCTCCCGTAATCTCAGGAGATCTGGGACCACCAGAGCTGCATTCCCACAGGCACCACCCACTGCACGTGCACTGCGTGGTGGCTGCCTCCGGGAGACAGAGTCTGCACCGGTCACTACTGAAGCCTGACCCAGCCTCAGGTCTAATCTCTGCAGATTTCCATGGGCCTTTGAGTGTGTGACCCCCTTAGGGTACAGGTTGATCTTTTTAATGTACCTTTTAAGTCTCTATTTAAAAACTGAAGGAATTTCAAATATATTAAAAAAGTATCTAGAATAGTATAATGAACCCCAGGGACTATCTCATTCTCAACTGTCAACTCATGGACAATCCTGCCCTATCCACATATTAATCTCAGACATCCCATAATTTAATCCATACACATTTCAGAAGGTATCTAAAAAGGATAAGGACTTTTGGAAGCTCCACAGACCCTCTCCCTAGGGAAACAATCATAATTGAAGAAAATTATTAAAAAGCACCATTTAAATTTCCAGAGGGAAGCTGTCCCTTAGGGCAGACAGCAAATGAGAAATATTTACTCAAGAAAATCGATTAAATCTCAGTATGAACAGCGACAGACTTTATGGTTGTGAACACATATATTAAAAAGAAGAAAGATCTCAAATCAGTAACCTAACCTTTCATCTTAAAATCCTGCAAAAAAGGAAGAGCAAACTAAACCTAAAGCAAAAAGAAAGAAGGAAATAATAAAGATTAGAGCAGAAATAAATTAAATAGGGAACAACAATAGAGGAAATAAAAGAAACCACAAGTTGGTTCTCTGAAAATAGCAACAAAATTGAAAAACCTTTATCTAGACTATAGACCAAGAAAAAAAGAGAGAAGACTCAAATTGCTAAAATCAGGAATGAAAGAGGAGATATCAATACTGACTTTACGGGGTGGGGGGATGATTATAAGGCTATATAATAGTATTCCAACAAACTGAATAACTGAAATGAAACTGACACAAACTACTGAAACTAACTCAAGAAGAAACAGAAATTGGAATAGACTTATACCAAGTAAAGAGATTCATAATTTAAAAAATTCCCACAAAGCCCAGGTGCAGATGGCTTTACTACGAATTCTACCAAACATTTAAAGAAAAATTAACACCAATCCCTCATAAAGTCTTCCAAGAAACAGGAGCGGAGGGAGCAGGGAACACTTCCCAACTCATTCTACGAGGACATTATTATCCTGATACCAAAACCAGATAAAGACATCACAAGAAAACTACAGGCCAACAGCCCTTACAGCACCCCATACCCATATGTCAGCTCAACCTCTGGAGGGCTGGACACTGAGGCCAGCCACGTGGGTGGTCAGCTGTCTGCATGACCAGTCTCCAATAAACACTCTGGCTATGGAGGCTCAGGTGAGCTGCCCTGCATGGCAACACCCCATATACACCCTCCCACATCCCTGCTGTCCACACCACTTGACTGGAAGAGGACAACTGGAAGCTCACGCCTGGTAACTCTGGGACCTGTCCCATGGACCTCTTCCCTGGGCTAATTTTCATCTGTGCTCTTTACCTACAATAAACTGCAACTGGGAGTACAGTAGTCCCCCCCCTCCCCCCACCCCTCGCCCCCGACCTGTGGTTCTGCTTTCCACAGTTTCATTTACCTGAGATACAGTATAATATAAGATATCAAGAGAGACCACACTCACATAACTTTTATTACAGTATATTGTTATAATTGCTCTATTTTATTGTTAGCAATCTCTTACTGTGCCTAATTTATAAATAAAACCTTATCATAGGCATGTATGTATAGGAACATAGTATATATAGGGTTCAGTACTATCCTCAGCTTTGGGGGTTTTGGCTAAGGGTAGACTACTGTATAAAGCCTTTTCTGAGTCCTATAATCCTTCTAGTGAACTACCGACTGGTCTGGGGGACCCCCAAACTAGTAGTTGGTGTCAGAAGTGAAAGTGGTCTTCAGGACTCCTGAACTTTGCAACTAGAAAGCATTCAACTGTACACTTTAAATGGATGAGTTGTATGGTATGTGCATTATATCTCAATAAAGCTGTTACAGAAAGATACGGACCCGTCCACGTAACCATAATCCCATCATCACACCTAAAATTACATCTCTCGGTTGACTCTAAAACTAGAAATCTACTAGGCAACATGTTGCACCGGGCTCATTGAGAGTTCAGTCATTACCCTGAGTCATTCCAAGGAGAACAATTTCAGCTTGGTAGACAAATTGCATGTTTCCACTATTCCAATTGCTGCTCTGAATTATACCTCATTTTAGTTTGCTCATTTCCAGACTCTGTCTTTCCATGTTTTCTCCCTGGAATCCCCCTCCCTGCCACTCTCTCCCTCCCTTCTCTGTTCCATCACAGCGGTGAGCTCTGACACCTTGAGACTTCCCTTTACCGTTCCCGTGGCTTAGAATCCACTGTTCTGGATTCCAAGGTGTCCTCTCTCGTGGTTTACTCACTCACTCCCCTGAGGGACAACTTTGTGCACCATCCTGAGCAAGGATGCACGGGGGAAACTTTTTGAGACTTTTCAAGTTTAATGCTTCTTTTGTCTCACCTGTGATTGACAGCTTGGCTTGGCAAAGAAGTCTACGTTGAAAATCATTTTCTCTCAGAACTGTGAAAGTCTCCCTTCCATTGTCACCTAATGTGTGGTGCCGGCTATGAAACTGCTAATGCCAGTTTTAGCTTTGTTCTTTTACAGGTGATCTGATTTTCCTTCTGAAAGCATTTAACATCTTGCTTCATATTTCTGAAATTGCCCAATATTGGGTGTAGGTGTGGGTCTTTTTATTCACTGTGCTAGACGTTCAGAGGGTCTTTTGAATTTATGTCAAATACTATATGGGAGGGGATGAGGAGCTATTGCTTAAAGGGTACAGAGTTTTTGTTTGTGGTGATGGAAAATTTTTGAAAATAAGACGGTGGTCATGGCTGCACAACATTGTGAGTACACTTCATGCCACTGAAATGTACAGTGACACGTATACTTAAAAGGGTCGAAATGGCAAATTTCATGGTATATATGTTTCACCATAATAAAAAATATTTTAAGCCAGGGACAGTGGCTCACACCTGTAATAACAAGCACTTTGGGAGGCTGAGGCAGGAGGATCACTTTTGGCCAGGAGTTCAAGATCGGCCTGAACAATATAATGAGACCCCCATCTCTACAAAAAATAGAAAAATCAGCCAGGCATGGTGGCCCGCATCTGTAGTCCCAGCTACTCGAGAGGCTGAGGCAGGAGGATCGCTGGAGCCCAGGAGTTGGGGGTTGCAGTGAGCCATGATGATGCCACTGCACTCTATCCCGGGCAACAGAGTGAGACTCTATCTCCAAAAAAAAAAAAAAAAAACTTCAAATGACATTTTCAATTAACCTGACTTCAAGTTTAACAACCTAGACTCTTGCATATCATCCTGGATACAACTTCTCTAATTACTGGATACTAATTTTTAAAAGTTCCTGTTCCCAGGATCATTTTCATTTCAGGACCTATGCTTTTGTTTTTCCAATCATATTTAAGAAAGAGGGAAGGCAAGGCTGACCAGGGATGGAGGCCCTCACTGAGTGTAGGATGCGGGTTGCAGTTATGCTGGACAGACAGAAACGCTAAGGTGAGAAGGCCCTTATTATCTGGGGCAGATACCCCCGGCGAGCTACTCCAGGTCTATCCAGATTGTTTACTTTCTTTATTTTTCCTTTCCACAAAGGTTGGATATTTTCTTTAAACAGAGCCTCAGTTTTCACAAGGGGACAGGTGCTCAGCCGTGGGCCTGTCAAGGATGGGGCCAGCGGTGGCTGACTGGTTTCATACAGCACTTCCCTCTCTCCCTGTCCGCGCAAGCCCACTGCCACTCCTGACTCCTCAGGCGACCACCTCCAAGTCAGGAGCTTTTCTGGGCTTCCCTTGTGCCCTAGGCCAGCGCCTCCTCCACTCTCCTCTATCAGGTGCCACTCTCACCACCCTTTCCATTTTCCAGACAGCTGCAGGAGTCCCTCATCCTCCGATGTCCACACTTCCTTCCTGTTCTCCTACGGCATCACTCCTAAGCTTTTATGAATTAAAACTTCATTGCAGTCTCAGGCAGGAAAGAAGACAAACACATGCTCAGTCTTCTTTCTTGAAACAAAAACTGCCTTTAATTAAAAAAAACTCAACCTCACATAAGAACATAACCTTACAAGATAATATCCTGACAGAAACCAAACACTATCCTCATAGAATTGGCAAGTCCACAGCTTTAAAATCAGAACAAAAGCAGAATTCACTGACATGCGGTCACGGCCCACATCCAGGAGGCATTTCACAGGCAGCATCAACCTCTGACAGCCTTTGATCTGTGACCATGCAGGACTTCAAATGTGTGTCACTCACAGCCTTAGATAGTTGTCCTTTCACTCATAGCAAAATTGTATAAAAGGGGAGGAAAATACACTCACTACTCCAGAAGAGCACCCATTTTGAGTTTTACAATAATTAGAACTTCCAACATCTTTTCCAAGAAACACTTAAGAGGTTTGCATACGTACTCATGTACACATGCAAGAAAGATCTACTTCAGTATTAAACTGTAACACTGGAGGGAAAAACAGTTGTTACCTTATAAACAATTAAATGGAGCTCTTCATAAGTGTCATCTGTATTTACAAAAATTTTGGGGAATCTGCATTTTGCTTCTGGATCATTAAGGTTCAAAGGTCCAGTAAGAAATCTTAAAAGTAAGCACAGACATGACTCGATTCAATTAGGTAAATTATAAACAGGAATTTATAAACAGAATACATTCCTAGTTAATATACATGAATTTTTTTTGATGCTTTAGATGCCATGTGGAAAACACCAAAGCAGAATATGATAAAGTAAGTTTTAATTCACTGGAAACAACAGAATTTCCTCTGCGAATTACTGCCAATAAAACAGCACCAAAGGTAATTCAATGTTCACAATAAAATATTATCTTTACCAAAAAAGAAAATAAAGCCCAACATCTTAAATCAAACAACAAAAGTCCTACCTTCCGTAGTGTTGAAGATTTCCTGGCATTTCTGCCCTTATCGGAGAATCCCTTCCTGCCAACTGCAAATAGATTTAATGGTGAGAACAACTTATTAGACTGTTTACTTTCAAAGCTTTGACAAGCAATATTCATATCTACTGGTTGCTTCCATACCATTTTTCTGGATCAATTTCCCGTATTCCTCCCCGCCAAAAAAAAGAAAGTGGATTAGAGGAGTACATAAAGAACTTACTGATTTTATCCGTAACTGTCGTAACGTAACTCCATCCTACCCTACATTTCATAGACTGATTTAGTTTCTTTTATAACAATAACTGAAATTTCCCATGTGGTTCATTCACACATGCTAGACAATGGCATAAATAACTTAATTTCATCTCATATCAACCCTGTGAGGAATGTACTCTTTCTATTTTCTAGATGCAGAAAGTGAAGTTCATAGAAGTTCACCAGTGCATACAGCTCCTACACAGCAGGCCAGTCTGACGTCAAAGTCCCTGCCTTCCGCCAGGATACCACACCTCCTCAAAGATTTATATTTGTAATACATTCCCAGTTTATTCTGCTGAAAATATACTATTTCAACAAGCATAGGAAATGAAAAAAATCCAAATCCAATAGCCAGGTTAGCTAAAACTTGTTATTCTTCTAAAATTGTTTGATACTGTTCTGGTCTATATAAAGTTTTAGTATGAAACCTCAAAAGATTCAAAAAACATAGCAAATCCAGTGGTAAAAGTGTATAGCCCAACTCTCAGATACGCAGTCTGCACTGCAAGAGACTTCGTGCACCCGTTTACATTGCCATGCTGTATATGTGGCGTCCTATTTTATAAACCCAGTTCTTTGCATACAATAAAGTATAAATAGAGTTTTCATTTGTGGCACCAGCACAGGTTGAAAAGCCTCCTGAAGTGACCCTTAAGGGCACATACATATAAGCAGGTGCTTCAGTGTCGAGGAGACCCCGAGATCAAATCCAGGCTCTGCCACTTCCTAGCTGGGTGACCCTAGGGAAGGCAATGAAGCCCCCCAACCCTCCATCTGTAGAAGGCGACAGAGGACCCAACTCTTAGGGTTGTTGTCAGATGTCAAGGGGTAACTCGTGTATGCTGGGCACTGCGTACGGTGTTGGGTATGTAGCAAGCACCCCAGAAACGTCAGCCACTGAATTCAAACTGCCCAGAAAAGAACTAAGTACAGGACTAGGTCCTTCACAAAAACTCTCTTCAGTTTCTTATCAGAGATTTTTCCTGTTGTTTTCAATCATGGCCTTTAAAAACAGAGAGGAAGAGGGAGGGAAGAGAGGAGGGAGGTGGAGAGAGTGCATGTGTGCACTTGAGCCAAGATGATTTTTACAGACTATGAACACTTTTCACTTCCAACCTAACTAAAGCTACAAAAGGACACTTTGGGGGGAACACTGCAGCATTATTTAAAGTTCTCTGCAGAAAACTGGGAAGTTAAATTTGAGTGCAAAATCTGGTCGGGCAATATATTAATAACATCTACTCAAAATTAGGTTTCATGTTTGTAGATGAAAACACTGTATAGGATTAACCATTGTTTTGTCAAAGACCCTGGCATTTTCAAAGTTCCTAGAACCCTACCTAAAAACCAGTTTTTCTTCTACTCAATGAATCATTCCTCTAGAAAGCATATCCTTGCTACCACATTTGAACCCAACAAACTGGGTGAGCTGACATGTGGTTTTCCGTGCTACTAAATGGTACGCAACTAAACAAATATCAAACTACTAACGAAAATATACATCGGAAATGCCCCGTGTACCACCATCCTATTCCACCCTCTTCCCTGTGCCCCCAAATGTGTGAGTGTGTGTATCTAGTACCCAATCATACCTCAGGTTCGATGTGCCTTGGAAAAAGAGAGGTGGTGAGGTATTTGTATAAAATTCTCATATCATCTTGTTCTAATCCACTCCTGAAACATCAGAAAAGCACTGTGTCAAAAGGTTGGAATTGGTCTCCTGTTTTTCCATTGTTCTGTGATGGAGCTCATCTGTTTTTCTTTTACATTGTATCAAGACCACTCTTCGGGAAATTCAAGAAGGAGTTAAATTTGAGTTTGGGTATCATGACTTGTAAAAGGCTACTACCATGCAATCTTGTGTTTTATATGCCATTTTAAATAAAAAGTCACGACGGATCTGATTTTCCGGTTGAATTCCATGTAGGATTATCTGGGGGCCTTAATATAATAACTACACTGCTCCATTTCGGGAACAGATGTCTCTTCTCTTCCTGGCTTATACAGCAATGCTGCATTCTCTCCCCAGCTCTCTGGAAAAATACTGGTATGCTGCAGACAGGGAATGCAATCCTAGGTCTCAGAAACGTATGTGGATTTTAATTCTCTGGATCTCAGTGTAGACAAAAAAGGAGGAAGAGAAAGAAGCAAGCTTTCAGACAAACCATCTAACCTGAAATAAGGCAGGAATATGGAACATGTAGAAAAGGCACCAAGAAATTAGCAGGCATCAGACTCTTTGAAATCAGTTTTTCAGGAAAGTAAATGAACAGTGAGGCTACATATTGGGTTTCTCTATTCAAAATAAATTGAAACATCCTGGAAGAAAATCTAACTTTATATAAACCAGGCCTTTATACCATATTCCAGAGTCTCCCTCTTCCTTTCCCAGTAAGGTCATGTTAGAAAAACTTCCCCAGGCTCTTCCACTTTCATGTTTTACCTTTTCCTCTTCCAACACTCTCTCTCTTCTTTCGAGGTTTGATTTTCATCAGTCTTGTCCACAACTAAAACTACATGGGAGCCCTACACTCTTCTAAAGCAGGAAAGCAAGTTTTTTTTGGTGTGTGTTTTATTTTCTGCCAAGCAGACAGAGAAGTCCCAGGTGCAAAGAAAGGTAAGGTCAAATGAGAAGAAGGAGCTCAAAACTGTTAATACTTGTCTTACGCTAACAGCAACTCCGAAGTATCATGCAGCCAACAAGGCAGACTGAATTTCTGAATCACACATATGGAAACTGGCCAACTTCTTTCTTTCGTACAAATAATTGTGATAAAGGAAAAAGGGAAAAACAAAACCAAAACTGGTTCTAAATGCTGTTTTCCTTTTAAGACATAAACAAGAAGTCCTGGGGAGCGGGGGTCGGGGGTGGGGAGCGACAACAGGAAGAGGACTGCATATAAAGAACTGATGTCCCAGCCTGAGCAAGAGCGAGACCCCGTCTCTACTAAAAATAGAAAGAAATTATATGGACATCTAAAAATATATATATAGAAAAAATTAGCCGGGCATGGTGGCACATGCCTGTAGTCCCAGCTACTCAGGAGGCTGAGGCAGAAGGATCACTTGAGCCCAGGAGTTTGAGGTTGCTGTGAGCTAGGCTGACACCATGGCACTCTAGCCTGGGCAAAAGAGTGAGACTCTGTCTCAAAACAAACAAATAAACAAACAAGAAAACTGATGTGCTGGGCCACTCCTCTTCCAGAGCTGCACTTCTAATACCAGCAGCTACTAGGCACATATGGCCACTGGGCAAGTGAAATGTGACTGGTCAAAATGAGTGTAAAATACACACTGGATTTTAAAGATTTAGCACTAAAAAAACAGCTCATTAATTTTTAAATATTGTTTACATGTTCACATAATATTTTAGATATATTGGGTTAAATAATACATATTATTAAAATTAATCTCACTGGTCTCTAAAGTGGCTACTGGAAAATTTAAAATGATACACACGGCTTGCATTATGTTCAGGGCTGTTCTAGATCAGAAGACATGAATAGGAAACAACCTACAGAAGAAAATGGAAGACAGCATTTATGAACTGCTTGCTGTGTGCACTGTGCTTAGGGCTTTCTATTATTTCACTTAAGATCACTAGACATTAAGACTTTGGTGCTGGTTTCAGGAAATTAAAACAGAAAAAAAATAGAGTGAATTTGCAGCTGGCTGTTCAGAGCCCAGAACACCAAGTTGGCAGGTTCCCACTGTGCGTGTGGGAACGTCTCATTGTAACGTCTCCATTAGTTTTGACCATGACAGGTTTCTCTCCAGATGTCGCCCCCATTCCTGGGCCCTCTCATTACAAAACTAAATAAAGAAGTATCATATTATAGTTATGCAACATGTTACCACGGAGAAAAATTTCTTATTACTGCATATGAATCGTCAATGATCTCAAAATAAAAAGTTAAAGAAAAAGAGCTTTTTCCATATCACAAATAAACAAACACACAAGGCAAACAAAGCCCTGCACGGATAGGCCCAGATAATTCAGGACTCCATCCGTGGCTCATATCAAATAGGAAATAGCTCACTCATGCTCAGAAGTACAGACTGTTCTCCAAGTCTCTCAAATACAGTTATTTGATATTACTTTTTTCCCTTAAAAAAACCCCAAAACTTTTATTCAGCTTAAATCTCAACCAATTCTTTTGTGTGCGTAAGATGGTACTACTCTGTCAACCTGATTTTTCTTTCTGCTTTGTATATAATTTTGTGCCCTGTTTTGACCTCAATGCTAAATGGACTTTCACCTATCACCCCAACTCTGTCTCTGGTGGAGACACTGAGTTATTTGAGAACTTCTTTTAGCAGAAGCACCACCAAGAATAAGGTGGCTATCATTCATTGCAGAATCCTTCATATTAGGATTAGTTTAGTCTAAAATAGACTGTTACCATCAAGGTACTGAAGGTAAAATAATCTAGCAAGAGCAAAGAATATGGTCAACTTTGAGTAATTTAAGAAACATCCAAGACATTTATTCATAAAAGTATTAATTTCTAAAAAGTAAATCAATACACTAAAAAGAAAAATTTCTAGCCAGGCACACTGGCATGTGCCCATGGACCTAGCCACTCAGGAGGCAAGGTGGGAGGATCCTTTGAGCCCAAGAGCTCAAGATCAGCCTGGGCAATATAATAAGACCCCCATATCTCAGTTTAAAAAAAAAAAAAAAAAGAAAAAATTTCTTTTAAATATGCCAAAAACTTCAGACAAGAAAGCCAAATGACACCCCACCACCACCAAAAGTAGTAAATATCTAACCCTAGCATAGGTCAACACAAAATCCAAATCTATCCATTAAATGCTTAGTCCAAACAGAACTATACAATATTTTCTATCAATCATTTGCCTTGAGCCAACCATCAACATTTACTGAGCACCTACCATGTGCTAGGTCCCAGTGACATGTTGGCACAGATGTTTCTACTCTCAATCAGATAATTTCAAAACAGTGTAGTATGTAATAAATACATACTCTGCTCATAAAATATAGAATTCTTTTTCATTAAACAAAAAATTTGGAACAAGCAATTGGCTGTCAAAATGTGCCATTTTCCTTGAAGGTCCTTCTTCTTGCTACTTCCTGGGACCAACCTTTCCCCATCAGTAGAGTAGACAGGACAAAAGAGCAGCTCTGTGCAGCCACCAGGGCTGTGCACTGCTCAACTCCAGAGGATGCCATTCCCAAACATGATCATGGCAACAGGATCCCCCAGAGCTGGGCAACAGGGAATCAAGTCTAGGCTTCCAGGGCCCAATCCTGCCGGTCACTCTGGCTCCAACATCTCCCAGCACAAGCTGATCTCCAAGGGGACTTTCTAGTTCTGGGCCTTTACCCTTCCTCACTGAGAAGGAAGAGTTCACACTCATGTCAGGTCTTGTGCTGTATCCCAGAGATCAGAATCTGAGCTACCCCTTCTATGACCCTGGGGATGAGGCCACAGGCCACTGCTGCTAGATTCTGGCCCATCAAGTTTTCGCTCCCTATGGCTGTGGATGGGCATAACCTTGCAAGCGCCTCCTGTAACTTTCACCTCCAGAGGGACTGCTCCCTCCACAGACCTGACGCTGCAGAAGCACAACTGTCCTTCCACCTCCCCCCTTTCACATCAGCATTTCACTTTTCAGTTTCATTTTGTTAACACAGCGTGAATATCACACAAAACAACTAGAGCAGGGTCAGTTAATACAGCATAAAGTTGCCTAATAATTTGCTAAATTAAAAAGTAGATGGGTTCTCATCTGAAATTTGTTATGCTCTCTTCCCAGGAGATACCGAAGTTCACATGGAAACCCACCAAGCTGTTTACTAAATGGATTCAAATTTCTTTAGATGACAGTATTCTGTTTCTTTTCCTAAAATGGAGCTACAAGATTTTGGCAGGGAAGGGAATGGGTATCAGTGGAACTAGTTTTGCCTTTTTTATTAGCTGAACTCAGTTTTTAGTACTAAAATATGGCCACACCCCCATTTTAAGAAAGTGAGCTACAGTGAACACAACCATAAAACTTGAGGGCCCTGGAGTAGCTGCTGGAGGGCGTCCAGCCGGCTGTTCCCTGCCACCTGCCACTCCTCAGCGGCTCATCTCAGCCCACTCCAGGCCACAGGAGAAAAGCCTGGGTTGCCACAGAACTCTGAGCTCACGTCCATTCAACAGTCTTATGCTCACTCACATGGTTTCCCCAGAGTTTAGTCTTAGTAGTTGACAGCAGTCAGTAATAGTTTCTTTCCTTCTAAAGCGACATTTTCTTCAAAGAAATAATTTTTCTTCCTACCACAGGACACAAACACACTTTGATCACAGTGCGTAATTTCCTGATTTATATAACACTCTGGAATTCTTAGATATTTTTAAAAATCTAGCTTCTTTAAAAGAAAGTATAAAACATTATGCTTTCCACATTTACTTTATCATTTCTTTGAAGATGTTTTTGGAAAAACACCAAAATAAAAAGAGGATTCCTAAACTTTACCTGATGGGAAGATTTTCTCCACCTTTCATGGATCCAATTTTAAACTCCCCTGCTTGGTAATTTTAAATGAAATTACCCTAGTTCTGGTTTAAATAATCCGTTTTATTTTGACAATATCTACAAAGATGATTCCTACCCATCTTCCCTGCTATTAGTTTCTGTTTAACAACCTGCTATCAGTCCAGTCACTGCTGTTTTTATTATCTTAAGACTTTCTTCTTTCACATGTCACACCTCAGAGTGTACCTACCAGATGAGTTGATCATTATAGAGAAATGCAGTGTATTTGACTATATTCAGGCTTTCCTCCATTCTATTAATAAAGGACTGGATTTTCAAATAAGTCATTTTATCCAATGGGAAGAAGCTGATTCCACCAAAAATGTCAAGTAGGTCGCATGACTGCAAATGCAACGTTTGCAAATACTGTAGGAAAAAAATAAGGCACAAAATTTACTAATAGTACATTGAATATAGTACTCTTTGACAAATGAAAATAATTACTCTTATGTCAGGTCAGACTAATACTCATGGTAGAAGTACACAATGGCAAACAGCATAATGAGAAGACTATGGGTGAACCATGGGTAACTGGGTTTGAAATCAGTACCCACTTCAACATATAAAGTTCAAACATACCTAGTTAATGTTTATTCAGTATCATGCTTTATCTCTTTAAAGCATTTAATTCCTTATATTAATGCTCCTCACATCAGATTAACCCCATGAGGGATCCAGGCAATAATACCCTAAACAGACAGTGCTATCTTATACTAAAATCATATCTAAAGGATATGTAGTCAGGACAACAGTTGTAGCCACTAGTGATGCGTAGAAGAATAATGAGGACAAGAAGAGAAATCAGGTGACAGTATGAGAATGAATAATTATGGTCATTAAAGTGAAGAAACCAACAAGAAAAGAAATTCATAAAAAAATTTCAAAAATAGCTATCAAAGGTGTTTTAGATAGAAAAGTTGAATTCATAAATGGAATTTGACAGATGCAGGGTGAGTATGCAAAATTCAATTACAATAAAAGACAACAATAACTATTTAGGGACATTATCACTTGGGACAAATCACCCTAATATGATAAAGTCTGTGTCACAATCAAAAACTTTTGAGTCAATATAGATTACGGCTGTTTAACAAACAGAACCAATCCCTAAGAATGTACAACTCCAATAATAGTTGAATTTTGCTAATCAACTAATCTACCACACAAAGATCACTTTTGAGTAAGCACATACAGACAGATGTAGGTAGAACAAGGATAGGGACAAAAGATGGCTGAGATGCCCTAAGGAGCCCTGGGCAAATGCAGGATGCTCTGCTCCTACACAGAAGGTTGAAAGAGCTTCAAGCGTGCAATCTAATGAGTTTCCTCACTGCTCTGGCTTTGCTGAAGTCCATCTCAAGTCCTTTACCCGCTTTCAAGTTCTGGGCTTTTTGTACATAAGAGACAAACTTGTCTGCATCTGTATTTCTCTAAACATCTGTTTGAAATCTACTAAAGTCATAAATAAAACTTAAAATACTTACCCGATGGAAGAATTTCTCTAATCTTTCTTTTAGAAGCTTGACACCTCCATCTTCCATGGCTTTCAAAAACGTACCATTAAAAAGCTAATGGTGTTAAAGATTGCAGGAAAAAAAAAATCAATTTCTCGACATAACAAGTTCTTTTTCCTTTCAGATTAATTAATTAATTCAGCTCATTAAATCCCCCCATTCCTTTTAAATGTAGAAAACATTTACATGAGAAAGCTTGAGTTATAAGTTACAAAGAAATTAATACACTATTAAATGATGCTGTCCTTTTTATGAAACCACCTCATTGTTTTAGACATTTTTTTAAAAAATTTCAACTCACATCTAAGTTTCACTTTTACATAAAGAATATCACCAAATTTTTTTATTTAAAACATTTTATGAATATTCATCACCACACTTTTTAAATCAAAGATATCTGCAGTCTGTATGTTCCCTAAAAACGTGGACTCACTTGTTCACCAATGGGGATACAAGGCTGAGAACAGAGATGGGGGTTCAATTGAATAAATGTATGCATAAGGCTGGGTACTCTGGGAGGCTAAGGTGAGGGACTCAATTGAGCTCAGGAGTTCCAGACCAGCCTGAGCAATAGCAAAACCCCCATCTCTACTAAAAACAGAAAAAATAAGACAGGTGTGGTGGCACACACCTGTAGTCCCAGCTACTTGGGAGGCTGAGGCAAAGAGGATTACTTGAGCCCAGGAGTTTGAGGTTGCTGTGAGCTAAGCTGATGCCATGGCACTCTAGCCCAGACAACAGAGCGAGACTGTCTCAGGCAAAAAAAAAAAAAAAAAGTATGCTAAAACCTCACTACCTATTTCAAAGGCCCCATTATTTTCTCTCCTAAAACAGATACATACTCAACTTTGCAGTCTTTTAAAGAATTATTTTTAAATAGGTTGTAAACAGGAGTAACTGGTTAGACTCTCAGTTCAAAAAGAATGTCATGCTTACCTTGTACATGCTGTAGCACTGTTGTAGTACTGAACTATAAACCTTGTCCTGCAAACAACATGAAAACATAGTATAGATGTTAACTCATGAGGAAAAGAATGTCAACTGCGTATACCAAAGGTACATTAATTCACAGCAAAGCAATATAATGCTTATAAACTTGGCCCCCCAATAGCTGGGTGCTGAAAATAGGTATTTAAATTCAAATTTATGAACCATTAAGCCTAATTTTAGGAGGGCTTTAAACACACATCATCAGAAGGTGTTAGTGAGGGTGTGCACACATTTTTAAAAGACTATGCTTACATAAATGATAAACATAAAACTCTGTAACGTACCCTAAAAAACTTCTACAAAGCCACCTAGTTTAAATCTAAGTCACTCAACATATTCAGTAATACATTCTCTTCCTAAAAATATGAAGTAAAAAAATGACACATTACCAACAACTCCTCCTCTTGGTATTCAACGACTGGTTTTCCATCTTTACTTTGCTTTTCAATTATAGGATTCCGAACAACCTACAAAGTTTGATAAACTGAAATTATATAATGAATTCATTACGATATGTTTTTAATTTTGCCTTAATTTTAAAAATCTGAACATGCTACAACACCAGAAACACTTCTTAAAACGGCCCCAAGAACAAATACACAACCAAATAGCAATTTTATTTTAAAATTGCAACCAATTTTATTGTAATTTTTACTTTCACGCAACAGCCAGAGGACTTTCCGAAATTCCTAAGAGTAAAGATCACCCATAACTTTATCACACAACTTCAGAAAGATATACTCTGTATGTAAATACCATGACCATCCAGAAATTTTCTTCTGGTTCATTGAAGAACTGTCTATTCTTCTGTGTATGTAAAGATTTTGCAGGTTTTGATGGGCTAAAGGTCCTAAAAAGGTTAAAAAAAATATGTTTATGACAACTCTCTAGTGTAAGTTTTAAGAATTCACCGAGCTCTACAAAGGCATATTTAAAGGCATTACCTGGTAAACTGTACAATAGCTTCACATAATCCGACATTTCTAATTTTTTCATTCTTTTCTACTTCATTTGGATGATAAAACAAAATTTTATTTTCCTCCTAAAGTATGAAGAAACAGAAGCACATTAATGTAAACATTTCTTCATCTTAGCTGTTGAAAACGCCAAGTTGAATGTCGACCTCTTGTGACAAATACACTGACGACAAAACAAAACCAAAACTGTTTTTAGAAAAACAAGAATTATCTTATCGTTGTGTGAATACCGCCTACCAGTCTGAAAAGCAATTTCACATAATTTCACATAAGGCAAAGTTGAAATTCATCTGAGGCAACACCAGATGATCTTTATGAAAACTCGAACTCTTGATTTCTTTCCTCCTGTTAATTTGTAATACACCAACGCTTGTAAGAAATAAGGGTGTGCGCACGTGCACAGACCCACAGCTGCCCGCAAATTAAATCCAGCTGGTTCACAGACATTTGGACTGACAGTCTAAAATGACTGATTTGCCGGCAACAAAACCTAGCACCGGACGTCCTTTGAGAAAGTCATCGTCCCCACCTTAGAAAAACAAAACAAAACAAACAAAACCTCTCGGAATTTATGTATTCCTTACTACGGAAAAAAAAAAAAAAACTTTCCGACGGTCCTCCAAACTTCCATTATTTTAGGGCTACAGTCCACCGCTCTGGTGCCACGCTTCTAGTGGGGAACTTCCAGTAACAAAGCCAAGTTTAATTTTAATCCCCTAGAAGTGACGCAAGGCGCAGAGAGACTCGACCTGCGTACGGTCATTAACCTGACAAAGCTTTATTCAATAGACAGGCATCGATCCAGGACCTGAAACAGACCCTGCCTGCGCTGTCAGGTCCCGCCGCATCCCCTGGTCCGGACGCACACCTGGCACAAAACAGGCTCGGTAAAAGCCACTCGAGGTGGGCAGAATGACAGGGCGGTCTCCCAGCCGGCGCACCCGGCGGCTCCCGGGACAGACGCCGGCCGGCCGCGCCCCCGCCCCCGGGCCCTCGGCTCCCTCCGCGTACCTCTCCCTCCCGCGGCCCGAAGCGCGGGTTGTAGATGAAGAAGCTCAGCAACGCCGGCGGGAACTGCTTCTCCTGGGCCGCCCAAGCCCCGGCCCCTGCCCCGGCCGCCGCTGCAGCCATCCCGGCCCGGCCCCCTACCTCGGGAGCCTCCCTCTGCCGGCCCAGAGACAGCAGCCGCTAGGAGACCGCACTTCCGCCTCGGTCACCACTGCCCCGGAAGCGCTCACCTCCGGCCCGGAAGAAATACCAGCAGCGCAGTGTAGCGTTCTGGGACGCCCAGGGAAGCTACTTGCCGTCTGTGTCCTGAGCGGCGGTGTTTCTTATATAGGGGAGTTCAGGTGCAGGTGTAATGTGTTTTGTTGGCTTTCGGATTTCTGACTTGACTGCGAGTTTCTAGAAAAACGCAACGGGCACAGTTCTTTTGTAGAAGGGAGTGTGTGAAGGCGCAAACGAAGCCTGGAAAGAAACACGTTTAGGGCGGACGTGCATTCATCTGGGCGATTGGCCCGTTTACCTCATCTACAAAGTCCCTGTTCTAAAGACCTCTGGTGTCCGCTGCATCAACCACAGCGACGGAGATTGCACTTGACCCCATTCCCCCAGCGCAGTGCTGGAGGCTTGTGCGGCGGAGGGATGCGGGACCATACCTGGCCTCCCTATAGGCCCCACTCCGGGGCCGGGGTTATCTTGCCTTTGAGTCGTGTTGCCACAGACCGCTTGGCCAAACTCAAGAAGGCCTTGGTTTAGGTTGCCTTGTCTGTCATAGATTTAAGTTTAGAAACAGAACCATCTCTCTTATCCAACCTGTCTGAATGGACCTTCACGTTTAGGGAGGCGATCGATGCATTGGAATTTGGATGTGAGATCTGGACATATATCCTAGCTCTGCCACCCACGAAGTGTGAGATGTTGGACCAATCACCTAGCCTCTCACCAGTCTCTTATTTGTAAAAATACCAATTATAAATTCCTGCTTAGTGGGAATTTCACTTTAAAAGGCAAATGAGACTATGAATGTACATCCAGTGCTGACACTTAATCATTATTCAACAAGTGATTGCTACCATTCTTTGCTCCTGACATTCCTAACTAGCTCGCGCTACTGCATGAAATTCTTCCATTAGAAATACATGTTTTGGTATTAAAGCAATAATTTTCAAAAGTTAAGTTAGCAGAACTCCCTCCTCCCCAACACATATCCTTTTTTCCCCCAAAGTTTTATAGGGACTTACATAAAACAAACACAGAGCTACCATGGTCGAATGAGGGCCCTAGTGGTAGACTGAGGCTTAAGAGTGCCTTCCTCTAGACTTTTCCAGAAGCTACCCACCATCCCCATGTCTTTTGGGGACCCTAAATCACAGACACAGAACTCTGGGACTCCAGGGAACATGGTTTGAAAACTTCAGGTCAAAGAATTCTTTCCTCTGTCTTAGAGCAAATGCTTTTGGAAGAGTATAGAGCCCAAGGCTTAGCTCGGAAAACCTGCATTTGAGTTTTGCTTTTGCTGTTTACCAGTTGTATGGCCTTTGGCCAATCACTTAACTTCATTTAATCTCAATTTCCTTCTCTATAAAATGAGATTAATATGGGCCTCACAAGGTTGTTACAAATACTACAATAGATGATACAAACGAGAGTCCTTTGTAAAGTACAAAGTACTAGATAAATATGTGAGATTAACATTGTATAGTATTAGTTTTTCCCAGGGCACCTCTATGTCCTTGTACACTTTGCCTTCCCCCAATACGACAATTAGTTGCGTTAGTCATTAGAGAGATGATACAAAAACAAAACAAAACATCCAGAAACCGAAGAAAATGCTTTTAAGTTTCCAAAGCCAAGGAAGCCCCTACTTGGTGCAGGAAGCAGCACAATGATTTACTTGTGCATAGTAATAATTTAGAGGAAGCCAGAACTGAGAGGCTTCAAGGTCAGAATGAGAAGGAGGTAGCTGTGGCCCTCGAGACCAGGAGACTAGAGAAATAAGGATGACTCAGTGGTCACTGTATGGACTGAGCATACTCCTTTCCCATCCAGGGCCTTGGCATGCTAGCTCCCTCCCCCCAACCTAGGGAATGAAAGCAGAACAGGAGGCTGAATTGCAGGGTGTAATAATGCACAGTGGGAATTCAAATAAAGTTCAACTATGGAAATAAAATTTAGATTTCTTTTTTTGCACAAAGTTTGGGAACTCAAAATTCCAAGGGATTGAGCTGTGGGAAAGGCATGTTTTTGTGGTGGAAAGGGAGCACAGTTCCAAGTAGAAAGTCACAATTCTAGGGTGGGTGGTTCTGGACAAGTTGTCTTGTACATCTCTCTCCTCCCTAATAAGAAAAGTGAGCTTTTTAATGGTAGGACTCTGTTTTAGTTATCTTCTCATTCCCATCGTCTAACACAGCGCCTGCCTCAAAGGACACAATCGCTGTGTAGAATGAATGAATGAAGAAGGCAGGAAATGGAGGGTGGAGAAACAGATATCAGAGACAGACTTTTCTCCTTCAGAGTTTTGGCTACTGCGTGTATTACAGACGGAGTTCAGGCCATAGGCTGATCCAACATTCTAGTGAGTTCTCTACTCAGCTCAGTACCTCAGTAGAAGAAGTACCTCCAAGAAGAAGGTGCTAGGTAGAGGTTTGGGTTTGATAATACATCTCTAAGACCATCTATACAAGGGGCTACTTCATCCTATTCTGTTGGCAGAAATATCAGGTCAGTGAGTCAAGTAACCAATCTCTTCTCTGTTGATTTAGAGCCCAGACACTCTGTCTCATTTAGAGGTGACTTTCCTCGTGAGGGTACATTTTTCTCCTGCAGTTAAAATTGTTCTTGATCTCCATCTCCTCCCGTAATCACCTATAAAGGATCTTAAAAATTTATGATTCTTTTATTCAAAAATAAAAAACAGAAACGAATTCTATGTGTCAGTGTTTTAACTGGAGAGGCAGGACCACTAGAAAAAATATATTTTTGTATGTATATTATATGTAATAATATAATTTTTAGATGTTCATTGCAGGTATTATGCAATTATGTAGCCATGTAATACATGTAAAGAATCGCAGGTATGATCCACTTGTGAGAGCCGGGTAAACAGCCTCAGGAAGGCTGTTGCCTTCATATCCAATTCTGAAAGACGTCTGCAGAGCAGGAAATCAGCAAGAGGTGGATGTATAGTCGGGGAGAGTGGGGACAAAGGGGACCTGTTGAAGACAGACAGGAACCCATGTTGGTCTCTCACTGGCTCCAACTCTGATCATGAGGGGGTCCTCCAGGAAAAGCTGGTGTCCTTTGTCACAGAGATAAACACACACCTGGATTTGGGGAGGATCCCATAGCAAGGAGGTGACCCAGCAGGCCACCCCAATGGACCTCCCAACAGTAAAATACTGTGACTGCCACTTCATGCCACCCTCCAAATCTCAGGCAAAATGTTCTGTGGCCCACCCTACCTGGATACCTGCAACCTAAGTGAGTTGACGTACCATGAAACCACCACACAAGGAATGCCAAGATTTGTTAAAGCCAGGCGGCAGGTACACAGGTGTTTGTTATATTGCTCTGTAGTCCCATCTGTATGTTTGAAATACTTCCTGATTTAAAAATAATTTAAGGTGTGAATCCATTTACCGTCAATGTAGAACCCCCAGGAAAACGATGTCAAAACCTACCCCCACTGCCAAAAAAAAGTTGACTTTTTGAAACCAGTGAAGACAATATGTAAATGTAGTCCTTCCAGTGAATAAATTAACAGGCCAGGTGGAAGCTAACCTGGTGATTCCAATTTCATCTGTCTTCTTAAGTGTTTGCAAAGTAATACCATACCTTAAAGTTAGCAGAAGAGATATAAGATAGGTTTTTGCTTGAAATTGAATTCCTGAGTACTCATTACACAAAGTTAAACTGCGGTCGTCACAGAGAATTAGCTACGTGGCTTGTAAACCTGTACAAATAGACAACTTTTTTCCATCTTTACTGTCTTGCTACATATACTTTGCTTATGAACTGGAAAGAACTACTTTGAAAACCTATATATTTAAAAAAATCTTATAAATACTTCTTCATGTGATGAAGCAGAATACTATATAATGTTTAAAGTATTTTAATAATTCTTACTAGTCTCAACAATCAAGCACATTCACAAAGCTGGCTTTAAGATCACATCCCACTAAATTATGAACTACCCTACCAAACTATAAGGCAACATTGGAATTAAGTATAAATAGTCAAAATGAAAGCCACTGTTGCAGCCCTATTTTATAAGCAATGAGGAAAAATCACAGGACACTGGTTTTTCAGCTCTGTAACCCATGTTGCAATCTAGTCCTTCATTTCAAAGCTAAAGTACGTCATTCCAGCACTGAGGACAAACTCTCTTGAGGTAGGTAAAAATAAAGAAGGCAAGCATTAAAATAAAATTGTTGGACATGCTTGCCAATCCTTTTCCCGGATTGTTATCATTTTCTTTAGAGTTTTTCCAGTGTTGATTTGATTCTGGGTATGTTATATTTAAAGTTTTTCTTCAGTCTGTAAAAATACATACAAAATGAGTAGAAATTTCAGGAAAAGAATAGTAGGCAGGGCTTTCATTAATTTGAGTGTGGGACACATTCTTGGCACAAAAGTTTCTTAAAATCAGAATTTGTTGCTATTTTGGCTTAGGGACAATAATTGGGTAAATGCTACATCTCTGTTCTTCATTTTCCTTAGTTACCATGCTTCATTTTTTTTTTTTTTCTTTTTAAGAGACAGGGTCTCACTATGCTGCCCAGGCTGGCCTCAAACTCCTGGGCTCAAAGGATCATACCTCAGCCTCCCGAGTAGCTGGGACTAAAGGGTGTGTGCCACGATGCTTGGCTAATTTTTCGTAGAGACAGGGTCTTGCTCTCGAACTCCTAGCCTCAAGTGATCCTCCTGCCTCAGCATCTCAGAATGCTAGGATTACAGGTGTGAGCCACTGCACCAAGTCTGTGCTTTACTTTTTAAAAAGACTCTAATCTTCTCTCACTGTTCTGTAATCCTCCCAGCTAGAGAAAACTACCGTTAAAATTTTGCTATATATCCTTTCATTCTTTTTTCCATGAGATATATATTGAATAGGAAATTCGTGATTAACCTCAGGTACTTTTAAAAAACATTTTTGTTTTCAAATCGTACTTATTATCAAAGATTTGGAAATGCTAATATTTTTACAAAGTAAAAACTGAGAAAAATAACAAATTAGACAGTTTCATTCTTTGACCCTCCCCAAAGAGCTCTTCATTTTAAGGCTGTATTTCCCAATTTTGACTCATTTGAAAACTGTCTTTATAGTTTTTGTCAACCCAGGTACCATCTCTAATATTATTTGTCTTAATTATTTAATATCTTATTCTTAATATTCTTCTAATTGATACATTTTCAAAAACCTGATACCTCCTTTATCCTTGTTC
Source organism: Lemur catta (assembly GCF_020740605.2). NCBI lineage: Eukaryota > Metazoa > Chordata > Mammalia > Primates > Lemuridae > Lemur > Lemur catta. The sequence goes on from NC_059129.1 coordinate 23,803,076, forward strand.
TGAGTAGTGATACTAAGGTATAATAACACGTTTGTGTTTTATTTTTTCTACCGCACATTAAAATAAATACATGGCTATTAAAATTAAAAATGTTGATCCCTGTCCCCGGAGAGTCATCTTGGGGCCTCCTTCTAGTATGTGTCCCATACTTTGAAAAAATGCTTTTACCAGGACCCTCCAAAAAATAGAGGTTCAAAAATCACTCAGCTATTTAGCATGCTTGCAGGGAAGCAACAGCAAAGAGCCCCAGGGCATTGCGACCTTGGTGGGTGGATAAAAAGTGTGAGCTTTTAAGCAAGCTCCCAGGAAAATGCCCCAGTTACTTCCAGGAGTCCTCAAATCTCAAGGGTCAGCCAGAAAGAACAGCTTTAATGTGCCACCTGGAAACCAGCCTAATGAGAATTTCCTGGCTTGAGACTGCCCAACCCTAATGACAGCCCTGTAACAGAACCCCCGAGGCCAGCCTCAAATGTTAAGGCAATTCTAGGTGTATTCAGCTCAGGTGGTATCTTGTAAGAGCCAGGAAAACAGCGGCTGAGGAAAAGGGGGAGGTGGTAGGAGGCTAGATGAGAACAGGTGTGTCTCTCTGATCGCTTGTTTTTTCTAAGGGGGAAAAAAAACGCTTGAAAACGGGTCTGTTGGTGCTAAGTTAGAATAGCAAGTCTCCTTAGCTTTGTAGACCACTAGAGCTGCACACTTTGTTCTATCTTGTACTGTTAGCTTTTACTTAAATCTCTCTTGCGGCAGTCTAACACATGGCAGGAAACACATCAGTAAGCATAATTTTATGCAAGCTAAAAATCTCTTCATATTAATTTCAGAGTCGGATGATTTGCTGAGAAAAATCCTAGCACGACAATGCCATTTATTTGTGACTTTAAAAAAAAACCCAAAACCTGGTTTCCCTGTTTACTCAATACCAGTGTGGCTTGCTCAGCACTTGATGGGAGAGAAATCTTGCAAAAAACCTTTGGTCCCCAGCTTGCTTTAGTCTCTGTACCTTGCTGAGAAAAAAAAAAAAAAAAAAAACACACCCACACATCAGCAGATGATGAGAAACTTGTCTTTATTGGGTAATTTTTAGAGGCATTGTCTGCGGAGGGCTGTACAGAAGTCATCAGGACATACCCACCACCCCCAAAATCATGAATGACTGTCTTATTACCTCGATAAAATAATGAGCAAATTGCAGAAGCTTTTCAGAGGAGATTATAAATAAGATCGGGGCAGGACGTGGGGTTCTCCATTCCCAGGGCTTTGGAGGCCTTCCAACTGATTACCCCTTTCTCTCTTTTCTCCGAAGACTGGGGCCTTTAAGAATGCACCATTTCCTGGAATTCTAGAACAAAAGAGGTGAGAACAGTGTCAGTGAAGATGGCTCAGTACTTTACAGACCTGCTGTGGCCGATGAGAATTCTGGAGAGGGAGGGAAATACGAAGCAAATTGTCAGATGATGGGCATGGCCCCCTCGGAGGTCACAAAAGGAAGAAAAATGTGGGTGTCAATGACTGCAGGTCAAGGGAGTCTACCGTGTTCCATCCCTCCGCATAATCTTATTTGACAAACATCTTCAGCTTTGCAATGGAGGCCCTTGTATTAGAACTTGTCAACCCAATCCTTTCCCTTGGACAGTGGATGAACTCAGTATAATTGCTTATCACAATCTGTGAACAATTAACTTTTTGTCTGGTCAGTTTAAGACAAAAATGGGAGGTTTTCTTCTATTCTGCAGCTGGGTATTGAATTTTTAGAAAACATTTAATAGGGTGGGACTTTGGACTAGCTTTCCTCTGTTGAACCCTAACCCTACCCCCAAAAGTTCCTATTACTAAGAGAAGGATAATAATAATAACGTGTGAATGCTACATATTGAAATTGAGAACTGGGGATTTACTTTATATTTATTGGTGAGCTTTCCCTGTTGGGAAGTCTTTCATGGTTATGTTTAAATAAGCCAATCCCCCCTTACCTAATCTATTTTTCTGAGCTATCTATAGAAGGTGTATTAACTCCAGTGTAGTAAGCGATAGTGGTATCATTTTGAATAGATTTTAAAAATAAGGACCTAATGTAGCAGCTTTTAATTTCAAATTAGCTCTACCAGAAGGACTACCATACGTTCTCCTGAGTTGGCAGGCACAAAGTAGCTAAAAAGCATGCTAGCAACATGACAAAAATCGAGTGAAAATAGTCCTACAGCTGTGCTAGTATGCTAACGTTTGAATCTAGGGCTCTGCACACAGAAGATTCCATAAATGATGGTGGAGTTATTTGTTGTGTTTAATATTATTCACTTGGTGGGCTAATGTCCAATAAATTGTATTTGTTTAAACCTTTGAAAGCTAGGAGGCCTTCCTACATAGGCCGATAGACTCTTTGGTCTGAGACACACTTGAGAATGTCACTCCTTCCCCTAGAGGGGCTCAGATCGGCTGGTGGAAATTCCTTGCATTATGTTCAAGGTGCATTAGGGCATCTTGCAAAATAATTGGCCAGGTGGCTAGCCAGTCTTCTAGCCAGGTGAAGGATATTTTCCAGCTATCGACAATGACCAGAGGGACCAGCTTTTATGGCATATCTCAGGCATCAAGCCAGAGTTTTTATACATATTTGGATGCTCACTTTGATCCCATTTTATGCTAATTAGATTGAAGCTCAGCAAGGGTAAGAAAGGGGGATAGTAACCCACATCTGTCCGATCCCAGGGCCCAACCCCCACAGATGCTCCCTGGTCTAAGGTGTGTTATGCCATGTACAGGTGTGGACATACCCTCAGCCCCAATCTTTCCATCACCATCATTATCCGCAGCAGCCATCAAGGACTTGGTTTCTGACTCGGTCAGTTCTCTAGCACCGCTCTCAAACTTCTGGAGGAAAAACCTACAGGATAATAAAGATGGTTGAAAGACTATGGATCTCTGTGTTTAGACTTTCTTTCTTTTGTCTTTAAGTAAATCATCTCTTTCCACCAGGTGCAATCATCAGTCAAGGTCTTAGCAAGCAAAGGTTTCCTTAAGCTATGGAAACCAATGGTCGGTGTTTTATTTTTTTAAAGAGTTTTTAGAGAGTTTTGTTAAATCTATTTGTCAAACAAAATCCCTTAAGCTAAAGAATCTTTGCACCAACAGGCTTCGGTGCCCGTGTTTAGTGCTTTGTGTGGATAGATGTGTGGCCAACTGACTCACATTCTTGCTTTAATGAGGCTTGGCCGAATGACAAACACCAAGGCTGGCCATTGAAGCAATACTGAGCAAACTGGCCCCCACAGCACCCCAGCCCCACCCAACAATGTCAGGGGGTGTTGGACAGTCTCAGGACAAAGCTTACTTAAGCTCTTCTTCATCCAGGTATCCACTCTGGTCATTGTCTATGAACCGGAAAACGTCCTTCACCTGACTGGCCGACATCTTGGAGAGGCCTGACGTCTGGAAGAATTTTTGGGGTTCAAAAGTATCTGGGTCTGAAGAACAGAGAATGGGTTATTCTGACACTCATTGCATCACATTCTGTATTTGGGCCAAGGTGCTGAAAACACAGGTTATTTAAAAAACTTCCACAATATCCCTGAGCTACAGAGATGTTCAACTGGTCCAAGATTTCGAGTTGGGTAAGACTGGATGTCCCTGGGATAGCATCCCCGGTTCCCTCTTCCCTGGCTTTCCTGCTCCACTTGATTTTGTCCATCTCCCCTTCTCTCTCCTCCTCTGCCCCCCACCCGGTTTACAGACTGTGTGTCCAAGTCCCCAACATCACTGGTCTAATTGGTGGGAGCAGATGCAATCACTGGCTTCAAATAGGCTAAATGGCATTTGCTGATTTCTTTTTATTTCACTTCTAGTAAATTTCTTTCGTCTTATAGAAATGCAATCACATGCTCAGATCCCAAATCTCTATAATTTTAGTTATCTAAATAATAGCAGTTTAATTCCCCGATTCCATGAATTTTCCAGCCACATTCACATTTTGATTTTTGTTGCTTCGCCAGAGGTGTGACGATGTGAGGAAAACCCACACCTGCTCCCACCCCTTTACCTTGGCATTCCTGCAGGGCTGCTGCAATGTCATCAGCACTAAGCACGTCGGTGATGCTCATTTTCCACCTGGTCACACAGAATAAATGGGATGTGGTAAATGACAAGCAGAGGGTATTATATCCTCCTAGGCTCAATGAAACTGTATGTGTGTCTGGAATTTTTTAATGTGATAAACACAGTGTGGTACTAAGGGATGGAACCGAATATCCAAACACAAACCAGATATGGAAAAGGTCCCAGCACCCTTCGTCCCAGTGCCTTCTCCTGAATCTACTCCAAACGTGAAATAAATACCGCATATAAAACTATTCGATTTGGTTTTCTTATAAAAAATCATATTTACATAATCGATCACTTAGGCAGCTACAAACCATTCAGAAGTAAACCATGTTACAAATGCAATAGCATTTGCATATAGCAGCCAGAGAAATATAATGTTGCAAATTCCACATGAGAAAGGATACAGCTTAGGCTGCTTGCAGATGCAGACCTTCTGTGGAAGACATGCTATCTGTCCTAAAGAGTGGGAATCAGATGAATGAAAAGACCATCCACGAGAGATCAAAATCCTACTGGGTGTCAAAGCCATGGGGGAAAAGAGAAATCTGAGCATATCAGGCACAAGACTAATATGAATGCATGTAGGGAAGAAGAGCCTGGGGGTCTGGTAGGTCCACCAGCTACTCACCGTTTTAGATTTTCCCCTAAAGAAGAATCAGGAAAGAGAGTTGAAGGAGCAAAAAAACAGGTGTGCTTTTGCTACCTTACTGACCTGCCTTATATAGAATTGAAAAAGTGATAGTTACAACCTCTTAGATTTCCTTTTCAAGGATCAAGTGAATGTAGCTCAAATGTCTTGTGTTACTAATTAAACCTCTTCTTTTTTCTATTTATATCTCAGGGGAATGTGGGTGGGAACAGCCAATTTTAAAAAACAAACCTCAACAACCCTTAACTAAGGTTTCAATTCTGCGAACGAACCCCGTTGGCAAAGTGTGGAGAAGATACTAGAAGCCTGGTAAGGAGGAGGCAGTGGCTGAAATAGGATCAACGCATATGGGGGTGCTCTGTAAACTGAAAAGGCTCCCCAGATGTGAGTGGCCACCATTTGGGGAAGGTCTGTTTTCAGCTTCTGAAAGTGTGTGTGTGCAAGGGTGACCCCCAGCCAGAGTTGACACGCTCAAAGTCAGTGTCACTAAGTGGACACACACGAATTGTCTAGAGAAGGAGATGGGACTGATTAGGTGATTTTCCCACAAAAGTGTTGACTTTGACATTTCCCAGCTGTAACTTAAATTATACATACTCAAAAGGCAAAAAGGTGGAAAGGAAACAACCAGTCCCAACCCCAAAACTAATATTTGTGGGGGAAAAAAATGTTATGAGGCCAAGAGTTGAGACAAAGGTTTTTTGTTGTTTTTTTTTGTCTTTTGTTTTTGGGTTTGTGTTTTTTTTTTTATTTCAGCAAACATTTATTGAGCCCCTATGTGGCCAGTGCTGAGCTAGACTTTTTTTCTATTGTAGTAAAAAGCACATAACATAAAATGTACCATCTTAACCATTTTTAAGTGTGCACAGAGTATAATAGTGTTAACGATGTGCACATTATTGCACAACAGATCTGTATAACTTAACCATTTGGGAAAACTGAAACTCTACATCCATTGAACCTCAGTTCCCTTTTCTCTGTCCCCCAGCACCTGGCGCGCACCATTCTACTTTCTGTTTCTAAGAGTTTGACTACTCTAGGTAGCTCCTGTAAGTGGAATCAGGGTAGTATTTATCTCTTGGTGACTGGCTTATTTCACTTAGCATCGTGTCCTCAAGGTTCATCTGTGGTGTAGCCTGTGACAAGATTTCCTTCTTTACTAAGCTGGATTTAAGTGTTTTTAAAAGTCCAAAAATAGATCTCATGTTGGAATCAGAAACATAGAGTGGCTGAGAAGCAGACAATTCAGAAACTCCAGACCGGGCCCAAGTCTCTGCCCTGGGTAATGCAGCCTGGATGGTCATCTTCAGTTTGACCCCAAATATATTCCCCCACCTCCACCCCAGCTTTGGATGTGTCTTAGTGTCATTGATGAAAAGTTTCTCTCAGGGATACCTACAGCATTTCTTAAATTGCAAATCCTCTGGCAGGCGCTGTATCTGTCTTGCTGACATTTTATACCCTAATGCCTAGCACAGGACTGATCTAGGGTTAGGTGCTCAGTAGTTGTTATTTGATGAATAAATAAATGAAAACAACAAAAAGAACTTGTAAATACTCTTCCCAACCAGCATCAACATGCCCAGCCCTTAAAAAAGTTCCTAAAAATAATTCTCAGGAGTTTTGAATTTGGTTTCTGGCATTCAGTTGCTATAGAAACCAGCTGAGCCCTTTCTTTCTGTGGAAATGTTTATGATCGCCCAGAGAGATGAAAACTTTTTTAAAAATCTCCCCATTTAAATGAAAATAGCATATGGGTTAAACCAAGATACTTTAGATGTTCATGCTGCTTTTCTGATGGAAAGTAAACCAGAGACCCAGTAAACATGTATGAATCAAAGAGCCACCCAAGAGCATGATTTGAATTCCATCTTGTACAATCTGGGGTTCAAAATGTTGATTCATACAAAAGGTCAAATACTGTGTGATTCCCTAAAGGATCAATTGCAGATCTGCACACATTCAGAGAGGTCTCAGAGCCCCTGTCGAGTCAAGATGGTTAAAAAGGTTAAGATGACTTTTTTTTTTTTTTTTGAGACAGAGTCTTGCTCTGTCACCCTGGGTAGAGTGCAGTGGCATCAACAAAGCTCACTGCAACCTCAAACTCCTGGGCTCAAGCAATCCTCTTGCCTCAGCCTCCCAAGTAGCTGGAACTACAGGTGCACACCACAACATCTGGCTAATTTTGCTATTTGTAGTAGAGATGGGGTCTTGCTCTTGCTTAGGCTGGTCTAGATCGAACTCCTGAGCTCAAGCCTCCAGCCTTGGCCTTCCAGAGTGCTAGGATTATAGGTGTGAGCCACCATGTCCGGCCTAAGATGGTAAATTTTATGTTTTGTGTATATATGTGTATTTTATGTTGTATATTATGTATATTTGTGTTATGTAATGTACGTGTATGTTATGCATATATCAACGATTTAAAAGTATTGATTCAGTAATCTTCATCATTTTGGCCACCCAGGAAAGAGCAGAAGGAAGATTTGGAAGTGGGAGACCAGCTCTGTCCATTTGTAGCTGTGTGGTGCTGGGCCTCAGTTCCTCTTGTAGGAAGTGAGAATAATGTAAGTGCCTGCTCTGTCACCTTCTCAGGAGGGTTCTTTTGAAGATCATAGGATCGAGTGCAGATCTGCGAACATTCGGAGAGGTCTCAGAGCCCCTGTTGAGCTCCACCCCTGTCCAGGGATTGCAAGAGGATTTTTCCAGTGTATTCATTCCACTTGATTGGTAGGGGCTTCCTGGAGTAGAAGGAATAGATGTTGGGATCGACTAGCAATGTCTGCAGGGAGGACTGGAGGCAGCCTGGAAGTGGGGGAACTTGGCTATCTTGTCCTGACCTGGCTGGGCTATTTGGACTTTGCTACTGGCAATGGCCCTGGTCTCTTAGACCACTGGGCCGTTGCAGATGTTTGGTACTGTCCCAATTAATGAGCTATTCCAAATCCCCACTGTGCCTCTGAATTCCTCAAACTCCGTCTACTTGGAGCCCACACACTGATCACCTGCTAATTGTGTGGTTCTGTGACATCTCTCCAGCCACACTGCCTGGCCCAGGCATCATCACTGCCTCTGCCCAACCCTGGCTGCCTTACTAAGGACAAAACTCTTGAATGCATCTCAGACCCTCTTTCCAACGTGTATCACATGCTAGTGAACAGCACAGCTGGTCCACTTCCATATTCTCTCAATAGATGTCACTTCCTGAATATCTCCCAACTTCATCTGTTCTTCACGCTCCACTGTCACTACCCTCACCCAAGCCAACAGCGCCTGTTTTGGGAACAACTACTTGGCCAACCCTCATCCATTTGGGCTTATGTCCAACCTAGCCAGGTGGATCTTTTAAAAACCCATGTGTGTTCGTTTCCTTGGGGCTATCATAACAAAGTCCCACAAACTGGGTGGCTTAACACAACAGAAATTTATCATCTCACAGTTCTGGAGACCAGAAGTCCAAAATCAAGGTGTCGGCAGGGCCACGCCCCCTCCGGAGGCTCTAGGCGAGCCTTCTTCTTTGCCTGTTGTAGGTGCGGTGTTTGCTGGCCATCCTGGGTGCTCCTGGCTCGCAGCTGTATCACTCCAACCTCTGTCTTTGTTGTCACATGGCTGTCTGCTCCCTTTGTGTCCCCTTCTTACAAGGACATCAGTTATACTGGATTAGTGACCCACCCCACTCCAGCATAACCTCATCTTAACTAATTACATCTGCAATGACTCTATTTCCAAATAGATGTTAGGGATTAGGACTTCAACCTATCTTTTGGAGGGACACAGCTCCACTTGTGACACCAAGCATGTGACTCCCCTCTCTTCCCACTCCCAACCCCTGAGTCTGTTATTGGCTTCCACTTGTTCTTAGAATAAAGACAAATGTCCTTCCTGTGGCCTTGAAGGCCCTGTGTGATCTGCCTCCTCCAGACTTCTCTGGCCTTATCTCACACCATCCTGCCACCTGGAGTCCCTCTGGTCCCTTGAATTTGTCACCCTCTCTCTGGCCATGGCCATGGAATGTACTGTTTTCTCAGTCTGGAATGCTCTTCTTCCTCCCTGCATAGGTGTCTCATACACATCCTTTATCTCTGTTCAGGCGCCACTTCCTCCAGGGAGCCTTCCCTGACTCCCCAGACTGCCCTGAACCCTGGTGCCTTCTCTCTTATAGCAAAATCACAGTGGCATGTGTCCACTTGTGGTGGCTGCCTGAATAGTGTCTCTGGCTACTCGACAGGAAGACTGGGGAGGGCAGATTCAAACTCTGTTCCTGTTCTTTCTGACATCCCCAGCACTAGACATGGGGTGTCTTATGTGATTGGTTGCCAGGGGAGATTTGGCCTTTTCTGGTTGAGAGGGGGCACAAAAATCAGGGAAGCTGTTGCTGTTACCGTCCAACTGGGTTCTTCGCCCGCTGCATGGAAGGGAGCCAATGCACCGAGCCAACAGGTGTTGTAGCAGAGAAGAGTTTAATATCACAGAGCACCTGGCTTGGTGATACCATCAGTTATTAATTGCATCCTGGCCATCTGGGGCTGACTGGTACAGAAGTTATTGTTTGGCTTTCTGGGCTATTTGCTGGAAGTGGTTGGTGGTCTGACTTCCTACAGGTCCGACTTAGAGACAGCAGACTCGCTTCCTGGGCTGGTTACCATAGATGATGGATGGGTCTCCCGGCTGGTTGCTGCAGGTCGTGGGTCAGAGCTCTATTTTCCTAGATGGTCTGGCCATTCATTGTCCATTTTTATACTCAGCCTCTCATGAGCACCTTCCTTGTCACGTTGTAAATATTCAGTATTTGTGGAAGGAATGAGCTGGTGTTCTGTGGGAACTTAAGCAAGTCTTGCACCCTGAGCCTCAACTTCCCTTTTTCAAAGGGGAGATGAGAACACAACCGACTTCTCTAGGGATATTGACAAGCAGTCGTGTGGAGCACCTGGCGCTGTGTCAGGCACTCAGAGAGGGGACAGCAAGGAATGGTGGCCTTTGTTGAGACCACTTTTTTGGCCTTACAACCTTTTAATAACAAGGATATTCCAGGTAAAACTCATCTACACTGCTAGAAGGGGTTAGCAGTTCCCCTCGAGGGGACGGAGGGTGGTGCCAGGGGCTGGGGAGGCCCTGGGGTGCTGACAATGTTTTATCTCTTGATCTGGGTGCTGGTTCCATAGGTGTGTTCACTGTATGGAGATTTATCAGGCATTTTATGTGTTTTATTTCAATAGAAAGTTTTTTTAAAAAAATGTCGTTATACCCAAAGGTTGAGCAGAGAAGGGTGGAGGGTCCTGCCCAGTAACCACGGTCTTGGGGTGTCAAGCAGTGGCGGCTACAGCCTCTCTCTGTCCTCCAAGCTGAAACTTCATGGGCTTTGAAGGCTTTTGCACCAGGCGAGACCCAGCCACTCAGCTCTAACATTTCCCGAGTTCCTAGCAAGGCTGTGAACAGAGATGCTTGACTGGGACCATTAGGTGGCTGTGCCTTGGGACAGAAGGAGGTTCCCTTGCAGCTCAGAAAGAGACTATCCTTCTGGCCCTGCCACAGGGAGGCCTCCCTGTCTGCCCCACCAATCTCAACACTCTCTGTTTTCACTCCAAAGCACTTATCACCGTCTGAAATGATCTGGTTTACTTCCTTGTTTGCTGTTTCTTGTCCATCTCCTCCCCACACGGAAGCTTCTGGAAGGTAGGGACTGAGTGTGTGCTATTCACCCTCAATGCCCAGCACCTGGCATTGAATAGCGCTGGAGGCTCTAGCCACAGGGATGGGAGAACCTGGCCCCACCAGGGAGATGGTGACCAGTGGCCAGGTGGACCCGGTGGGCATCTGCAGTCTCATTTAAACAAAGGCCAGGATGGGTAAAACAGCCCCGGCACTTTCGGTTCCCCGTGTATTCGAAGAGTCCATGCTTTGTGTGAGATTTCTGAATCAGGCAACTTCTTGACAACGATGAAAAGTAGGGGGACATTGTGTTATAAGAACAAGAGAGGCTGCCACAGAGGACAAATTCCAAACTCCAAAGGAAACTCTCCGACACCTTACAGGGCCACAACAGATCACTTGACAACACTAGAGGCCGAGATTATTAAAGCTGGTGATGAGCCAGCAAGGCCCACAGGAAAACAAGTGCTGACTGACAAGTTGGAAAAGTTCAAAAAATCTGAATTTCAGTATCTGGCTGATGTGTCTGAAGGGTGACACAGCAGGAAGGTAAGATCTAGAGTTACAGGAGTGTGTTTATTTATAAATGAAATACTTCTCTAAAAGCAGATTTCCTTTCCCTGTCAAAGAGACTCAGCAAGAATTTGTTAAACAGGTTTACGGGTGGGGGCTTAGGACAAGCTGCTTAGTGAAGCAAAGTCACTGTTGTTTGTGAACAAAGACTGTAAAATGTCTTAGGGCCGATTGAAAAGGGAAGTTTGTGTGTTTCTCAACTCAATGAATGAGTAACGAAGGGATGAAGGATCCCCAAAACACACAGCCCACATCTTTAAGGGCTTACCTGCCCTGGGTGTACAGTTTTTATCACCCTTGGGACAGGATACATCCCTCGTGACCTACTCTGGGTACAGCAATGACACAAGGCTCACAACTGCCACCGGCTACATAATCTGTGGAGCCCAGGGCAAAATGAAAATGCAAGTTCTCTTGTTCAAAGGTTAATACAAATTTCAATACGATGGCCGCAGAGCATTTAATTAGATATAGGGACCTTCCAAGTGCAGGGCCCTGAAGACTGTACGAGTTGTGCGCCCCCAAAGCCAGCCCTGCTCACAACTTATGTCTGTTCAACGTTGCCCAGTTTACCAATATGATGTCACTGTATAGTTTAATCACTGCAACAACTCTGTGAAATATCATAATTGCCACGAGGAAAAGGGAGATTAAGAGAACCCCCAGGTCAAACAGCTATTAAAGTGGTAGAGCCTGAGCTCATTCTTGGAATTTTCCTTGGTGCCAACTGAAAAACTCCCAAGGCTTTCAGGCTTCTTGATTTCCACAGCCCTTTTTTCACCTTAGAAAGCTAAAAGAGGTACACGTTTGCCTTGAAGCCACTGGAACAAAAAATATCAGACTCTCCAAGGTAGGTGAGTCATTGCCATAATCCACTTTCTCCCTGCCTGTGACTTGGGAGGGAGTCATGAAATGTGGTCCTGAATCATCGTTTCAAGCTGTGACACTGGCAGTTATTTGGGAAGTTGGGGGGAGTGGAGCAGGTGCCCACCTGTTCTTTTTGATAATTTACTCTAGATCCAGGGTCATGTGTGTGCTGGACCTGTTTTCTTGGGGAGGATTTCTAAGGGCAAGACGGGATATCATAGTTTAAATAAGGTACAATGAAACATTAGGACAGCTTGATGCAAGCATAACATGTATCTGGAGTACCATGCACATGCACATGATACCTAACCTCAGCTGCAGAACACACAGCAAATGAATAAACAAGCCACAAGCCTGACTTTTACACAGTATTTCTCTCTCTCTTTTCTTTTTTTTTTTTTTAGAGATGGGGTCTTGCTATGTTGTCCAGCCTGGTCTCAAACTCCTGACTTCTGCCTCAAGTAATCCTCCCACCTAAGCCTCTCAAGTAGCTGGGATTATAGGTGTGAGTCACCATGCCTGCCTCCTCGCTCTTTTTCTGTGTGTGCATGTGTGTGTGAAGGTTTTATTTTTTAAAGCATACTACCTGCTCCTTGTAAAAATACAAATAAGCAAAAAAAAGGAAAAGAAAAAAAAAAGAAGAAAGAAAAGGGAGAAGACAGGAGACAGAAGACAGAAGAGGGGAAATATCAAGTGTAACCCTCCACTAGAGATGATGGATGCTAACATTTTGGTGTCTATCCTTTGAGATATATTTATTTTAAAAACTATTTTAGGCACTGAAATGGGGTCATCATCTTAGTAATCTGCTTTTCATTTTCTCCCCTCAATAAGTATAAATCCATATACTGTGATTTTTAATGACTATGTATAATTTTCTTGTATGAAGGGGGCCATGATTCATATCATCAATCCCCTATTATTGGACATCTAGGTTATTTTCATATTTTTACCATTACAAAGAGCACTAGGATGAACATCCCTATAGCTAAATCTTTGGGCCTGTCTTTAGTTATTATTCCTTAGGGTACATTCCCAGAAGGGTCTTGTCATATTTGTCCCTTCAACTGATATTTACCGAGTGCCAGACATTGTGCTAGATGCTGGCTTTGAAACAAGGAGCGATTGAGCAATTGTGTGGTTAGTTTCATCTGATATCACATTCCGTGGTTTGTGTGGTTGGCAGAATTTCTAGGAATGTCTCTCAATATCCCACACCCTAATGCCCAGGCCTGTGACTGTATATTTAAAAAGAAAAAAAGCAAAAATCCAATCACACTCGTCACTAATGAATGCATACTTACAAAATGAGAAATTATTTGTAGGACCTTGTTGGCTATGAGAAGGATTTGAGTCTTAATCGTAAGAGCAAAAGCAATCCATTGAAAGGTTCTAAGGCGGGGAGTGACTCAATCAGATTTGCATTTTCAAACCTAATCTTGGCTGGAGGATGTGCAGCTTCGTGGAGAAAGACTGGCACAGGCCAGAACAGATGCTGGGAGACCAGTGAGACAGTGACCATTGCTGTCCAAAGACGGGGAGAGGTGAAGGGTCGGCTGGGAGTTAGCAGCAGAGATGAAGAGGAGTGGGTGGATTTGAGGCAGTCCAGGAGGTTAAATGGACTGAATGTGGTCACTTCATTCAGAGCAGCGAGGGATGGAAGTGTCGGGGACAGCTCCAGGAGGGCTGGGGATGCCTTTCACAGGGACTGGGCGCACGGGAGGGCAGCCCAGTGTGCGGGGTTGGCCCAGTTTGGTTAGGAGCGAGCTGGGTTTGCAGTGAAACCTCCACGTGGAGCGGTCTGGCAGGGCAGTTGGGTATGTGCATCTGGAGCTCGGAGGGGATGCAGAGGCAGCACATGCACGATTGAAGCCATTCTTGAATAGCTGGCAACTGAAGCCACAGGTACAGCTCAGCCTGCCGGGGGACAGGGAACAGAGTGAACAGGACGGAGGGGCCTGAATTTTGAGGCCCTCTGGGCAAGGCAGGATGAGCCTGAACAAAAGCCAAAGCAGTGCCATCAGAGAGGAAGGAGAAAAGTAGGAGAATGCTTTGTCTGAGGAGCCCAGGGGTACAGGCTAAACTGTGTCCCCCTAAGTTCCTATGTTGAAGTCCTACCCCCCTCAGAATGTGACTGCACTTGAGGCAAGGCCTTTAAAAGGATGACTAAGTTAAAACGAGGCCATTAGGATGTGCCCTAATCCAGTCTGACTGGTGTCTTCATAGGATGAGGAGATTAGGACACAGGAAGGGCACCCAGGGATGTGTGTGCACAGAGAAAGGCCGTGTGAGGACACAGCGAGAAGGCAGCCGTCTGCAAGCCCAGGAGAGAGGCCTCAGGAGAAAACAACCCTGTCGACACCTCGATCTTGAACTTCTGGCCTCCAGAACTGTGAGAAAACGAATTTCTGCTGTTTCAGCCACCCAGTGTGTGGTATTTTGTTATGGTCGCCCCAGGAAACTGACACACCCAGAGAGCAGCTCACCCTTAGAACAGGCAGGGAGGTGTGCCCAGCACCATGTGCCAGAGGTGCCCACACACCACACGCACAAACAGAGAGGTATCAAAGAACACGTGGGCCCTCTGTCACCTGAGACCCAGTGTACCCTGTGACTAACTCTGCTCAGGCCCCAGGGAAAGGCTTCTTCACATCTCTCTGTGTCCTCAAAACAAAAGGGGACCCTGTCTTAATGCTGGTGGGATTTGTAGGTGGCACCATTCCCGATCTCAGAGGCAGCCAGGGAATGTGGGGGAGGATTGGAGTGGTTGAAACCTTAAGAGAAACAAGACAGATGAATTAAGTTGTCAAATCCTTTCTCTCAGATATTACGTGGAATGTCATAGATTCTTCTAGAAGGCAGTATTGTTTTCCAGTAGTGCTGAGTGTTCATTTTTTTTCCTTCTCTTGGCATTTTAATTTGTGGTTCCAGAGGTACTCACGCATTAGCGTGGTATTAATATTTATAAGAATTGCGTGTGGTGGCTGTGATGGTTAACGTTACGTTAAGTGGGCCAGGGTGTGCCCAGATTAAACGTGGTTAAACCTCCATATTTGGGTTAACAAACGCTAAGCCCCCTACTTATAACATGTGTTAAGTGCTTGTGTGCTCAGCATAGCAGCAAGCACTTTACACAAGATATCTCACTGCTCAGAACATTCCTGAAGGCAGGCATTGATGCTCCCATTTCACAGATGAGGATAAACTAAATTTCAGAGATTAGATAGCCAGAATGTACCAGCCCTGAGATTCACACTGAAATCTCTCTGGCTCCCTGCTCTTTCTACACTGCCTGGACCAATTGCTTTATTTTGTAAGACACAGGGCACAGAGTCCCGGTGAGATGACATCCTCGTTCCTAAGGGCTTGTCCTGGCCCTGGTCCGTGGAGAGGCTGATATGAGAATGCACAAGGAATTCTGCAAATGTCAGCCCTCTCCTCGGCCTGAAATATGAAATAACAGAAAACAAAGTAAAGATGTCATAGCTCTGGTTTTGTTGCTATGAGAATAGTCTTGTCAAGGTTGGAGGATGACACAAATGCACCGTATATAACAGCTTGTCAGCTTCACTTATAATTCACACATATGGCGCGTGGGCCTCTGTGCTGTCGCCCTGGGCCCGCCGACATCAGGGCCGGGAGTGAGGGCAACAGTACTTCGAGAAGGAGGGATGGGTTGAGCAGTGGCGGATGCTCCTGAGAGGTTAGAATGAAGCCTGAGAACGTCCATCGGGCAGAGCGTTGGGGATGCGTAGGGTCGGGGAGCTGTTTCTGGGTGGCGCAGAAGCTGTTTTGGGGTAATGCAGGTGAGAGCAGGTGAGTGGGGCAAGCAGCTGGGAAGGAGATTATAGTGGGTACCATGAGGGGATGTGGAGCTGCATCTAAATGCCAGCTACCAATGGCTTTGCAGAAAGTGCAGGTTCACAGGCAGGTCCAGAAAGACCTAGCAGCCCACTTGTGGAGGATATTAATGCTTCCTGGTTTTAGCTTCTCTTCTGTAGCATAAGCTGCATCATTTCTAATGCAGATATTTCAGAAGAGAACAATGCCTTCTCGCCCCCTTTCCTTCTAATGCCTTAAAATCATCCGAGAGACTATGGGGTTTATATGTCTTTTATTTATTTTTTTCTCTTAGAGACTTGCTCTACATTGCTCAGTGGCATTGAAGACACAAGCCCTGTAGTTCATAAGTACATGAACCCTTGGCTGGCTGTGCCTTCGTGGGCTTCGCAGAGCATTGTAGGGGGAAGAAAAAGAAAGAAAGGTGAGGCCGGGTGAGGTGGCTCACGCCTATAATCCTAGTGCTCTGGGAGGCCGAGGCAGGTGGATCGTTTAAACTCAGGAGTTCGAGACCAGCCTGAGCAAGAGCAAGACCCCATCTCTACTAAAATAGAAAGAAATTATATGGACAACTAAAATACATATAGAAAAAATTAGCCAGGCATGGTGGCGCATGCCTGTAGTCCCAGCTCCTTGGGAGGCTGAGGCAGGAGGATTGCTTGAGCACAGGAGTTTGAGGTTTCTGTGAGCTAGGCTGACACCACAGCACTCTAGCCTGGGCAACAGAGTGAGCCTCTGTCTCAAAAAAGAAAGAAAGAAAGAAAGAAAGAAAGGAAGAAAGGAAGAAAGGAAGAAAGGAAGAAAGGAAGAAAGAAAGAAAGAGGAGTGTGAAGCTAGAAATGAAAAATACACTAGATGAGATTAGCAGATTAGACACTGAGGAAATGGTCATTTGACGAGCCATGAAAAATAAAAGCATAATCTACAAGTCTATTTAATGATCTGGAACAATATCTGCCATACATTGTAAAGTGAAAAAAGTGCTATGTAAAATATATTTTGTAAATTAGAAAATAGATATTTATATAAGTGGGATGGCAGGTACAGGGATTTGACCTTACACAATTGTGGAAGCTGGTATCATGGTAACCACATGCCAACCTGTACTCTCCACAAAAGCCCATTGTTGTCCAAAATAAATTGGAACCATGTAGGGAAGAGAATTCTGGGAGACGGCAGTGCCATTTAACTAAACTAACACAATACAAATCCAACACATGTAGGTAAAAGGCTACAAGGAAATTTTCCTAAATTATTTTAGTGGTTGTCACTGAGAGTTTAGTGAGTTTAAAATCTCAATACACAAATGCAGATGTGGAAGAAACAACACATTTAGTTTTGGGTTTTTTTTTTTTTTTGAGACAGGGTCTCACTCTGTCACCCAGGCTAAAATTCAGTGGCACAATCATAGCTCACTGCAGCCTCAAACTCCTGGGCTCAAGAGATCGTCCTACTTCAGCCTCCCCAAGTAGCTGGGACTATAGGCGTATACCACCACATTGGCTATTTTTGTAATTTTTAATTTTAATTTTGTAGAGATAGGATCTCGATATGTTGCCCAGGCTGGTCTTAAACTTCTGGCCACAGCCTGGCGTGGTGGCTCATGCCTGTAATCCTAGCACTCTGGGAGGCCAAGGCAGGAGGATCACTTGAGCCCAGGAGTTTGAGGTTGCTGTGAGCTAGGCTGATGCCACGGCACTGTAGCCTGGGCATCAGAGCAAGACTCTGTCTCAAAAAAAAAAAACCACAAACCTCCTGGCCTCAAATGATCCTCCTGCCTCAGCCTCCCAAAGTGCTGGGATTACATGGGTGAGACATTGCGCTCCACCCCTGAATATATGCATATTCTATGACCCTATGATTCCATTCCTTTGTATATATCTAACAGAAATGTGAACATATATACAACAAAAGATATGTATAAGATATTCACAGAAGCATTATTTGTTATAGCCCCAACTAGAAACAACCTAAATAACCATCAACAATTGGATGAATAAAAGTATTATGGAATACCAGAACAGTGATGAAAATAAATGAACTGCTGCTACATATAACAACATGGGTAAATCTCACATACAGAATGTGAGGAACCACAGGCAAAAATGCATTCACGCACAAAACACATCCTAGAGATTCCATTTACATAAAGTTCAAAAAGGACCTAGGATGTTAGATTTCAGGACAGCGACTGTCTTTGGAAGGAGGGAGGAAGTAGCGACCAGGAGGGGAGGTGGGAACTTTTGGTTTACTGGTAATGTTACAAAGATGTAACATTATATGTGATTTTATCACAATAACACTTTGTGACTATTTCATTAAGTTGTACACATGATCTGTGTACTTCATGTATGTCTGGATATTATATTTGAATTTGAAATTGTACATAAAAATAAAATAAAGATAATGCTGGGTATAAAAATAACTTTAAAGGCATAAAAATTTTTTAAAGTCTTCGGAGGTAGATTAAAGACCACAAATTCTTTGGAGCTATTCCATCAGTGGTGGAGTCTGAATTAGCCTCCTGACTTGATTTCACCCTTAGAATGCAACGGACATGATGCTGCATGAGTTCCAAGTGCAAGCCTCAAGAGGTCTTATGTTAGTCATTTTTTTCTCATCTTCTTGGAATTCTGAGACCACCAGGCTGTAAGAATTCCAGCTTAGCCTTCTTAAGAATGAAAGCCCATTTGGGAAGAGGTCTAGACATTCTAGCTGTCTTAGTACTCCTGGCTGAGCCCTCCCCGACCCCTCAATACATGAGTGTGCTTAGTTGACACCACTTGTAACATTGATGGGCCATCCCAGCTGAGCCCAGCCCAAATTGCAGACTCACAGGATTGTTAGCAAATAAAATAGTTGTTGTGGAAGCTACTAAGTTCTGAAGCCACTAAGTTTAAAATAGCATTATAGAACTGACCCAACCTCCCATTGCACTTAGGATAAGGTACACTTCAGGGTCTTCACACATCTTGTTGCTTCTGTCCGGACCACTCCCCTAACATCCACAATATCCCAACACTCTCCCACTCAACACCTGTGCCTGGCTAATCCCCGCACACCTTTCAGATCTCAGGTTAAAGGTCACCCCTTCAATGAAGCCATTTCTAAACATCAACTGTGATTTCTATCCTACCAATATCCTCTTTTCCTTTGGATACTTGTTATACCTATTCATATGTTTAGTGTTAAATATTTGTCTTCCTGATCAGCCATTAAGCTCCATGGAGGCAAGTTCTTTGTCTGTTTTTTCCCATTGCATCCCTACCAGTGGGAAAAAAGTGCTTGGCACTTAGCTGGTGCTCAACAATTACTTTTGCTTCTTCTTTTTTTTTTTCACACAAAGCCCCTCAGTAAAAATAATTACTTTTGAATGAACGAATGTTAAGTATCTTGAGGAAGCGTCTCTATTGTGAAAATGTTCAGGGTTGCCATTTGTCCTGTTAATCAAGTAGGATAACTTGATTTTTGTCTTGACTTTGGTTTTGGTTTGTCAGAAACTACTAAAACATGAGGTCAGAGAAACAGGAAATGTATGAAAATTTAATTTTAGTTCAGAAAGTATAACCTGCTTATTTCTACATTCAGTTTAGATGAGGATCTTATAGTATGTTTTTAAAGTTTATTTCATAAATTTCCAAACACACAAATGTAGAGAGAATACTATAACTGCTGTGCATTCATCAGCCATAACGATTTTTTTTTTTTAGCAATGTTTCATCTGTTCCCATCCTCCCTTTTCTTGCTGGATACTAAAGCAAATCCTAGACAGAATGTCATTTCACTTGTAAATGCTTCAGTATGCAGACAATGTGTTCTTTTAATAATACCCGACAGCCTTAGAAATTCTTGAATGCAAATTAGGAAAGCCTAACACTGCAAGAAAATCCTGGAATTTTGTACAAATACCTACACTATGCATGAATAGTCTTTAAATTGCCCTGCAATTATGAGACGGAAATGATTAAAATCTTTTTATCCAAATGGAGAACAAGAAATAGACAACTATATCATTATTAAGAGAGTGGCATATTTACCTCACATCTAGATGTGTATCTGCATCTTGTTTTTAAAAATTGAATAAAAGAACAAGTAATTTCAGTATTATCATCATCTTAAATGTACAGTTAAACTCACTTTAAAAAAATTGCATAAGGTATGTGTCGCCCAAGTGCAGAACAGTTCTTTTGGGCTTGTAGGTCCATGGCTAGAGATGATTCATGTTTATTTAGAAAAATCACTTCAGTCTGAAAAGCTAGGGCAGGGGTCCCCAACCTATGGTGAGCTGTATAATTATTTCATTATATATTATAATGTAATAATAATAAAGTGCACAATAAGTGTAATGCACTTGAATCACCCTGAAACCATCCCCCCAGCCCACCCCAACCCCGATCTGTAGAAGAGTTGTCTTCCATGAGAACAGTCCCTGGTGCCAAAAAGGTTGGGGACCACTAAGCAAAGAGAATGGCATGGCCACTGCAAACTACCTTCACAATGCTGTTCTCCCTTTGCCTAACTGGTCAGGGTTCTCTCTTCTCCTCCATATTCCATGACATTAATGCCACTAGGCATCATTTTGGGGAGCAATTGTGAATCACCAGTAAAAGCTCAACTCCTTTAAGGAGCAAAACCAGCAAGAAAATTCACCATGTCCCGGTTTTCTAGACAGCATCCTCCAAGATCACACCTAGGTGCTTAATAATTTAGCCTTTTGGGCAAAGTTCTCATTAGAATAGATCAAAAACATGAATAATTCAGGCATTTGCGAATCATACTACTCAGTTGTGCTGACCCTGGCCAAAAAACACCTTGAGCACTTACAAAGAGGCTCAGGGTGACTAGATCGGGTGACTGGGTCATGATGACACCAAATTCGGTTAATGGGAATCCCAGGTCATATCTGACAGTATCAAACTACAACCCCCGCCTAGTATATTTTGCAGGTCTTTTAAGTCAAATGTCTCATGCAAGTCAAGATTCCTGCTAGGAAATCAGACTCTACATCCCTAGTTCTTTCTCTCTCTGGTTTCCCAGATCACTCTTTCATTCCTGTCCTCCTCCTCAAACCCCAACACTTTCGTATTCTCGGCAGGTGACCTTGCTTCCTCCTTAACTGAGAAGATAAGAACAATTAGCGGGGTGCTTCCCCCAGCTCCCCAGCCTACATCTGCCCACCACCAGCATCTACACCTGCTTACTCTGCCTTCCTGCCTTTTCTGTAAGATGAACTATTCCCACCCTATCTAAAGCTAGCTCCTCCGTGTCTACACTGCATCCCAACCCTTCTCCCTCTCTCAAGCACATCACTCCACTTACTCACCATTCCCTATCCCACATCATCATTTTTTCATTCCCTAATAGATCTGTCTCATCAGCATACAGACACGCTGGAATTCATCCTATCTTTAAAACTAATTTTCAATATGGATGGCAGATGAGCACGTGAAAAGATGCTTAACATCATTAGTCATTAGGGAAATCCAGGTGAAAACCACAATTAGGGTGGAATGGTGCACACCTGTAGTCCTAGTTACTCCAGAAGCTGAGGTGGAAGGATCGCTTGAGCCCAGGAGCTCAATGCTGTAGTGTGCTGTAATCGTGCCTGTGAATACCCACTGTGCTCCAGCCTGGGCAACATAGAAAGATCCTGTCTCTAAGAAAATATTTTTTTAAAGTTAGAAAAAAACCCACAATGATATGTCACTACACACCAATGAAAATGTCCAAGATGAGACAGACTGACCTGTGGCAGGTGTTGGTGAGGGTATGGAGGAATTGGAACTCTCTTGCACTGCTAAGCTCACTTTCCTCTGCATGGACAAGAAACGTGCTACCCGGGTGATAAGCAAGTCTTTTGGCTCTCCTTGTACTCTGCAACATGCTTTCCTTCCCGAGTTTAAATTTCCTTTGGAATACACGTTGGAAGTGTTGAAGATAAACTATCACATGACCCAGTCATTCCCTTCCTCCTTAAGAACTGGGATTCCTAAGTCACAGCTTCCCCCCATCCTGGTAAAAACAGCCACAACAACTACAACCACCACCACCTGGTGCACCACGTTTGCTGTCAGCACGTGAGCTACCTCCAGGTGAGCCACCTCTAGGCTCCCGCATTCCAGGACCTCTTACCAAGTTCTTGAGCAGTTTTTACTAAAAAAAAACCTGTCCTTGGAGTTTTTGCCATATGATCAACTCTGTGGTCTCTGATCAATTTATGCATATTTGAACAAGGGCAAAAAAATATTGAGAGAGCCCAAAACTGCTCAGGCAAGTATGAAATGCTATAGGACAAAAGAAACAAAATGCTGTAGGAGGCTGATTTTTTCATGAACGAGAAATGTGAGCAGCTGTCTCAACTTACAGATGGGCTGGAGGCAGCATTTTAAGTGGGTTAATTAAGGAGAAATAGCAACTCAACCCAACATAATGAGAGGGGCCGCATCTCCTCCTCCAGGGCTTTATGTTTTTATCTGTCTGCTCTTGTCCCTGATGTAGGTGCTCCGGGGGGGCTCCTTGTATTGGGCAGACATGCCCCTGAGGTCCAATAAGACAAACTTCAAGGAAATGGCACTGTCATCCAAAAGTTCTGAGGACCTGGGAGAGATGTCAGGGCCAAATCCAGAGGATTGTTCTTAAGCCTCAGAGACTCTCCGGTTCTTATCTAGACATGGCCTTGAATGGATGGAAGGTCGGGAGACAAGGGGACCCCATCCTGGTTCTGTCTTTTCCAGCTGTCTGACCTTGGGAAATTCACTTCGTCTTTTAGAACCTCAGTTTTCTTATTCATTTATCCATAAATTTTTATGCAGTGCCTATTATGTGCCTGGCACTAGAAAGAAAAGTTATTCATTAATTGGCTAATTAAGTCACTCAACAAATATTGCTGACATGGAAATAATAAATATAAATATAAAAAGAGTGTGTGGAAGACTGTGTTAAGGAAGAACACGCAGCCCCATGAAAAGTTCAATTAGGTTTTTGTATATCTTTCATGCTTCCTCTTAAAATGCTAGAAGGGGCCAAATATAGTTGTAATGATTTTAACATTTTTATTTATTAACTCTGTGTCATTTCACTTGGTGGACCCTAGCTTCTTTGCATGCCTGGTAATATTTGTTTTCTTTTTTTGGTAGTTAATTACAATCAATCAGAACAGCTGTCGTAAGAACAAGTCCATTTAATGAACAGTATTGCCTCCTATCTTAGTTTCTTTATTTATTTTTTTTAATTTCAATAGATTTAGGGGGTACAAATGTTTTTGTTACAAGGGCTTTCAAGGTACTTGTCCCTGGTAATATTTGAATGGATGTCAGATATTGTGAATTTTACCTTGTTTGGTCCTGGATATTCTTCCATTTAAAAAAAATATTCTTGGGCTGGGTGCTGTGTGGCTCATGCCTATAGTCCCAGCACTGTGGGAGGCTAAGGCAGGAGGTTGGCTTGAGGCCAGGAGTTCAGATCAGCCTGGCAAACATAGTGAGATCCTGTCTCTAAAAAAAAAAAAATCAGTGGGGTGTGGTGGTGGCGCCTGTAGTCCCAGCTATTTGGAGGCTGAGGCAGGAGGATCGCTTGAGCCCAGGAGTTTGAGGCTGCAGTGAGCTATGCTGACGCCATTGCACTCCAGCCTGGGCAACATAGAAAGACCTGTCTCTACAAAAAATGAAAACAATGGAATAAAAAAAAATTGTAAATTCCTGGAAGGAGAATTTTGGGTTAAAGGCTGTACAAAGTATTAAGGCTTTTGATAATAAGGAAATACGAAGTTTCTTTTAAAAATGTGTGTGTGTGTGTGTGTGTGTGTGTGTGTGTACACCAGAATACTGTATTTATTTCTAGAGGAATCCTGATTTCTCCAGAGTCCTTGGTCCTTTCTTCGTGGTCATAAATTTTGCAGCTGCCTATAGATGTCACCAGAGGAAGGCAAGTCAGAGGGGACAAGAATCCTGGAGTGAAAACCACAGCTCCATGTATGGGGCTAGAGAATGAATGGAAAGTTCCATGGCAAGTGTAGAAGAGAATTTTGTTTTAAATCAAGACATTCAGCCCACGGATCCAAAATCTGCCCCCGAGATAGAATGAAACCCTTATTAAAACAAATATTGTCATAAGCAGCCCAGTGAAACACTGTCCAGGTTAAGAGTGAATGAAGAAAGATTTGGTTATGTTCAGGGATTCTGAATTGAGGTCGAATTTCTTTCAAATTCTTCCTTTCAAAAGCTGGCTCTTTCACTGGCGCTTAAGCACCTGCTCCTCATCAAGGCTCTTTGAGTGTCTGCCCTGGTGGGTGGGATGCGTTAATCCAACAAAACATCATTATTCAAGACGCTGAGTAGATGGTGTTGACCAGCAAACAAGATCCTCCCTCTGGTGAAGCTGATCTTCCAGTGGAGGGAGACAGTGAACCAACAAATAAACAAGGAACACAAACCAATAAACAAGGAACGCTGATGTGGCAACGGCGCAGTGTGATGCCAGGGCTCCCTGTCGCTACTCATAAGCTTATGTCCTCGAGTCACCATATGTTACTTCTAGAGAAGTAGTTTGGAGATTTCATGATAAATGTGTCTGAGTCTCTTTTTGGCAAAGCAGTGGGGGACTGCCACCGCTTGCCGGTGTGTGTTAGGGACTATTCAGTCGTGCAGGGCCGCGGCTCCAGCCTCACCCCTCCTTGCTGTGGAGTAGGCAGGTTTGCCATTCGTAGGCGGTGCCCTGTGCCCCACAGGAGACCTGAGGTCAGGTCCCAACTCGGCTGTGTCACAAGCTGTGTGGCCTCACAAGCTCCGTGATCTCTCTGAGCCCAGGTTCTGCCACCGTATCAATAATGGTCAGACCTCGCCTGCGTCCAGCACGGGAATAACGAGGAGCCTGTGACAACACAGACACGAACCCATTTGGGGCATTGTGTGGTTCTCCGAGCTTATCTCTGTGTCTGGGTAACTGCTGATGTGCTTTCCTGCCCTCTCCAAACCTCAGTTTTCCCATCTTTAAAAGGGGTTTTGCCACGTGAGAAGCACCACAGAGAAACATGATCTATGGTGTCCGGCTATAGTTGAGCCCCACCCCTCCACCCCCCGCAAGTCCCTCCTGGTCCCCAAGCCCCTTTTTGCCTGGCCGCAACAGGCAGATTGCTGACCCCCGTGGCTACTCCCTGCCACCCCCTCAGTGGCTCCTGCTGCCCCCAGCCCCAGCCTCCTCTCCCTGTTGCTGCCTCCTGGGACCAGCCGGACCAGGAAGGCTGCACAGCCACAGCTTGGCAAGCGTCGCCTCTCCCCAGGCCAGAAGCCAGAGCGCTGTCCTTGCATGCGGCGTAGAACTAATCTCCCCCCAAAAGAGGTCTGGCCTTGGCCTTGGCCCTGGGCTCCTGGGAGGTGGTCTCCAGGCTCTTGGAAGGTCCTGCCTGACAGCAGTACCTTTCCTTGCTGGGGGGCTTTGGCCACGAGACAGTCTGACGATGTGATTTAGGAAGGGAGTGTCAAAGAGAAAGAGTCTGGCACTTGCTAAAGGCAGGGAGACAGATGTTATTCAGACTACTGCAGCAGGGGGAGAGACTTCTGCATAAACTGAGCTCAACTCCGATCTGCACAGAGGTGACTGGGCGTTTTAAAGGGAGAACTAAGGAGGAGTGAGCAGGGACTCGAGCAGCACCAGGGAAATAGAAAATTACAAAAAGCAGGAAGGGGGGCTGTTTTCCAAGGACTGTAGGCCAGGAAGGTCTTGGGCCAGCGCATCTCAAGCCTCAAATTCTTCCTGCAGCCTGCAGCTTACTCACCCCATCAGTAACTGAAGCGGGGTGGGGTTTGCTGGTCATCCCAGGGACACACGTGGCCCTGAGCTGGTAGAACCCAGGCTGTTTGTTCAGCTGTCTTAGTGTGTGTGTTGGGGGGTGGCGAATGAAATTGTTTGTGCTGGAAGTTTGCAGTCCTCATTGGCCAAGGTAGATGGCTCGGGGGATCCCTACTCTAGTTTGGTCAAGAGGAGTCTTTGCTGGGCCTTTGGGTCACATGGCATCAGCTCTGATCTCTGGACAGGAAAGGCCACATGGGCAACATGTGACTGAACCCAATAAATCTCTAGACATAGAATCTTGGGGATGCCCCTGGCGGCAGTGCTCTGTGAGTGTTGTTACACATCGAGGCAGGGAGGAGGTGACACCATCCGTAACTCTATAGGGAGAGGACAACGACGCTCTGCATTGGGAGCCTCCTGGACTCTGCCCCACAGGTCCCGTGTCTCTTCCCCAGGCTGATTTTCATTGGTGTCTTTGCCCTGTAAGACACCACGACCGCCAGGGTAACAGGGAGTCCTGTGAGTCTTTGAGCAAATTATCCAACCTCAGGGTGTTTTTTTGGAATCTTGCAAACTTGTACTTGGTGTCAGAAGTGCGGGCCGCTGTCTTTTGGGGACAGTCCTCTCTGACTCTGCAGCTGGCATGAGCTCCTCACCCCTCCCTCAGCAGCCTGGCACCCCATCTTCGTGGGTGCTGGGGCATGCGGCAGGCAGAGGCACGTGTGGGGACGGGAGGACGCCCTGGTAGGGCGTGGGGTGAGAACACCATGGAGGTGGGAGGTCCTTTTAGGCTTGGGCCAGGTGACTGCCTGACCACTCTGGCAGCAGATGATAATGACCTTTAAGGACCAACTTTCAAGACTCAAGGCACACTTGGCAGCCACAAGCAATGATTGGAGTCTGCTGCCACTTTCTGGGAGTCTTGCAGAAGGGACTTTGGGGACATCCCTCCTCCTGGTCTCCATCTTACTCCTGCCTGCCTCTCTCAAGGTGCCCACAGAGAAGGTTCCAGATGCTTTGAGCCGGGGCCACCCTGGGGAGGGGAGGCCTTGCTGGGCACATGGGGCTGCTTGGCTTCTAGCTCCTTCTGCTGGCTTGGCAGCCTCCTGCCCCTCCCCCATAATTCTCCAACATTTTGTAATTCTCCACTTTTATTCACTTTTACCAATCTGTTATTTCTATCTATAGTTCTATTTCCAGTGGATAGATCTGGACTGAAACCGCAATTTGGGGCTAAATGTCATGTTTTTGGGAACCAAGTCCATGCTAAAAAGAGGTTCATGGATTGAGGTGAAGGGTATCCCAATCATCTGATCATTATCCCTTATATACATCTATCAAAATATCACAGGTACCCCAAAATATGGTCAACTGTGATATATCAATAAAAAATGTTAAAAAAGAGGTTCATATAAATTATGAGATTAAAATTAATGAATACACATGATTTTTTAAAAAAATGCAAGATAACTTTTCCCTCATATGATGCCTTTTGTCCAGGGTGTCCGTAAAATCTGATCACCTAGGAAAGTATCCACACTGCCATCAAGAACATCAATCTTTTAAAAAACAAAGTAATATTATTTGTATTTCCAGATTTTATGGACACTCTACATTTTCATTTTTCCCCTCCTCTTTAAAAATTAACTCTACAAGGAGAGTAAGGTGTTGGCCTTCCTTAGTCATTGTACTAGCCATTGGATGAATGTTCAGGGGTCTCAGAACCATTTGGAAAAGGACAGAAGGACATAAATACAAGTAACTGGGAGTCAGTGTGCCCTTCAGTCATTTCAGATATAAGAAAAGATAATTAGCCTTACAAAGGACACATCTGGCTGGGCTGTACGTACAACACAATACGCTGCATATTTCAAAGTATTCTCATTGCAGTGATCAGTTTTGTGCACGCACCCACCATCCATAAAATGCAAACGATTTGTAAAACGCTACATCTGGTTTTAAATCTTAATAATTCACTGCGGTGGCAGTGGCAATAAACCACACATCAGTACACAAACACGTGTTTCTGATGCCGGGCCCGGGAGCACAGGAGCAGAAAGGACTTTAGACAAGAGTGACGGGGAGGGTCTCTTAGGACTCGGTTCAGACCGAGGCCATTAGAACACACTTCATGGAGGGTCCACTGGATGAGTTCTGGGGAGCTCAAAGCTAGAAGATGTGGTTCCCTGCCCTCAAGCTGCTTAAAATATAATGGAACAAGTTTTCACAAAAAAGACATGACCATTTACAAAGAAAATATCACTCGCCAGTTCCCGTGGACAAGTGTGAATGATGTTGGTGAAGGCAGGGGGCAGAGGGTGGGTAAATAACCTGTGTTCTTCACTCATATTTATCCCTGTCCCATCCTGTCATAGCAAACACGTGATTCTCATCATGCTTTTATGGCTGAATTGTGTCTCCCCAAGAAGATACGTTTTAATCCTAACCTCCCGGAACCTCAGAATGTGACCGCATTTGGAGATAGGGTCTTTGCAGGGTGATCCAGTTAGCATGAGGTCATTAGGGTGTCCCTAATTCAACATGATTGGTGTCTTCATAGAAAGGGGAATTTGGGACACAGGGACAGACGGTCCCAGGGAGAACGCTCCGTAAACCAGGGAGCATCTGAGACTGCCAGCAATCCAGCAGGAGCTCGGGGAGAGGCCTGGCACAGACTCCTCCCAGCCCTCAGTAGGAACCAGCCCTGCTGACACCTTGATCTCAGACTGTGACAAAATCAGTTCCTGTTGTTTAACTGACCCAGTGTGTGGTACTTTGTTGTGGCGGCCCCGGGACACTCGAATACACCATGTGCCAGGGACTGTTCTGAACACCTCACAAGTGTGAGCCTGCTTGATCGTCACCTCAACCCTGTGAGGTGGGTGCTGTGATCACCACTCCCGTGTTGTAGATCAGGACACTGAGGCCTGGAGCAAAGTGCAGCGAGTTGCCTGAGGCCATGTAGCTAGTAAGTGGCACAGCTGGGATGTGGTCCGTGCCCCTAACTACTCAGCCACGCTGCCTCTCCATCAGCCCTGGGAGGAAACGCAGGCATGCCAGGGAAGAGGACACTTCCGGTGTGGGTCACTGAAGGGCAACAATTAGGGAAGGGCCTTTAAGAGTGAGGACAGCCAGGCAACAGTATTTCAGTTGGGGTGAGGCCTGGTGCCGCTACTCAGGGGCTGCTATGTTCAGCCTTTGGTTTAATTAAGTAACCAACCCGGAGGACGATCTCTTTCTTACCCTCAGGTGGGCTGTGATGACTGCTCTGTTGAGAGTAGAGCAGCTGAAGAGCTGTGAACAGTGGTTAATGCACCAACTGCAGTGACGGCTGGAAAGCTTCCTCCCACCCCACTGCAGAGAACATCAGCAGAGGCCTGGGGTACCAGGTGACTAGCTGAGAGCCTCCCACCTGAGACTGGTTGGTGCTTCGTGGAAGAGCTCATTTTATTGGGAGATGGGAGGGGTGACTCTTGAAGGCCATAAAAGGGTGACAAGGACATGGCTGGAAAAGCTGAGGAATGGGAGACTCTCTTCCCTCTAGGATCCACTTGTAAAGACAGATGCTTTAATTTAATGGAGAGATTTCTCGACACACTTGTTTATACGCAAGGCCCGGTGATTCGGAACGGTAAAGTGAGTAAATCCGTGGGAAATGTTACCCCGAGATGAACTCCAGGGGAGGAGAGATTATGTTACAGCCAGACTCCGTTTCTCTCTGTTCCTAGCTCCCGTTCACATCCTAAAGTTTGCTTTCCTGTTTTCTTTTCCACTTCTGAATCATGCTGTCTTGCGTACACTGCAATACATGGTAAACCTGTTTCAGAACACAGTCGCGCCATGTGCAAATACATAAGCAATATGTAAATAATAAGCAAACCCCTAATAGCTACTTGGAAGCCGATCAGCACTGGGACGCCACACTGATTCTCTCCACCCTGCCAGGCCACCGAATATTCTCATTTCATAGATGATAAGACTAAGGCCCAGAGGGGCAGGTCAGTGTCTTAGATGACAATAACAGCGGCTAACTTTAACTGGCTGCTTCTGATACCATCAGACACTGTTCCTTTATCCTGTTGTCTTTATTTGGGGGACCACCCCCCCCCGACCAAATCAGACTTTGAGACAAAGATTTCAGTGCAAATAGGTGGTCACAGGAAGTATGGCCACAGGAAGTGTGGCCAGGGAGTGTGAGACCAAGGCAGGGAGGGGAGAAGCCAAAAAAGGTGCAGATGGTCATTGGGGCCCACCCTGTTGGGGTGTGTAGGATGCACCCCAGAATTGTCACCCTGAGGACTGAGCAACCAGGGGTTTACCACCTACTCCTGTCACCTGGGAACATCACTTCCCTGGCACTTCCAGTCTGTTCGCACATGAACTGGTCCATCGAAGCCACAGAAGTGACCTCTGGCAGGGGCAGGGGGCGAGGGTGGGGCAACAACAGCACCCACCACTCTACCTCTTGATCCTTGCCCTCCTTTCTCTCCGTATTCTGTATTTAAATGCCCACAATGTGGAAGGGAACATGCACTGTCCTGACTTATTAATAATAATAACTACTTATTAAAGGGCTTCCTCTGAGTGAAGTACACACTTGCGGACTACTGGCCACTCCATGTATGATGTAGTTACATTTATTATCTCCATTGTTTTGCAGATGGGGAAACTGAGGCTCGAGCAATTTACCCAAAGTCAGTAAATGGTGGGGCTCTAGCACCTTTATCTTAACCTCCTGGGGACGAGGAGCTCAGAACCCAGAGGCCTGGCTGCCTGCGGGACTGAGGGATGGGAGAAAACAAAGCCTGGCTCACTTTTGTCTCCAGTGGCAAGGACAAGACAAAAATTGATATTTCAAGAAGACATTATTAATTGTAAAGTGCATGTAGTTGCTCTTTGCATATGGTTCTCAGTTGACAGGAGCATGCATGTGTGTGTGTGTGTGTGTGTGTGTGTATGTGTGTGTGTGTTTCTTACCAGAAAAGTTTTCTCTGGTAGAAAAAAGCCTTGGCTGCTTTACATTTTTAAAGTTGCCAGTTTGTTAAAAATCAGGCTGGGAAGTTGCTTGTTAAGGCAAAAACGTGAAAGACTGTAGTTGCAGCAAGTATGACCAAGGATGTAATTTTTTAGACTTTGCAGAGAATTCTTGGATCAAACCGTGGATGCGGTGGCTGATTTTAACAGGAGCTGTGAAGAGTCTAATCCCTTTAGTCATAAATGCATTTGGGGCCAGGGCTCAATTCCCTGCCGCGCTGGAGAACTTTTAAATCATTTGTTCTCGACTTTTAAATCATTTGTTCTCGAAGCTCAGAGTACACCTCCAATCCCAGGTCCACGCTGACCGATGCTTGGGGCTGGAATGGCCTGAGAGAGCCAGGGTGGAAGAGAAGGTGGTGAACACGGAGAAGTCATTTGATTGACAGTGGCCATGGTCACAGGTTGGCCATCCAGCCAGGCAGGAGACCCTTATGCCTGACTGTCCCTGAGCCTGAGCCTGGAATGATGGCGGGGAGGATTCCTGCTCTGGGGAACAGGGTGGGCGACTCCTTCACCCACCCAGCCTTGCCTAGAACATGAGCTTCTACTTGGGCCCAGCGGCAAAAGTTATTCCCATCATGTGTGTCATGGGACAAGGAGGGCTGAGGGGAGAAAGAGGGGACAGAGAGGCTGGGCATCTGAGAATTGTTCAGTCAAGTGAACAGAAAGTTAATGTTGCCCAGACTGGGAAGCCAACATCACAGGAAACGAGGAAGGCAGAATGCCATGGCAGGTCCAGGAAGCCAGGGCTAAGGAGGGGGAGATGACATGGTCACAATCCTGGTCAGTGGCTGTGGGAGTATGACCAGAGGTGAGGCTGAGGCAGGATGTGTGTAAACGCTGAAAATTTCAGACAGAGAAGTGGGTGCAGAGTGGGCTGGCGCCACGCTCTCTCCTGGGGGACAACCACCTTCCTCCACGGTGGAACTGGGGCAGGGACAGAAGCCTGACAGAGACTAGATCCTTCTTTTTTTTTAAATTGTGGTAAAATATGTATAACATAAAATTTGCCACTTTGGCCATTTTTAAGTTACAATTTAGTGGCATTCATCACATTCGTAATATTGTGCAACCATCCCCAACATCCATCTTCAGAACTTTTTCATCTTCCCAAACTGAAACTCTTACCTACTGGGAACCCTAAAAGAGCCAGACCTTCTAGATGGATCCTGAGCAGCTAACTGGGCCTACATTCAAAATAGAGCCAAGTGCCCATCTGCGGAGTAGAGATCACACACGTGGTCTGCGTTCCTGGAAAACCCACGTGCTCGCCTAACTTTGGGACTTTCATAGCTGTCTGTGCGTGTTCAGGCTGCCGGAAAATCCCATTTTGCCTCCTGGACCTAATCAATAGCCGGTGACCTGCGACCACCAACCAGAGCTGAATGCATTTGTATTCCTCATTTGCATAGCTGACCAGAGTGGGAACCGGGGTGGCAACTTCCTCTATAAAAGACAACCCCTCTCCTTGTTCTCTTAGAGCATACCTTTATTTTCAGTAGAAGGCTGTGGAATAAAGTCTCTCTCTCTCTCTCTTTTTTAAAAAGGAAATCCTTTTCAGTGTATTTGTTGACATCATTAAATACTAGCTTCCCATTCTCCCTCCCCCGGCCCCTGGCACCCACCGTTCTACTTTCTGTCTCTGTGAATCTGACTCCTCTCAGATCCTTGGATACGTGGAATCACACAGTGTTTGCCTTTTTGTGACGGGCTCATTCCACTGAGCGTGATGTCCTCAGGCTTCATCCCTGTTGCAGCAGGTGTCAGGATGTCCTTCCTTTTTAAGGCTGATAATAATAGTCCCTCGCATGCATGAACCACGTTTGTTTATCCCATTCACTGGTGGGTGGACGGGTTGCTTCCGCCTCTAGGCTGTTGTGGATAACGCTGCTAGGAACGGGAGTGTGCAAATATCTGTTCGAATGCCTGGACCTACTTTTGTCTTTGACGTGGGTCGAGGCGGGCCTGGGAACCAGGCTGGCGCCCCTCAGCCCCCGCACAGCCCTGGGATGGGATGACATCACTTTGGTTCTCAGAACCCGGTCTCCTCTACTGTGACAAGGGATAATGACCATAGTAGTAGAAATCACAGGGCTGCTGCAAGGGGTACTTAAAACTTTGTAAAAAATACTCACGCATTGTGTGCATTGGATGGTGCCCGGTCCCCACCCAGCTTTTGCCGTAAAACCCCCGAGGCACGGGGCGCGGCCCTCCTCACGCCCACCAGGGGGCGCCGCTGCCGCGGCTCTGCGCCCGGCTGGGCCGCGGGCCTCTCCGCTCCGCCCGTCACGCCCACCGTCCCGCCCTCCAGCTCCTGCGCGGGCCTCCGGCTCCGTCCTCGCCCGCTCACGCCATTCCTCCTCTGCCGCTGCTGTCACCCAGCAGCAAACATTCCCCAGATTATTCAGGCCCGATCACCTTGTCCGCTGATCCATGCCCCATCCCTTCCGCGGGAATGTCAGCCCATGGTGTTGGCACATTTATCGGGCCCCAACGACCTCCTCCTGTCGGTGATGACCGCGTCCTATGTCCCTCTGGAGGGCTTTTCCGAGGGTCAGGCGAGGTCATGTGTGGGAACGTCCCCCATACACACAGCCCGGTGATGGGACAGCCGTGGGAGTCTCAGGCCGGGCCCCAGGAGTCCCTCCGGGTCAGAACACGCTTGGGGAACCGCCCTTCACCGGCAGGGGTGGCACTTTTAAGTGTCCACAGGACTGAGCCGCCGTGGCCCTGGGAGGAGGGACCGTGGCTGGGCGCCGCGGGCAGCTGCAAGGGGACAGGCGCTCCTGCAGCTCAGCTCCCGGGCACCTGCCGGGCCTGAATGTGGGAGCCGTGTGGCCAGATGTTCTGGTTTCGCAAGAGAATCTGAAAGTGCAGATTTTTCACAGGAACTCTCCAAATGTTTCAGCGTTGGCAGTTAGTTACAAATTTTTCAGATTCTGGTGGGCCAATCAGAACAGTCTACCGGCTGGTCTCCGCCGGTGGGCGCCGCTTCAGGACCTCTGATGAAGCCTTGCTGAGGACACTGGTCAGTGGCTGAAGGGAAATATCATGTGACACTGACCATGCAGTCGACCTGAATTCTGAGCTGCCAGGTGCTCTTTGGTCCTTACCCCCTGAAGGATGAACAAGGACCCCTGGTCTCCCATGGGAAGGAGGGAGGCAGGGAATCCTTTGGCCGGATCCCCCAGGACCCAAGGTGATCCAGCCACCTGGAGATGGGAAAAGCCTGCTTATATCCTGTTTCCATGAGCTGTCAGCTTCACTCCTTCTTCTGGGGGACTTTCTGCCTGAGCATTGACAGACATTCAATAACCCCAATTGCAGCATCGGCGCTGGGCTCCCCTCTGTCGCCAGGGTGGCATTTCTGGGTGCACATAAGAAATGTCAACTGCTAATTATGCACTGATGTTCAACCATCCCAGGAAAAGTCATCAACCTCACACTGCGCAAAGATGGTGCGACAGTCCTTCTGGATGGGGGAGGGGGTCTTATCCTCAAAGCGCCGTGGATAGGAAACTGGGGCTGGGAAGAAAGACCCCGTGGGGGTGGGTTGGAAAGTCCTGAACGCTCTGCTCTTCACACCCACACGGTGAGTGTGATCGCAGCTGCAGGACCTAAAATAGACGTGCTTGGCAGAGGGCCCCTGAAGGTGTGGAAGTGGCACTTCACATGCCCAGCTGACGTCTGTGTGCAGTAAGAAGCCAGACATGCGTATGCAGGGGATGGGACTTCTTGGGGAGGTCCCAGTTTGTCTTTGCTTCTGACCTCAAGCAGGCAGTTGGCTTAGCAGCGGTCCTGAGCAGGGGACCCATTTCCCTAATTTGGGAGTGTGAAACTCTGGACGTCACCATCCCAGGCACATGACCCCACATACGCGCCTCCCTCCCCAAGCCTAAATCCCATGGAATGAACTAAGTCAGATTCTAACAAGGATGAAAATAGGGCAAAATAATTCCAGTTCCCTCTCTTTGTAGCCCCCCAAAGAGCTGATTCTACACACACACATACACACTTCTCATTTTTCATGATTTGCCAATTTAATATCCAATCAAGAGAAAACTACTCCCTTTGCCAATTCCAGAAAATAAAACTGAGCACAGCTTGCTGGCCCACTGCATATCCACGGCCTCGTCCCTTTGTGGGAAGTGGCCTCTGTCTCCCAGATTTGGGACTTCACTAAGTGTCACCATCATAATCCCAGGTGGCCTCACCATGTCCTAACCAACGACCGGTCCCTGTACCTGCCTCACACCAGCACCGTCAGAAAGAGCCGTCTGCTGTGGAGAAGTTGTCTTCTGCCCTGTCCAGAGCAGTAGTCTGTCACCAGCCACCTGTGGCTATGTGGCCACTGAAGAACTGAAGTTCTCATTTAAATACATTTACATTTAAGTAGCCACAGGGAGCTAGTGGCCGTGGTACTGGCCAGCACACAGTTAGACCCTCATAACAAGTCTGTAACGATTCTTCCCATTTTACAGATAAAGAAACCAAGTCTGAGGGACCAAGTCTAAGGGCCATAGAACTAGCTCAACCGTGGTCCCAAGGCTCTGTGTTTGGGGGGAACATTGCTTTGGAAACCTTCATTTCCTCTCCTATTTTACCCCTAAAAAGACAAATAATTATCCATAATTCCTTCAACTAGATAAAACCCACTATAAATATTTGCCTATTCCCTTACAGTATTTTTCTCACACTCAAAGACGAAAAATATATACATTTTTAAAAATTTTAGACATTTTTTACACTTGCTCAGTAATTTTTTTAGAAAGTTTATACTGATTTATAATCGGAGTATAAATGAATGTTTTCTTCCTGCACCTTCGTTAAATATCCTATTTTCTTTTGTTAAATTATTCGTATGTTTCTGTAGTGTGATGTCCCTTTCCTAGCATTAAGTGGCCATTCCCTGATACTTTGTTTTTAAAGAAATGGGGGTGTCACTATGTTGCCCAAGCTGGCCTCGAACTCCTGGACTCAAGCGATCCTCCTGCCCCAGCCTCCTAAGTAGCTGGGATGACAGGTGCGCACCACTGCACCCGGCTCCCTGATGCTTTTTGCTGCCTTCTTGTCCCAGCGTTCCAGTCCGGCAGGATCAAAATCCCCACTGGATCCCATGGACAAAGACACGCCGTCGTGGGAAGATGGAAAGTCATAAGGGTCAGCACGGGGTGGGGAAAGAAACACATCTCCTTGCAGTCTGCTTTTTACTTTATTTTATTTTTCTGCCAAAAATACTACACTGTGAGTTGCCACCGTCACTTGCCTGTAGCTGTACCTGTGACACCCAAAATGCCTACTTGGCAAACAGTCCAGGTTGTGTGGTTAGCAGCAACTAATCCACGTGGTTAATTACGTGGCCGATGCCATGCAACAACAGAAAAGGCTGCAGAGATGAGTCCAGAAGAGTGAAGAGGCCTTTGCGTCAAATGCTGAGTTCCGTCCTTATGAGAGCTCGGATCGGAGCTGCCTCATCCTTCCCCAGGGACTGCAGTTTTGGCGAGAGAAGAAGAAGGAGCCTCATGTTAAAGCTGCTGCAGGGGGAAAGCCCACCAGACCAAGTCACGACTGTGCGGCACGACCGGACCCCAGAGTAGATTTGGGGGTCCGATTGCCAGGATCCGAGAGAACACAGTCCCGAGCTTGCTGTGCCGGGAGGGCTTCGCTCAGATTGGGGCTCAGAGATGCAGCTTCCAGCCGAGCCGAGCTGCCATGCTGTCACTGTTCACAGCCTCCCGAGGCCTGTGGGCACTTTCCTGCCTTCATAAGCAGGTTGTCCTCTCTGCTGAGAACTGCCACATGGGCAGCTGGAGTGGCTTTGTGTGGTGTAAACATCACAGAGCCTCAAACTGGGGTGCCATGGGGCTTTATTCCAGAAGGCTCTCCCGAGTAACTGAGGCTGCAGAGATGGGGACGAGATCCAGGGTGTTTTGTCTTTAGGTCCTGGGTGGCCTCTGCTGTGCCTGTGACTCCAGCAGGTGATACGAGGGGGGAGGAGGACAGAGCTGTTGACGGTCTACAGAATCTGATGTCTGATTTGGGTCTCTGGGTTAGAGGCTTAGAGCTGCCACTTGAGCACCTCCCCTGCCTGCCTGTCCCCATCCATGAAAACTCCTGCTAAGACACAAATGTTTACCAGCCCCCAACACCTGCCTGGCCAGGTGGGACCAGCCCAGGGCTCACAGCTTATCCTATACACGTGCATGGGGACTTCCGCCAAAAGGGTTGGGAAATTTCCCAGCAAACCATGGCTAACCTCTGAGTCTTCTCTGTCCCAGGATGAGGTGGGGGCAGGGGCATCACCTGTGGGATGCCCACCTCTCAATGTCTCCATTTCTCCACCTGCCCACTCAAACCCCCAGGTTCTATTTTATGTGGACACGACATTCAAGTTCTAGAGAACAAAAACCAGTGCTGCATAAATGTAAGTATAATCTTCTCCAGGGAGCAAGGCCATGGGTGGAAAATAAATGATCATGGTCCCTCCAGCCAGGATACAGTCTGTGGCTAGTTCCAGTCCGGGGGAATAAATTAATGTCCAGGTCACTGGAGAGAGAAAAGCACCGCAGACCTCATCCATCAGCGTGTCGGGCAGCCCTGAATCTCACCCAGAGCTGCACGTGAAAGCTTTCTCATAAAAACTTGCCGGCAACTGCATCACAGGATCCTCAAAACAATCTTTTGCGAGAGGTGCTACCATTATGCCCACTTTACAGATAGGTACACTGAGTCAGGCTCAGACACTGAAGGGGCCATGCAAAGTTACAATGGTTGTAAAAGGCAGAACCAGGATGGGATCCCAGCATGTCAGACCCCAAGGTCCCCATGTCTGATACTGCAAGTGCATCAGTATCTGTGATGAATCGACATATCTCTATATATCGAACTGGAATCTGTGATGTTTTGGTCCAAGGGCCCATCTGGGCACCTCAGCCTCCGACACGCAGGCACGCACGGTCTTGTAGAAAAGAATAGTTCTTTCTGAGACTTCTCTCTCACTTTGCAGAAGACGCCTTGATACGTCCGAGTGGGGAAGGACACAGGGAGGGGAAAGAGGTGAGAGAAGAGAAGGACCCAGAACACACTCCCGCCTCTAAGTGTGGCCAGGTGAGTCACAGGTGCTAACTCACCTCTTGCCCCACCCGCAGTTTTTCCAACTACAGCCTGATAGCTCTAGGAGGATTTTTTAAATTTTGTGTTTTAATTTTTGTAACCTTTTTTTTTTGCTGATATAAAATGTCATGTTTTAATTTTGGAATCATCCATTGATGCTGTGCTAGAAAAGGTGAGACTGTCTCCTTTGCATCTTCCCACCTCCCACTCCCTTCTCTGGGATTTTTTTACTTGATAAAGTGCCTTCCATTTACATCCCATTCTGCTACCACAATTTCTCCGGTCGTTTGCTTGTTTCTCATTGAGGTCCATACGTTTTGATGAATTTTTTTTTCCTACAGATATTAGCCAGATAAGATA
The DNA here is from genome assembly GCF_020740605.2 of Lemur catta. NCBI lineage: Eukaryota > Metazoa > Chordata > Mammalia > Primates > Lemuridae > Lemur > Lemur catta. Next base: position 23,841,045 of record NC_059129.1, read on the forward strand.
CAGAACATTTCCATCACCCCAGAAAGTTCCCCTGGGCCCCTTGGCAGTCTCTGAAACGATTCTATCAGCAGTTTAAATGCCCAACCTTGATTCTAATGATACTTTGTGGTCGACAGATTTTTCACTGAGTGAATTTCGATTCTGAAGTTCCTGCTTCTTAAAGAGGGGTCTGCAGAGCCTTAAGAGTCTGGAAGGATATTCTCAGGGGTCTCAGACAAGACTTTTCCTTTAAAAGGGTCCAAATGTTACTCAAGATTGGGGAACTGGGGCCGGGGTTTTCTCTCCCAGCACACACAAGGCCCTGCCCTCGTGCAGGGCTTCCCAGCCGCGGTGCTGTTGCCATTTTGGGCAGGACCATTCTTGGTTGTGGGGGCATCCCGGGCATCGCAGGATGGTTAACAGCATCCCCGGCCTCGACCCAGAAGGTGCCGAGTGCACTCCTTCCCTCCGGCTGTGACAGCTAAAAATGTTCTCAGATGGGGGGAAATCACCCCTGGTTGAGAACCCCGGCCCTAGTTAGACAGGCTTAGGTCTGGAGAAATCAAAGATCCCTCAAATAAATCGGACTGTGACTTCTATAATGATGAAAAATAATAATAACTAAGGAGGTGCTGGATTTGGCAGGAGAGCTAGGACAGGCGGGGCAGGTGGGTGGGAGGCACCTGAGGGCAGGTGAGCCCCAGGGGGTGGGAGGTGGGCTCCCCAGCTACTCACACCCACGCCTGCCTGCCATCCCCACCCTGCCTCGAGGAAGGTCTCCGTCCCCTTGTCGGTGAGTCTCCTGTTCTGCAGGACCAGCAAGAAGGAACAGGGCACAGTTAGGAGGCCTGGCCAGGGCTGCCAGGAGCCCCAGAGTCGCTGTTGCTCGGATCACTGGTGGCCTCTGGGGTTTCCCGTAGGGAAGGGACAGTGCAAGAGTGGCAGGAAAAGCAGGTCCCCTGACTGAGAGGCTGGAACTCAGGGAGCTGTCCTCAGATCCCTGCAGGGGCCACAACCCCCAGGGACCTTTAACTCTGGGTTTATCCTTTTTTTTTTTTTTTTTGCCCCAATTGGAGAAGATTTACTTAAGCTCTTCTGTTTCAGTGAAGCTGCTCTTGTCCTGTTCCTGATGGAGTCACTGTTCTTGTTGGATAAATCTACCTGGGAGAAGAAGGCTTTGTGGCTGAAGCTGCCAAGATCTGAGAGACAGAGAGCCCTTAAGGGTTATTTCTTCATTTGTTTTTAACTTGAGATGTGGCCCAACCTAAATCAGTGCCTTGAGGGCTAACCTGTCATTTCCATGAAAATTCCTTCAACAGTAGATGGGTTAGGAGTGTGTGTGTGTCTTGGAATGGACTGGAATTGCTGTGTCATGTGGTCATTCTATTTTTTACCTTTTTGAGAAATTGCCAAACTGTTTTCCATAGCAGCGGTACCATTTTACATTCCCACCAGCAACTCACAAGGGTTCCAATTTCTCCACATCCTCGACAACACTTGTTATTTTCCAATTAAAAAACATGTATAGCCACCCTAGTGGGTGTGAAGGGACTTGGGGTGTTTATAGGATGTTTGTCACATATTCATTAAGGAGGAAATCACATCAAATATCCTCTTCCAGAGAAGTCAAAGTATCTACTTCTAGCAGTAGTTGTCACAAATAGGCTTTTTCATTAATATTTACACACTATCTCTGGGCATAATTGGATGCTAATGGCAAACCGGAGCAACCCTTCAGATTTGCAGACCTGGCCACAGATAGCAAAGGAATGCTCTCATTTTCTTCCCCAGCATATAAACTTGCTGTAATTCACAAAGAGACCTCAGTGAAAGATGTCAAAGTTAACAACCATAATATCTAGAATTTATTGAGTGCTTAAGCACATGTCAGAAACAGCTTCTATTTTTATTTCTGTTTTACGAATGGACTCTCCGAAGCTAAATAGCTACGAAATGGGAGTTAAATGGCTGTTGGGTGTCCTGGGGTTGGTAAGTGGCTGAGCAGAGGCTGACCCGGGCAGTCTGATCCCAGAGCCTGCGCACTCGGCCACACGCCATGCTGTCTCTCAATGGCTCCCTCCATCCCACAGCCCCAGTGGGCAGGACCTGGGAGTCCAGAGGTTTACCCAGCTGTGGACCTGGGTAAACCCACCCTCTTCTGAGCCTCAGCACCCTCATCTGAAAGCAAGAGGGTTGGACAGAGGGACCCGAGGGCACATCCACACTGACACCCCTGGACCCTCCACATTTTGGGAAGAGAGCAGACGCCTCACCTTTGCAGCCAGCCAGAGCAGCCTTGATGTCCTTTGGGGAGACAATATCGGTCATCATCATGGCTGGGCTAAGAATTAAGAAGTAAGAGTGGGTCTCTGCTCTGGTGCCCCCAGTCTGCCTCTGCTGACACTTAAAACCCAAGCCAAGCTGGAGAGTGTGGGGTCTGGCGATGAGGGAGGCGTCCTCAGAAACAGGCGAGGGCAGGATAGGAGGAAAGTCCTGTGCTGGCAGGGTGTCCCCACACACACACACGATACGGGGACAGGAAATGCAGTCTTGGCTGCCATCCCAGGTGCTGACTTGCACAGGTTGAGGGGGCCCCCCACAGCCTGAATCCAGCCCAACAACGAGTCTGGAATTGTAACTTCTGGAGGGCAAACGCATTCTCTGTTTAATTAAGAAAAGTGGATCCCTGGACCTGGCCTCCACCTCCCTGAGCGAATGCTTTAGAAATAGGGGTTCGGTTCACGGCTGGCGGTGGAGGAGGGTGAGGAAAAGCTTTTCTGCTTTGTCACTGTGACTGTTTGCAAAGGAAGCTGAGACGACCACCCTGTGAAGGAACCTGCCTGGGAATGGGAGGGTCCCCTCTCGTCCCGCACTGAGAGCAGGTCTCAGAGTCAATGGGGCCCTTCTGCAGAATTCCAAAGAACGTATCTAATGAGCAGGGCAGAGAAGGTACAACTCTCTTTGTGCCTGGCTGGGGAAACTCCTCTTCTCTGCCGTGAACCAGCACACGTCCCTGGGGCTCAGGCAGGGCTGGACAGTGGGTGGGGTCCTGGCTCCAAATCCAGGGGCCTGGCTGCTCCTGGGGGAGCCTCATTCCCTCCCTGGAACTGTTTCAGAGAACCCTGCTCTGTGATGTTCCACATTTTCCTATGGAAAAGGTATTATGAGTAACACGTGTATTACTTGCACAACTAAGATTTAATTTTTAAAAGGCTGCTTACTTGGAAACCACCATGATGTCACTCTTCCAGTTCAGAGACTTCCCGACCTGCATGTTATTGTGTTCTCAAGTTAATTAAGATCTTCCCTCTCCATTTTGTTCTCTTCATAGGAGTCGTGAAATTATCTTAGGTATTGGTTTCCTTTGGGGGTATCTGTCTTCACTCATTAGAATATAACAATAACAACGTGTATTAATAGAACTTACTCCACTCCAGGCACTGGTCTAAGGGCTTTGTCTATAAATTCATTCATTCATTAATGAATATGTCCATTAATACATCCATCTTATAGATGAGGACACTAATGCCGGAGAGATGAAGTGATCTGTCCAAGGTCACAGGGCCAGGAATTAAACTCCATCGTGAATTCTGGAATCTGGGTCCTAACCACCAGCCACGTTGTCGCTGGCCCATCCTAAGGCAGTGGCTGGTGCTTAGCGATGTTTCAAGGCATGTCTGTGGCCCGCTGTGAGGCACATGGTACCAGGGAGAGAAGGGGAGCAGTCGCATCTCCTCCCTGCACAGGTGCCGTTCCCATCAGCTCAGCGCCAGGCTCTGGCCTGAAAGAGGGTCCTGAGCCCATCAAGAAAGGGCCCCTGAAGGTGCTGGGGCCCACTCCTGGCTGCAGTGCTCCAGTTGGTCCCCATACTCTTAGGGACTTTACATCAGAAAGCATTACCCCTCCCCCAGTCCCCACCCCATGTATCCGGCAGCACATACTTGGGCTCCAGGCTTCCCCTTGGGATATGCAATTGGACCCCCAAGCCTACCTTTAGGAGCCAGGTGGGACCTTGAGGGTGGCCAGGAAGTAGATGCTGCCTCCTGTGGGACGTGCCCACACCTAAGCTTAGCCCACATACAGACCTCCGTGCTCAGCCTCTGGTTGGAGCCAGAGTCAGATGAACCCACCAAATAACCCCTTCGTGCTCTTTTTATCTCAAGAGAATACACAAGATATTTGCAAATGAAATAAGGTTAGTGGCTAAATCTGGCCAGATTGAATTTCTTATGATTTAAGCAGAGCCTTTAAACTTCTCCTCAAGCCCAGGGCCAAGGACAAAGAATCGCTGGGCCCTGCCCCAGGATGTAGGAGGAGCCACACGGACACGTGGGCAGTGCTGGGGAGCAGAGAGCCACTTACAGGTGCTAACTCATCTCTGCTGTGTGCGGAGAGCACCTGCGGACCAGGCTTGTCCTGCCAGCGCCTGGGCAGGAATTTAGCCTGCAGTATGTGGCTCGTGTTTTGGCAAATGAACAGGAACAGTGAGTTGTGTCAGGGCTCCCCAGAGAAACAGATCCAACAGGATACAGAGACATAGATATCGGTGATGCAGAAATACGAGATGGGTTTACTGTGGGAATTGGCTCAGGAGACTATGGAGGCAGAGGAGTCCCACCGTTCGCTGTCTGCAAGCTGGGGACCGGGAAGTCGGATGGCTCAGCCAAGTGCAAAGGCCGGAAACTTGGAGTTCTGATGTCCAAGGGGAGTGTCCCAGCCCCAGGAGAGAGTCAGAGAATTTGCTTTTCCTCTATCTTTTTATTCTTCCCAGACCCTCGGCCAATTGGATGGTGCCTGCCCAGCCTGGGCGAGGACAGGTCTCCCTTCCTCGATGCGCTGATTTAAACGCCAGTCTCTTCCAGGATCACCCCACAGACCCAGAGATCACACTTTGCCAGACCTGAACCCAGTCGAGCTGACACCTAAAATTAACCATCACAAATAGCGTTCACTCTGGTGTCCGAAAGAGGAAAATTATTCCCCGTTTGTTTCCTCCTCGTGAGCCGAGGGGGCCTGTCTCCCAGGCAGTCGCTATGACTGGCGGATGTCTGTCTCTGAAGCTGCGCACTCACCCTGGGCTTGGCAGATTTCTAGATTTCCCCTGAATTTACGAGAGGGGATCTTGTGCTTTTTTTTTTTTTCCTTTTTAGTTCAATAGTTATTTAAGGCCGGGTGCAGTGGCTCACGCCTGTAATCCTAGCACTCTGGGAGGCCGAGGCGGGGGGATCACTGGAGGTCAGGAGTTCGAGACCAGCCTGAGCAAGAGTGAGACCCTGTCTTTACTAAAAATAGAAAGAAATTATCTGGCCAACTAAAAAAATATATATAGAAAAAATTAGCCGGGCATGGTGGCGCATGCCTGTAGTCCCAGCTATTCGGGAGGCTGAGGCAGGAGGATCACTTGAGCCCAGGAATTTGAGGTTGCTGTGAGCTAGGCTGACGCCACGGCACTCAGTCTAGCTCAGGCAACACAGTGAGACTCTGTCTCAAAAAAAAAAGAAAAAAATAGTTATTTAAAAAAATTTTTTTAATTGCAATAAAATATATATAAGATTTATGATATTAACCATTTTGAAGTGCACAGTTCAGTGACATTAAGCACATATTGTTGTGTACCCATCACCATTGTCCACCTCCAGAACATTTTTCATCCTCCCAAACTAAAACTCAGTCCCCATTAATCACTGACTCCCTAACCCTCCTCCCCCAGCCCCTGGCACCTGCCGTTCCACCTTCTGTCTCCATGAATCTTGAATCTGGCTACCCCAGATCTCATATAAGTGGAATCATACAGCATTTGCCCTTTTGTGACTGGTGTATTTCACTTAGCATAAAGTCCTCAAGGTTCATTCATGTTGTAACATGTGTCAGGATTTCTTTCCTTTTTCAGGCTGAATAATACTCCATCGCGTGGATAGACCACAGTTTGTTTATTCATTCATCCATCACCGGCACTTGGGTTGCTTCTCTGTTTTGGCTCTTGCGAGTAAAGCTGCAAGGCACGTGGGTGTACAAATACCTGTTTGAGTCCTTGCTTTCCATTCTTTCATGTATATATCCAAGGGTAGAACTACTGGATCATAAAATCGCATTTTTAAATTTTTGAGGAACTGTCACACTGTCTTGCACAATGGCTGCACTATTTTACATTCTCACCAGCCAGTGCACAGAGTTCCAGCTTCCCCATGTCCTCACTAGCACTTGTATTCTGTTTTTTTTTTCCGATAGTTGCCATCCCAATGGGCGTGAGGTGCTATCTCATTGTGGTTTTGATTTGGATTTCCATAATAATTAGTGGCGGGGAGCATGTTTTCATGTGCCCGTTGGCCATTCGTACATCTTCTTTGGAGACATGTCTCCTCAAGCCCTTTGCCTATTTTTATCAGGGTTTTATTTTTATTGCTGAGTTGTAGGAGTTCTTGATATATAATCTCAATATTAATCCCTTATCAGATATATGACTTGCAAATATTTTCTCCCATTCTGTGAGTTGCCTTTTTGCTCTACTGATAGTGTCTTTCGAGGCACAAAAGTTTTAACTTCAATGTAGACCACTTTATCTATTTTTTCCTCTGTTGCCTGTGGTTGTGCTTCATTTGTAAAAAGCTGTTTACTTGGAAACCACCATGGCTTTTCTCCTACAGTCCTGATATGCGGACCATTGTGTTCTCCTAGTAAGATCTTTCCTCCAAGTGACTGCCGGGGGTTCTGCCTTCAGTTCATCCTGAGGAGATGGGTTCTCCACTGAGGGGGCAGTTCGCCTGCACCCCCCAGGGGCCAGCATCCGTGCTGCCATCCCCCAGTTAGTGCTGCAGACCGAATGGTTGTGTGTTCCCTAGAGGGGCTTGAAAATGGCTCATTTTGGTCAGTCTTCCCCCTTCTGGCACTAAGTCATTTTCTGCCATAGACAGAATCTATTTTGAACAGCCTTTTTTTGTCTCCTGCTTCATACGTGTGGGTCTCCTGTGGGTTTCACATCTGAGATGCCTCATTCCCTCGCAGACTCTCAGAAATAGAGCCAGCCAAGTGGGAGAGCTGTTCCCAGGCACAGATGGCACCAGTGGGGGAGAGGAGACTACTCCGGTTCTCTTCCACCCAGGCCCGAGGAACGAGGCCAACGCTTCTTGGCCACCCTTTGAAATCAGAAAGAGCTGACCACAAAGTTCCTTTTAAAGCCAGTTGCCAGAAGCCCTCGATCCTGTAAATAGGTTGCACGGTCGCTTCCTGTTCCCTGGGCTGAGATTGTGGTGGTTTGCAGACTGACGGCTCTAGAAAGTCAGACTTCTACAGGTGCATGTTCTCTGCTTAATTGGCATCACTTAGTGATGCTGGTAAGTGGCCAATTGATGGGGGGGAGGGGTGGATTTCAGGAGCAAAAGTAATTTGCTGTGTCTAGAATGAGGATTTGCCGGGAGGGATGGGGCCAGGAGAGCTGTAGAGTCACAGGACTTGGGGGTTCTGCTGTAAGTTGGCCACGGCCATCCTCAAGGGGCCACCACACTCTGCAATAACTATTTGAAACCCCCCATTCTCTCCCTGAGCCTCTGATCTCAGTCCCTTCCCTTCCCCCTTGCTCAGCCGGTGGCCTCACCACTTACTTGTAGGGTCCTGGGAGACTTCAGGCAGAAACCCGACTCCCCTAAACACACAGACCTGCCCTTATTCCTCCCTTCTTCTGCCCGAGCCTGTTCCCACCCACGACTTGGACCCCTCCCTGCATCCCTCCTACCACCTCTCCTGGTCCGCGGATCCACCAGGCCCTCCCCATCTGCCTTTCAACAGGCTTTAGCCCCTTTTATTAGAAACAGAAGAAAACACTCAAAACCCTCCCAGGACCCTTCCCTCCTCCAGCCATTCTCTTCTTTCTGCTTTTGCAGCCAAACTCCCCCAAAGATGCCTCTGACCTCACTGCCTCCCATCTACCTCTCTCTGTTGAACCCTCTCTCTGTCCCCACCCCTCCACTCCGGTCACAGTCACGGATCCAGGGGGCACGCCAGTCCTCTTCTCACCTGTTCTCTTGGCGAGAGGTGCTGGAAAGTTCTCTTTGCTGGGTTGGTTCAGTTGCTGCCACCTCGCTTGAGCTGCCTTCTCTGTTTCCTTTGCAGGTTCCTCTTCCTGCACCAGGCTGGGCGCTGCCCCCTCCCTCCATCCCCACCCCCACCCCCACCCCCGTGACTCCATGCATCTTCTCTGATCGCGGACATTCTCGTCAGTTTCATGTGATTCCCTATTCCCCATCATTATGTTCTATAAACTCAGCACAGACACCAAATCATCGAATACTGGACCATGGCTCCTGGGGGAAACATGGGGTTAGGTACCCTCGAGCCTCTCTGGTCACAACATTTTCATCCACTGATCAATGGGCGACCTTGTTTTATGTGTGTTTCTTCATAAAGACACATTATTTAATATATATTGTTGATTCATTAACATTGAACTTATGTCCAACAGCACTATTATTCATGACTGAATGACGTCTAACACATGTATATTCTTTTCAATATTCTAGATATATGATTATTCTATATGCAAATAATTATAACTATAAACACACTTATTTCTTTCCCTTATTTCCTTGCCTTAGTTAATACTTCCTGAACAAGATGAAATAAGTTGAGGCAAGTGGACATTCCCGTCTTTAATCCTGCTTTTTTTTTTTTTTGTTTAGACAGAGTCTCACTCTGTTGCCTGGGCTAGAGTGCCGTGATGTCAGCCTAGCTCACAGCAACCTCAAACTCCTGGGCTCAAGCAATTCTACTGCCTCAGGCTCTCGAGTAGTTGGGACTACAGGCATGCCCCACCATGCCTGGGTAATTTTTTCTATATATTTTTAGTTGTCCAGATAATTTCTTTCTATTTTTTCAGTAGAGACGGGGGTCTTGCTCTTGCTCAGGCTGGTTTTGAACTCCTCAGCTCAAACGATCCACCCGCCTCGGTCTCCCAGAGTGCTAGGATTACAGGCATGAGCCACCTTGTGCCCGGCCTATTCCTGCTTTTAAAATAATAATGTGGCAGGGTGTGGTGGCTCACGCCTGTAATCGTAGCACTCTGGGAGGCTGAGGCAGGAGGATTACTTGAGCTCAGGAGTTTGAGACCAGACTGAGCAAGAGCGAGACCCCGTCTCTACTAAAAAAAAAAAAAAAAAAAATAGAAAAAATTAGCCAGTGTTGGTGGCGTGCACCTGTAGTCCCAGCTACTTGGAAGGCTGAGGCAGTAGGATCACTTGAGCCCAGGAGTTTGAGGTTGCTGTGAGCTAGGCTGACACCACAGCACTCTAGCCTAGGCAACAAAGCGAGACTCTGTCTCAAAATAATAATAACAATAATAATGTTTCCAATGTTTTCCCTTTAAACGTGATGCTACACACACATATACACAGTCATGTTAGGGAAGAATCCATCTCATTATAGTTTGCTAGGAGTTTTTATTAAGAGTAGGGGTTGAACTTTAACATCTGTTCAGAGGATTAATAGGTCTCTTTTTGATCTTTTGAACTGATGCACTATCTTAATGCTTTTTCAGACACTGAGCCAACCTTGCGTTCTAAGAATGTACCTTTTTAATGGAATGCTAAATTCTTTAAAATTTTATTTTAAAATTTTGCATTGGTCTTTAAAAGCAAGATTGCTCTCTAGACCTTTATCTTGGAAGCTGTTTGGATTAGGTTTTAGTATCGGCATTAGGCTGTCATTATAAAAAGAATTTGGCAAATTTTCCTTCTTTTTAATTTTGTGATTTGTGATGGAATCAGCTGGAGTGGAACTTGTCTCGCGGGTGGTTTCTATGATTACATTCTCATTGTCATCCACCGTTGCCAGACAGACAGCCGCTCTTACGCAGGCAGAGAGAGGAGGGGCTGCCGAATCAATGAATAAGCTCAGCCTGGCTTGAGTGTCTTTGGGAGACAAAATTGGACTGAAGCAGTCTACACACCTGCAGGTGCTGCCCCCCGGAGCATCAGCCCTCGGAAGGCCCCATTTCCCGTTCTCCACGTGCCAGTGAAACTCTGAGCCCTCTGAGGAGAGTGCTGTTGTTTGAGGGTGTATTTGTGTCCTGGGGCTGCTGTGATAAGCCACAAACTGGGTGGCTTAAAACAACAGAAATTCATTCTCCCTCAATTCTGCAGGCTGGAAATTTGAAACCAAGGTGTCACCAGGGCCACACTCCTTCTGAAGGGTCTAGGGAAGAAGCTTCCTCACCTCTTCCTCACTCTGGTGGCTCCCAGCAAGGCTTGGCTGGTAGCCGAATCTCTCCAACCTCTGCCTTCATTTTCACAAGGTCATCTTCTCTCTGTAAGTGTCTGTCTCTTTCCTCTTTATAAGGAAATCAGTCATTGGATTGGTGGCCCAACCTAATCCAGTATGACTTCATTGTAACTTACATCTTAATTATATCTACGAAGACCCTACTTCCAAATAAGGTCACACGCACAGGTACCGGGGGTTAGGACATCGGCATCTCTCCGTGGGAGACACAATTCAACCCGCAGCAGGTAAGAAGCATCCGTCTCCCTTAAGACATTCCCCACTGGTTCAAACCCGTCCCTAGGAGTGATGCCAAACCATCCTGTGACCACACCCTTGTCATCATCTCTACAGGTCAGGGATGTGCCCTGAGCACAGTCAGAACAACGGCCCATTCACGAGGACCTATTGTGTGCCAGACACTGGCTCCAGGTACAGTGATCTGCCCAAACAGGAGCCTTTGTCAGTATTGGAAGGTTGAGGAAACCAAGCGAGTCACCGGTGAAGGGAGGTGCCTTGCCCAAGGCTACCTGGCCACCGAGAGGCAGGGCTGCGGGCTGCAGAGCCATCCTGCCCCTGTCCTGTGGGTCTGCTTGTTGGGCAGCAGGGGAGCAGAGACAGAGGGCAAGTGGGATTGAGTGTGTTGCTGTGGAGGGGACCCCTTGCCCAGCCAAAGGCAGACCCAGGCTGGGTGGCTTCTGCTGCCCAGTTTGTTGAGTCCACCCCCAGACTCAAACTCCAGGTCCCCCCCAAGGAAAGGAGGAAGGTGGGAAGAAGCAGGACTGCCTGACCGATGGTGTCCCGGGAAGACTCACCTGTTCCCAGGTTAACCACACTCCCAAGGAGGGCTGCCCAATCCCAGCCACAGGTACAACACGAGGGGCCCCCAGACCCCTTCAGGAGTAAAGAACCGACTCCCCCTCACTGCTGGGCATGCTGCCAGCAGATGGTCCTCTGCCATGGATCCTCTGTAGTGTTGATGTGGCTGAAGAGAGACCTGAGGTTGCACAAAGGCATGCTCTCTTCCCAGGACAGGTGTGTTCATTGACTGACTGACAAAGGGGTATGAAGACCCAGCCCCCTGCCTCAACTCAAGTCAGCTGTGAAGGGCCCTGGCAGTTCCGGCACTCCCTGTGGAGTCGGCTGAGGCCTTCATGGAGACTGCACGGCAACTCGGCTTTCCCTGCTGTCAATCCTGCCTCCTTCCCAGCCTGCCTTCCTCGGGGGGGGGGGTGACCCCAGGGGCACCCCCCCATCAGTGTTCTCCCAGCTCATCTCCGTCTGTGACACAACCTTGACTGGAATGATCCTGCAGACTACCTTCTCCCAGGGGCTGAAGTCAACATCTTCCCGGTGTGCACTTGGAAGGGGTCTACGTTTCCACTCTGCACCCCTCACTTTGGGTGCTGTTAACATGCCAACCCCACGTAAAGTGATGGCTTTTAATTAACATTTGTCCTCACTTATCCTTTTGTGCTTCTGCAGAGCATCCTCTAGGGCAGCAGCCTAGTTGGGGGTGGTTGATATCTGGTTAGTGAGACCCTGTTCAGTGCCTCACCATCCTTTCGACCATTCTCCACAGACTTTGAGCCAATCCAGCTGGCGGATCCACCTGTCACGCCACTCTTTCAGGTACCCCCTAAGGCATCCTCCCTGATTCTGAGGAGTGCCCAGCCTCAGCTAATCAAAGTGCCAAAGTACCAAGCCACCCTTGGCAAGGATCTATTTTTAAATTTATTTTTACTGAAATACATGCATAGCTCAGCTTACCATGGCCTAGACGCCAGTCTAAGGGTCTTAAACATGTTAACTCATTTAATCTGCACATCAACCCCATGAAGTAGGCACTAGTCTTATCTACATGTTATTATAGATGAGGAAACTGAGGAAGAGAGAAACCGAGGAACTTGCCCAGGGCCACACAGCTAGTGAAGACAGAGCTGGACTTGAACCCGGCCAGGAAGCCTCCAGACTCCGCGGTCTCCTGGACGATCGCAGTAACTTCCCAACCGGATGGTCCCTGTGCTGCTTCCATCTCAGCAGGCTCTGGCATGTGGCAGCCAGATGTCCTTTTACAAATGGAAGCCTCGGAATGAAGTTCTGACTCATACTGCACGTGGATGAAAACGTTATGCTCAGTGAAACAAGCCAGACACAAAGGGACAAATACTGTGTGATTTCCATGTATATGAAACATCTGGAACAGGTGAATTCACAGAGACAGAGAGTAGATTAGAGGTTACCAGGGGCTGGGGCAGAGACAGGTTATTGCTTAATGGGTACAGAATTTCTGTTTGGGGTGATGAAAACGTTTTGGAAATAAACAGTGATGATGGTTGCACAATACTGTGAAGGTGATGGATGCCACTGCACTGTGCACTTAAAAATGCCTAAAGTGGCGGATTTTATGTTATCTATGGTTTGCCACAATTTAAAAAAATTACCAAAATGTAATATACCAGAAACCATTGAATTGTATACTTTATGTGGGTAAATTACATGGTATGTGAATTACATCTCAATAAAATTGTTTTGTTTTTTTTTTAAATGGAAGGCTTACATCAGATCAATGTCCTCTGGTGGTGAGATGCTAACCTGACTCAGCCCTTGGGGGGTCTTCCACCCCCAATCCCTCTCTGACCTTCTCTCTCTCCTCCCCACTCACTTCTCAAACCACTTGGACCACTTTGCTGTTTCTCCAATACACCAAGGATACGCCTGCCTCAGAGCCTTCCCACATGCTGTTCCCCTGCCTAGAACTCCTCCCAGATTCCAGAATGCTAGGATTATAGGCATGAGCCACTGTGCCTGGCCCCAGATGCCTGCATGGCTCACTCCCTCACTCCCCTAGGCTCTCCCCCTAGATGTCATCTGAGACACCTTCCTTGGCCCATACAATAGCACACACACAACCCCAATGCTTTCTGTCCCCTGCTCATTTGTTTTTTTTCTTCTTAGTACATTTCACCACTTGACTATTACAAACATTTAGAACATTTTTGTCTTTTACAACCAGAATCTTGGCACTGTGAGAGAAGGAACTTTGTTTAAGTCCCCAACCCCTACAACAATGCTTGGTGACAGGGCATGTTTAAGTAATATTTGTTGAGAGAGTAAGGAATTGCATAGAATTCCAGGTTATGGGCGCCACATAATGTATTTAACCAGCCTTCACCACTATTAACAATGTTGCAGTATATTTAGGTCTTTGACTCCATGTTAGAGTGTGCCTAGGGCATAAATTCTCAGAAATGGAACCGATGTGTCAAAGGTCATGTGCATTTTGGGGGCAGAAAGAAGTTCCCAAATTGTCCTCCAAACACGGCATCAACCCTGCTGTGGCTGACCGTCCTATCAAGGACGTAGGCTTTCCCCACATCCTAAGAGACAATGTGCTACATTTTATCTTTGCCATCTGAGAAGTAAAAAAATACTCTTTCCTTCTAGTTTCAATTTATAGTTCTCATTTTGAATAAGTTTGATCATGTCTTAAAGCCATTTGTTTGATCTGTAGCTTCAAAACAATCCTGATCTATACAACAAACCCTTATTAATGAACATGTCTGTTGTTGCCATGATTTCAATATTTTAAATAAAACTTCAGTGCATAGATCACATGGCTTTGCATACTTGTCTGGTGATCACTTTCATGAAACGTATAATAGAAACGCTGTTTCAAAGTATACACCCCTTCATACTTGGGGTGGTTAACTTAGTCTTCCAAATAGTCTTCCAAAGTCTTTCCAGTTATTTCCACCAATAAAGTATGAGAACATCAATCTGCCTCCTGGAAAGATCTGTAATCACTTACACTCCCAAAACAGAGCTTGAGAAGACCTGTTTCCTTGTACCCTCATTACTCTGGGTTTTGTTATTTATTGTGCCATAAGGAATTTTATCTTCCCCAAAGAGAGGTCTAGCCTTTGCTCCCAGCTCCTTGCGCTGGGAATGTCCTCCTGATAAGGGTGTCTTCATTTGTTTGGAAACCTTAGGCCAGGCCAGATAGTCTAAGGATGTGATTTAGGGTAGGAGCTTTGAGTCACGTGGCATCAGCTCGACCTCTGGAGGGGCAGGAGACTAAGGTCTGCCACATGGGTGGTCAACCATATCTACATGGCTGAGCTCCATTGAAAGAAAACCTAGACACGCAGGCTGGGGTGAGCGTCCCTGGTTGGCAATACGTCACATGTGGGCATTGTCATACATCACTGCCGGGAGATGTTAGTGCTGCTCACGGATCCACAGGGAGGGGAAAAATGGAACCCTCCTCGACTCTGCCCCATGCTGAATCCCTTGGCTGAGTTTAATCCATGTCCTTTCCCTGTAGTAAACCATAACTGTGAGTCTAATGGCTTTGCTGAATTCTGTGGGTCCTTCTTGGAAGTTACTGAACCTGAGGCTGGTCTTAGGACCACTCAAACTTGCACTTATCCATGCAAAAAATCTGGCAGCTTCCTGTGTGGCCCATGTATGCACTGCTGTGGAAGGAACAGAAGCATCTACTTCCTTCTACCTGCCTTTTGGGGAGCCCTGATGGTTCCCGTTTTTTCCCAACTTTAGCTATTTGAGCTTCTGCTCTAGCTCATGGGGTTCTTCTCGGAGAGCTCGTGGGACATGGTCAGGGTGCACCCTCCCATGCTGGTTTGAGACTTGAGGACAAAACCTTGATGAATCAAGCACTCCGCTGGCCAGGCCACTACTTGTGAAAGATGTGGAAGACTAAAAATAGCTCACACGTCCCCAAGTGGGAGAATGGCAAAATGAATCATGGTACCTCTCCCAGGTGGAATGTTACGCAGCTGTTCAAAATAACCACATACACACAAAATAATAACCACAAAGACTGCAGCAACACATAAAAAAATGTCCATGATATAGTTTTAAGCAAAACAAGCAGAATCCAAAATTGTATCTGTGCTGACTCAAACCGTGTAAAAATACATTTGCAAGTGAACAGAGATGGGACAGGACATAGAAAAGTGTAGAGATTGGTATGGATGATTTTTCTTTGTTTGGTCCTTTGCTGTTGATGAGGCAATTGATATGGACTGAGAGAGGAGGGAGACGGGGAGTACATCTCATTCCTCTGCATTGAAGGGTTGTCAGGGAAAATGTATTGGTCTTTTCTGCAGTGCTTTGTACAAGGGGGCCACTGGGCTCTTCGCATGGGGGTCACAGGTCCACAGACACTCATGGCGGCCATGTGGACCTGCATTTCCCAATGTGAAACATGTCCCACCTGATTTCAAGACAAGTGGGTTTTTGCTCTTGTTGTTTATTGATTTCTGACTTCTAGCTTACAGAAGTGTGAGACAATACATTTCTATTGTTTTAAGCCACCCAGTTTATGGTACTTTGTTACAGCAGCTGCAGTGTTATGGACCGAACTTTGTCCCCCTCATCCCCCCAAACTCGTATGTTGAAGCCTTAACCCCCGATACCTCAGAATGGGACTGTTTTCAGAGATAGGGCCTTTAAAAGAAAAATTAAGTTAAAATGAAGTCATTAGGGTGGGCCATAATCCAATCTGACTGGTGTCCTCAAAAGAAGAGGACATTAGGACACAGGAGGGACCCTGGGCATGTGTGTGCACAGAGAAAGGCCGTGTGAGGACACAGGGAGACGGCAGCCGTCTGCAAACACAGGAGAGAGGCCTCAGGAGAAACCGACCCCATCGACACCTTGATCTGGGACTTCCAGCCTCCAGAACTGTGAGAAAATAAATTTCTGTTGTGTAAGCCACCCAGTCTATGGTATTTTGTTATGGCAGCCCTAGCAGACTAACACACCCAGGAAACGAATACAGGAGGAATCTTTTGTTACCAGTGACAGAAAACATCCTCTGGTTTCCGCAGAAAGGAAATGTACTACAGGAAGGAAATTTAGAGTAACTCGCTTTTCAAACTGAAATATATTTATTTTAAAAATAAACCGTCTGCCACTCCCATAAATAGCAAACAGCAATCGTATCCGTGAAATCCTGAGAACACACAGGAGTCATTTTGGCTTCAGGTGGGGCTTGCTAAAGCATCCACACAGCTTCACCAGGATCCACGCCTCAGCTCTGCATCCCGGGGTTGGTGCCAGAAAGGCTTCCCCTCCGCGATCACAAGGCAAATGGCAGCAGCTTCCGAAAATACCAGTTCCCAAAGCTACACTCAGTTCTGGGCTTACAGCCAGCAGGAAGGAGAACGCCCTTACCCACCAGCCTGGTCCTGGGCTTTGCTCTGATTGGACCATCTGAGGGCACAGGCCCATCTCTGAACCAATCGCTGTCTCCAGGCAATGTGATCTACCAATGAGCTTGGGCCTCAGTCACGTGCTCCTCCGCTTATGAGGGGTTGAGGGTGAGAAGTGGGAGGTTGCTTTCCTGAAACACTTTGGGCTGGTACCTTTGGGTGGATATCTTAAGGGAGGTTGGGGTGCTGTTAAGAAGATGGGTGAAAAGATACGAGGTGGTCAAAAACAGCAACTGCTATTGCAACTGTCCCAAATTTCATCCTCATAGTGATGCAGGGAGGCAGGAGCTATCATTGTCCCTGTGTCTATATGAGAAAGTCGAGCCTCTGAGAGAGGAAAGGAGTTTCCAGAACTGGCAAGTGGGAGAGTTTGGATCCAAACCTTAGTCTCTCAGTCTGTCCCCAAAGGCTGTCTCTTTCCCTCACATGCACATTTGTCCCCTCTAACTTCCAACACAGAATCTCTGCCCGATTCCTGTCTTACGTGTTATCTACTTGAAATCAGCCACGGTGGGAATAATTTACACCATGGAAATTGGCCACTGCTACATATCAGGGCTTTTCCTCCAAAGAGCCAGTGAACCTTGATAAATACCCACTATCCTTGTTCTTCCTACTGGTGTCCACCGTTTGGAGCCTCCATCTCTGATCTCACAAGTGGATCCCTAATGTTTTAATTTGGTCTGAAGAGATATACGAGTAGGGTGAGATAGAGAGGCTTATGCAAAGGTGAGAAAAGCCCGTGGCTGCAGCAGAGTAAGTGTGAAAACAGCGGCCTCTTTGTATCAGCAAGAAAGAGCGATTTGGGAGCCTCTCAGCAGCTGAGGCTTCTGGCAACCTGTGTTCCTGCACAGTCACTCACCAGGCAGCCACTGACAGGGCTTGCTCCTCCTAGCTGAGCTGGGGCTGTTGTGGCCCACCCATTCCCATCCTTGGCAGACCACCTGTTTGCTGGGTTTCCCTGGGATTCCTCCCTCAGCGTCCTGCACTCACAATGCTGGGGGATCAGGCAGGGTGGATGGGATACTGAGCTGCACTTAGATTTGGGCAGCAGCTGAGGATCAAATCTATTCCTAGATATATATTCTAGGCTTAGGGTCCAGTAACACTGTCCCCACCATGATGGAAGTGTTCTGTATTGACTTTGTCCAATATGTTGGCACTGGCTGCATATGGCTATTGAGCACTTGAAATGTGCTTAGTGAGACCAAGGAACTGAATTTTTAATCTTATTTAAATGTACTTGATTTAAATAGCCACATGTGGCTAATGGCTACCATATTGGACAGTGAAGTTCAAGAGAAATACTCTTTCCTGGACACCTGTACATGTTCATTGTTCTACTGTTTAAAATAGAGGAAAACTGGAAACTACATGAATGTCTACCAATAGAATGGATTGATTAAGGCTAATGCCTCAGAGCTACACAGCATGGCTGGGTAGCACTGCCATGGTGCTAGGGGACATAGAGTGTAGACTTGAGTGCAGCCCCAGAAATCTCACTTGCTCCTGCAGAAGCTGGCTGGCCCTCTGACAACGGCTCCAAATCCAAGAGGCCTCTGGGCACACTGGCAGTGCCCTGTGCAGTGTTCCTTCTTGTGGTTCACTCCCCTGGGATTTCTTGGGCAAAGCTCCTCAAAATCAGGCCCAGGCCCCTTGAGTCCCATCCAGCGACTTTGAACCCAAGCCCTTTCCCTGTCAAACACCCTTCACCACTTTTATCCACTCCCCCAACCAATGCCTAATCCTTCTTTGATAGTAGACCTTGATGGCCCATCCCCACCCTAGTAGATTGGATTAATAATAAAACCAAAACTGGCGGAGGGACAAACCAGTTACATTTCCATAGTAAAACGGCTTGAGTGCCTGTATCCTGATCCCTGAGCCCTTTTGTAAGAAAGTGCCAAACTGTCTTCCAAAGTGACTGTACCATTTTGCGTTCCCACCAGCAGTGAATGAGAGTTCCTGTAGCTCCACATCCTGGCCAACATCTGGCATTGTCAGTGTTGTGGATTTGGGCCGTTCTAATATGCATGTAGTGGTATCTCACTGTTGTTTTCATTTGCAGTTCCCTAATGACATGTGATGTTGAGCATCTTTTCGTGTGCTTCTTTACCATCTGTATGTCTTCTTTGGTGACATGTCTGTTCAGGTCTCTTGCCCATTTTTAAATTGGGCCGTATTTGTCTTATTATTGAGTTTTAAGAGTTCTTTGTGGATTTGGGATACAAATCCTTTATCTGGTATGTGTTTTACAAATATTTTCTCTGGGTCTGTGGCTTCTGTTTTCATTCTCTTAACCTGAGTCATTTCAAAAGCTCAGAGTAAAGATGGTTGGGGTACATCAGGGTGAGGGGAGGCTGAACCAGGGGCCAGGGGAACAGTGCAGAGTGGGACGGACTGGCCAAGGAAACTGGCCTCCCGACATGCCTTGCCCTCATCGCATGCGGAAGTATTGGGGCTTCTTTCCAGTTTCAAAAGTCTTCTGGGTTTGTAGGGGTGAGAACTCTGCTACAGGGCCAGCTACCCAATTTATGGAGCTGACTGCAAAATGGAAATGTGGACCCCTTGTTCAAAAGACAGCGAAAAAAGTGTGTTAAAGACAGTAAAATATCAAGTTTTATCCTTTCTTCTGCAGTCTGTCTCCTGACTTGTCATGGTGTTTTTAAAAAGTTTATTTTAAGTTTTATTTATTTATTTAGAGACAGAGTCTTGTTCTGTTGCCCGGGCTAGAGTGCAGTGGCCAGATCAGAGCTCACTGCAACCTCAAACTCCTGGGCTCAAGCCATCTTCCTGCCTCAGCCTCCTGAGTAGCTGGGACTGCAGGCACATGCCACTGCCCCCCCTCCCCACCTGGCTAATTTTTCTACCTTTAGAAGAGATGGGGTCTCACTCTTGCTCAGGGTGGTCTTGAATTCCTCAAGTGATCCTCCCACCTTGGCCATCCAGAGTGCTAGGATTACAGGTGTGAGCCACCACGCCCGGCCTGCAATGCCAGTTTTAAATACCAACATAGAAGCATTTAACTTGCCTCAGGAATCACCAAAATGACACAATTCATATTTTGTAGCTCATATGTGCATATGTATTTCCTTCTTACCACAACAGTGAGAATACTGCACCAAAATAACTCAACTCCTTTTATTTAGCTTCCTGACATGGACACATTCTGCTAACACTCTGTACTTTTGGTATACTGATGAACAAGGAAGAGCTGACAGCAAAGGAACTCTGCCCTATCTCACACTTTCCTTCCATGTCATCATTCCCAGCATAAGTGGTTGTCTCATACAGGGAAGAAACACAGTAAGAAAGGACAGGCTGGGTTCTGTGGTGGTTCATGTTTCTTAGGATGCCATTATATTCTTTTTGTATTTGAAGCAAGTTCTGGTTCAAATGGAAAACCTGGTCTCTCTGGGCTGTCAGCACCCACTCACTTCATACTAGCTTTGAACCTCACTGAACTCCCATGCATGGCAAGTCTACAGGGCATCAGGAATGTTATGTGGAAACGGGGCAGCAAGCAACAGTGACACACCACGCCTATCACCGCTGCTCATGCTCATGCCTCATGACCCATCAGACCACTCAGGAAACACAAGTTCAAAGATAAAATTATTAAGAATTTCAAGAAGGCAGCAGCAGAGGCTTAAACCAGATAGGTGACTCTTCTGAGCGCCAGGCCCTGTCTGACTGCACAACTGCTCACCCATGAAGCCTGCCCTGCTCTGCTGATGCTGCTGGGAGTGAGCAGATGAGGGAACACAGTGAGGGGAAAAGACTGGGGTTGGGAGGGAGGAGACAAGGCAGAGGTGACAAAGGAGTGTGGCTGGGGCATGCATTCTGATAACCAGCACTGTGGGCACTTAGAGAAAACCCACAGCCCTGGGCATAGGAGACAGGCCTATGCAAGAGGAGAAGTTGGAAAACATGGTTATAAATGTCCACTGGGGATTCAATGCAAAGATCAGCCACCATTAGCAATGATCTCTTACTTTCCTGAGGAGCAGGCCAGAAAACATCACGCAGAAAAGTTAAAAGGATGATACACTAAGTGTTGGTGAAAATGTGGGGAGATGGGAAGTGCACCCTGCTGGTGGAAGCGTTAATTGCCTCATTCACTTACAGAGCAATTGGCAATCCCTAGTGAATGGAGGATGCTAGGACCTCACAGCCCAGAAATTGTGTTTCTGGACATATTCCAGAGAGAATCTCTTGCATGAAGCACCAGCAGCAAGGTTGGAAGATGTTCATCAAAACATCATTTGCAATAGCAAACAATTGGAAACAATATAAATGAATATATTTTAAAAAATAAAATAGATATCTTAAAACAAAGGACTTCTATAAGGCAGCTGAAGTGCACATCTATCAAGAATAAATCTCAACAGCATAATATTGAGGGGAAAAGCAATTTTAAGACTGTGTACAGTGTGAAAATGCACGTGTAAAAACACAAAAACCAATTCTCTCCATCGTGTGTGGATACCTGCCTAGGTAATAAAGTGTAGAAGCATAAACAGGAAGGATGCAGCCAACTTCAGGATGGGGGTTGCCTCCAGGGAAAGAAAAGTAAGATTCAGGAAGGATGGAAAGGGGATTTCTGAAGGTAAAAATCAGAAACATGCAAAGCAAAAATGTTACCATATATTAATTCTGCATGGAGGGTACATGAATATTTTATTCCCTAGAGTTTTCTGTATGTTAAAACAATTTTATTTATTTATTCATTTATTTTACTTTTTATTTTTAGAGACAAAGGCTCACTCTGTCGCCCAGGCTAGAGTGTGGTGGCAAGATCATAGCTCACTGCAGCCTCAAACTCCTAGGCTCAGGCCATCCTCCCACCTCAGCCTCCAGAGTACCTGGGACCACAGGCGTGTGCCATCATGCCTGACTAATGTTTTAATTTTTTTCAGAGGCAGGGTCTCACTATGTTGCCCAGGCTGGTCTCAAACTCCTGGCCTCAAGCAGTAATTTCTGCCTCAGCCTCTCAAAGTGATGGGATTACATGCCACAAATTTTTTAAAAAAACAAGTGCTGAAAAGTTTCTCTTTTTGTTTTCCAATCCACTTCTCCCATCTCCGCCTTTTAAAGACAGGGAAACTAAAGCCTGCAGCGGGTGGGGATGGGGCGACAGGATTGCAGGCCGTGGATGAGACCAGGCAAGGGAAATGAGACCAGCTACCCACTTCCGGGATCCGGTTTGGCTCCGCCCCACCCAGCCGTATCCATGGCAACCAGGTCCATTTGCTTAACTGGACCAGCAGCCAAGCCAGGCCCTCAGGTGCTCCAGGTGGGAGTCAGAAGCGCTGCCTAGAGGAGCATTTCCTAAATATAAAGAACAGCGTTGTCCTGTCCTGCCCGGTCCCTCATAGCTGCATCCCCTACCCTTAGGGCGACGGCGAGTCACTTCAGAAACCGCTTTTGTTAAACTTCAGCTGCCGCCAGCCATTGACCACCACAGGTGTGCGAGGCGCCGCCTGGTGTCCCTCAGGGCTCTGCACATTTGTCATGGGTGTGTGTCTTCGTGGGGACCCCCCAGAGCTCATGGTGACAAATCACTTGGAGGCCCCAAGAGAAGAGAGGGCATCAGAACCTGCCAGTGTGCACTTCTATATACCAATATGCCCATCCGTAAAAAAAAAATGTTTTATAAGTTTGTTTTACTCTAAAAGTAACATAAATCTATAGAAAATGTGGAAAATCACCTCACCACCCATGCACAGCCAGAGCTAACACTCACATCTTTATCCTCCCGCATCCCCCTCCCCTATTCATTTTTGAGGAGTTAGTTTTTTTACCAAATGAGAAATCTATAGCCTCAGAGTGATTTTCAGCCACATCTCTGGAGACAGGTAGATTATGATACAGCTCCTTTGCTTAAGTGCCACCTTGGGCAAATTAATGAATTTTTCTACACCTTGGTCCTCTGATCTGTAATACGGGAATGGTAACAGCATCTACCTCAGAGGATCATTGGGAGAGTTTTCGATGATAAAATGCCAATAAAATGCTTAGCCGGTTCTGAACACATAGTAAGCAGGAAGTAGAACTGCAGCCACTGCTAAAATTATGGCAGCAAAATATAGCATGGGATAATTATAATATTCTATAATCCACTTTTAAAAATTTAATACATCATGATTTTTTTTTAAACCTTAAATATTACCTAAGGGCATGATTCTTACTGATCACATGACAATGTAATGTAGGGATGGATCCGATAACTTATTTAACCAATTCTCCACCACTGAATTGTGGGAAGGGGATGGTTCCTGATTTTTTCCTTTTCTAAACAATACCAGAGAGGGTGTCCCTTATTGATTGTTTACTTATTGTTGATTCATCAGCTTTTATGTGCAGGAAAACCTTCCCCTCCCCAGGATCAGATAAACATTCTCCTAAATATGTTTAGTTCCTTTATGGGTTCACCTTTTTAATTGACTTCTTTAATACCTCTGGAATTTATTTTGATACCATAAAGTGAAAACTAAGAAGTCTAATTTTATTCTTATTCATAATAAGCTAATCAATTGTCCCAGCATCATTTATGGAAGCAGCCAACGTTTCCTCCTTGATTTGCGTTTATTAGATTCTAAACTCGTCTGTGTACTGCTCTCTGTTGGCTCGTGGCTCTGGCTGGATTTGCACATGGCTTTGTTGGTCACAAGGCCGCACTTTGTTGAGGCTCACGGAAGCTTAACCTTACGGCACTGGCTCCAGGGTCAGAAAGAATTTACCAAGCCTCGAGCTCTTCTCCAGCCGGTCTTGACGGTCTGTTCTCTTTTCCCCACCATGTGCAATCCTGTATCCTTGTCAAGCCTCAATCCACATTCTCCATGCTTGGCCACATCTATCCATGGTCATTGTCATGACTTGGAAATCTCTCAGCACTTATATATTCAGCCTCCTCATGTGTAGCAGATTTTATTTTCCAAAGATGTCTTCACTGGCATATTTATCCATCCTATGTGCTCTTTTTACAAATTGACCGACAAGCCTCCCCTGAAAAGCCTATCTCTGTGCCCTCTGAACCTTAATGGGGACAGAGTTTCTGCTTGGGACGATGAGAGAGTTCTGAAAATGGATTGTGGTGATGGTTGCACAAATTGTGAAGGTACTTAATGCCACTGAACTGTACACTTAAAATGGTTAAAATTATAAATTTTATGTGATGTATTTTATCACAATAAAAAATACTAAAAAAAAAAAAGCAAAAACCAATCATCTCTGTTTTCCCCTCTCTAAATTTCTGAGCCACGGAAATCACCCCCACTAAGTTTGGGGTAATTTGTTATGCAGCAGGAGCTAACTTATATGACATTCTCCTGCCTTGCAGGAAACCCGGCCTAGGGAACAGTATATGTATTTTCCAGAAATGAATTGTAAATTTTCAGGGCAGAGCCTCTCCTCAAAGCAGCTAAAATACCTCCAAGAACACCAGTAGCTGCTCAATACATGTTTATAGACTTAAATTGAAAATGCTCTAAGCTACAGATGTGATCTTTAATTCTTTAATAGTGAGTAAAGTTACATCCTCTATCAGAGACTCTATGTAGCTCAGCATGTTGGAAAGAAGATTAGAACTATTTTTGGACTCTCCCGGATACCAGGCACATCATATACGTAGTGGTTAAATACCTGGCTTTTGGAGTCAGGCAAACCTGGATTCAAATTATAGCACCATGTTTAGGCTGATCTTGGTGTAATCTTGAGCAAGTTACTTGATCTCTCTGGGCCTTAGTTTCCTGAACTGTAAAATGGGTATAACAGAACCTCTTACAAAGAGCTGTTGTGAGGATTGAACAAGAGAGATGCACAGTAAAGCATGAGCAAAAACTTGGGGCATATTTAGTGCTCAAGAAACCTTGGCTCTATCTCATCTGCTCCTCACAATGGCTCTACAAAGTCAGAGCGGTCTTACCTCTGTGTTACAAGAACGTGGCTCTATGTTAGTTTTCTAGGGCTGCCGTAACAAAGTACCACAGTCTGGGTGGCTTTGACCACAGAAATTTATTGTGTCTCAATTCTGGAGGCTGGAAGTCCAAGATCAAGGTGTTGGCAGGGTTGGTTTCTTCTGAGGCCCCTCCTTGGCTTGCCCACGGCTGTCTTCCCTCTGTGTCTTCACATAGTTGTCCTTCTGTGAGTGTGTGTGTCCTAATCTCCTCTTCTTGGAAGGACACTGGTCCTATTGGATCAGAGCCCACCCTAACCCTAACGGCCTCATTTTAACTTAATCACCTCTTTAAAGGCCCCGTCTCCAAATACAATCACATTCTGAGGTGCAGGGGGTTAGGGCTTCGACGTATGAGTTCTGGAGTAACATGATCAGCTCATCACAGCTCGCCTTCCCTGTTCTTTTGGGGTTCTAATTCTGAAATAGGTGGCAGTGTAGATCAGCTGGGACCTCAGCCCCAGTGCCTCTTGGTTTCAGGGCTGTGTCTAGACCAGGAGGAAGCGCCCGGTCAGTGCAGAGCCGCCTGGCTGTCCCAGCCTCAGCAGCTGGTTCCACGTGGAACCAGGCCGGCCGCCTCCACCGCCGCCCGCACACCCTTGGCAGGACTAGAAAGAGCCAGTGAACCCTTGTGGAGAGACGCCTGTTTAGACAGGCCCAGGCCAGCAGCCGGCAGCGCTCACCTCCAGGAGAGGGGAAAAATTATCTGTTGGCTAAATGGAAAAGAACAAACCTTCAATTAATGACTCCCTGGGGGTGGGGAGAGGGTGAGGATTGGTGGGGGCATCGCTAGACGGTAAAAATTTCCATCCGTGGTGGCTGTGAAAATCCACTGGGATATACTGGGGCTGGGGGTGGGGGACAGGGGACAGACAAAAACACGGAAAAATAGATAAGCAAGGTGGTTTTAAATGATGATGCAAGTGAAGCCAGGTGATTTGACAAGGGGGTGCTGAGGGGGTGTCTGTTTTACAAAGGAGGGTCAGAGAGGGTCTCTTGGAGGAGGTGGCATTTGAGTCGAGGCCTGAAAGGCAAGGATTGAGTAATGGAAAGATCTAGGTTTCTCCAATGTAGGCACTATGGATGTTTTGAGCAGGGTAATTCTTTGGCGGGGGGTGGGGAGGGTTGTGTGCACTATAAGATGATGAGCAGATCCTGGGAACACACTCCCCGTCCGCTGGCCCCCAAGTTGTGACAACCAAAATGTCTCTAGGCCTTGCCATATGTCCTGCAGGAGGCAGCCTAACCACTGCTCCAGAGAGGGGCATCCAAGGAGAGGGAACAATAATAGTGGAGGCCCTGAGGTGGGAACGAGCTTGGCAGGTTTTCTTGGAACAGAAGTTTCTAGAAACAAATGCTTTCAAGGAGTCGATGGGTGGCATCCAGCATGGGAGGAGAGGGGAGGAAAGGGAGAGGCTGGTGGAGACGTGTGCAGGGGCCTGGTCCCACGGAGCCTGGTGCTGGGGAAGGGGGTGGGTCTCATTCAACATGTCGGGGCAACTCGGGGTGGGGGGAGGGGGGGTGGGACAGGACTGAAAAGCTCCCTCCAGCTGCTGGGGTTGGGGTGGGGGACAGACTGGGGATGACAAGAGGATCAGTTTTCCTGTGGCTGCTGTAACAAATTACCCAAGAGTAGGGCTCACGACACCAGCAACATATTCTCTCATTCTGGAGTCCAAAGTCAAGGTGTCAGCAAGGCTCCTGCTGGAGGTTTGAGGGGACGACTCTTCCTTGCCTCCTCCAGCTTCTAATGGATCCGGGCATTCCTCGGCTATGGCAGCATCATTCCAGTGTCTGCCTCTGTCTTCATGTGGCCTTCTCCCTGTGTCTCTCTGTGTCCTCTCCTTTTCTTATAGAGACACCAGTTACTGGACTTAGGGCCCTTGCTAAATATAGAAAGACAACTATTGCCGTCGCCAGGCAAGAAATGGGGCCCGGGACACAGGGCACCACGGAGATAGATCCCGTGGACAGGCCGTTCGGTTCACACAGCAGATAGCCCCAAGTTTCTGAAAAGGGGGCCCCCAAGTTTGGTACACAAGCCCAAGTCCTGCCCCAAAGTGTCCCCTCCCCTGCAGGAGGGAGTCAGCCCCTCCCAGGGCTGGGATCCAGGCTGCCTGGCACCGTGGCCGCCCTCCTCCCCACTTCTGGTGTGTGGCACTTGGAGAGTGCTGGGAAATCTCTGAGAAATCTCAGTTCAGTCCCTGGCCCCTGCCCTCCTCCTAAGGATCTCACATGAACATTCTTCTTCGAGAACTGAGATTACGAGCCTTTATCGCTGGGCCAAGGGTAAAATAGAAGAATGTCCCGGGCATTCCTGTGCATGTCACCCTCCTAAGTGTAGGGCTGGGCTTGTTTTTCAGGTTTTTTTCCATGAAGGATTTTTGTCCTCTGCAGAAACTAAACCAAGAGCCCTGGGTCCCCTGTCTTACTGGAGGACGGTGGGCATTGCTGGCCTGTCAGAGAGAGGGTCACCCCCATCTTCCAGCCACCTCTGCGGGAGCCCAGGTATTCTTGGTATCCCCCTCTGCCCCCCACCACACCTAGAGCCTCAGTGGCCCTTGGAATGGGGAAGTCACCTGGTCTCTGAGGTGACTGCTGCAGGAAGGAATGTTTCAGCAGCAGGGAGCCAGCTCCTGCTCCAGGCCACTGTAGAGGTGATAATTAGAGCTTGCAAGGTGTGGTGGCCACAAGGACTTTGCTGTAGGCAGGTGCAGACGTTGAGAGGTAAGGGGAAGGCTGAAGAAGGGAGGGGAAGGGACAGCAGGGGGCGCAGATCCCTGATGTCACTCTAGAGTGCAGTGTCTGTGCCACAGACAGGTCCTGCCCTGCCTCGACCTGCCAGAGCTACGCCCAGGGCTGTGGAGCTGATGCTCGGAGTCCGTGTTCTTGGATGCAGATGCAGACACGCTCATGCAAGTGACTCAGCTGCTCCCTGTGCACTGTGCCTGTCGTGGGGCTCACTGTACTGTGTGGGGACAGATGGCATTTACTGCCCGCATCTCCCCCTGAGAGATTTGAGTGCATGGACAGAGCCAGCCCAGAGAAGACAACAGAACTCTGAGCCGCCCCCTGCAGCCACTGGTCTAGGAAGCCCAAACACAACCTCTGCAGCCATCAACCCCAGATTCCTTAATTTCATACCTGCTTCCACTTAGGAACAAGTGGAGAAAGCCAGTTATGCACCCCCAACCAATTGCACAGGAGGCCCTGCTTCCCCGGCCACATACCTGCAGCACACCTGGGGTCATGTGCTTAAGGGCAGACCCACAGTCTTCCCTGTTTCGCTCTAGTGCTTTCCTCCTCCCCTGCCTGCCTCCGAGTCTCTGCCAAATGCAAAATGATGCTGTCTGACCCCCTCGCTACAGCAAGCTCTGAGTGAATAGCCTCTGTTTGTTCTCTTTTGGGTGGACTTCGTGCATTTCCACCAACTCATTATTTGAGCTGATTTGATTGTGTAACTTGCATCCTAACAGAAACGCCTCTTCTGCATCTCTCCATCACGAACTGGGCATAACTGTCCACTTCATGTGCCAGTCCCCAGAAGACCTTGGCACCTGACATGCCAGGGTGTTTTCTAATGGAAGGAAAAGAAAACCTGAACCCAAGTTGGGTTAAACAATAAGCATATTTGTTGTCCCACATGCTAAGGTGTCTGCCGGGGGTAGCAGCTCCAGGGTGGGTGCATCCACATGTCCAGCAAGGCCACCCTCCTGTGTTGGCTGGACCCCAGGGGACCTCAGGATGGCTCCCTGAGGGGTTTCATGACGGTAGACTCTCTTTGGGGTCACATTCAGGCATACAAGATCCACGGATGGAGTCTATTCCTTCTTCCAAATGTCCTGTGGGAGCAAGATGTCTCATTGGCCAGAACTGTGCCATATGCCAATTGCTAGCACTGGCTCTAGAATTATTATGATTAGCTGAGCTCAATCAATCACAAGCCACCTCCTGGAGCTGGGACTTGTCTTGGGGCTCCTGTCCCCTCCTCACTGGAATAAAAAGTGGGACCTGCCAGGAAGGAGAAGTAGGATGGAATGGGTGTTGGGGAGTAGCTGTTGCACCTGGGCAGTGCTGGGTTTTGGTCCTCAGTGGAGAGAAGGAACTATGCCCCAGGAATTCCTTGGGCTCCCACTGGGTGTGGACAGGGATGTTCCCAAGGGCCTGCTCCCCTCCTCAGGTCATTTATTCACGGTGAGGTCCTCGGCTAACTCCCTCACTGGGTCTGCATTCACTTTGAGAGCGAGAGTCCCTGGGAAGGCAGGAGGCAAAGCCTGGGAGTCCCAAGACCCTTTTCACTTCTGGCACCAACTGCAAAGTACAGAGGTCTCCAAGATCACCCTCATCCTGACCCCAAGTCACCATATCTACAAGTTCATGGGACTCCCAAGACCACCCTCAGGTTTGATAAATCACCAGAAGGACTCAGACAACCCACAGAAGGCCGGTACACTTGTGGTTACGATTTATTACAGGGACAGGACACAGATTAAAACCAGTCAAGGGAAGGCACGCATGGAGCAGAGTCTAGGGGGTTGCCACACACGGAGCTTCCATTGCCCTCTGCCCGAGGAGTCACGGGCGGCGCTAACATCTGCCAGCAGTGTGGTGTGACAATATGGGTGGAGTATCACTAACCAGGGAAGCTCCCTGAGCTTTGTTGTGCAGAGTTTTTATGGGAGCTCAGTCACAGACATAGTCTATGGCCCATGTGACTGACCTCAGTTTCCAGCCCTTTCAGAGTTTGAGCTGATACCGCACGGCCCAAAGCCCCCACCATAAACCACATGGTTAGACTGCCCAGCACGGCCAAAAGCCCCCAGGGAAACAGATACTCCTATCAAGTAGGATATTCCGAGTGCTTAGAGGTTATCTCCCAGGGGCCGAGGGCAAAGGCCAGACCTCTCTCTGGGTAAGGTTAACTCTTTTTTTTTTTTTTTTTTTTGAGATAGAGTCACTCAGTCACCTGGGCTAGAGTGCAGTGGTGTCATCATAGCTCACTACAACCTCCAACTTCTGGGCTCAAGTGATCCTCCTGCCTCAGCCTCCCCAGGAGCTGGGACTATAGACCTGCACCGCCACGCCTCACTCATTTTTCTCTTTTTAGTAGAGATGTGGTCTCACTCTTGCTCAGGCTGGTCTCAAACTCCTGAGCTCATGTAATGCATTTGCTTTGGCCTCCCAGAATACTAGGATTACAGGTGTGAGCCACCACGCCCGGCTGGTAAGATTAATTCTTTACTACCCACTGGATATTTAGCAAAAAATATCTGTCTTTGGAGGCTTTGATGTCACTATTGACTTTCAGGGAAGCCAAAACAAGAAGGGGTGAGGGAAGGTCTGAAAAGCCTGCATTGATCCCCCAGGAACATCTGGTGGGGGCCACATTCTTCAATGACTCCCTGGGCATCTTCATTAGAGGACCTTCCCAGACAAGAGTGTGTGGTGGTTAAAAAACAAAAGGAAGAAATTTGGTGGGAGGGGGATCTCATCTTCAGCCCCAAGCGGTTTTACAGAATGGCGTATTCAGAACTGAATGCTGACACCCCTCTCTGGTTAATTGTGGTTTTTGTCTCCAAGGGGTGGAAGCTCATTTTTCCTGTAATTAGGTGAAAATTCTGTTGCAATCATGTCAGTAATTGCTGTGCTCACACCACCAGGCAGACCTGAGTGGCCAGCCCTTGGGAACAGAAGCCCATGGCCCTTCCAGCTTCCCCTTGGACAGAGGCCACAGACTTCTCTCATTCCAGGTGCCTGGGACTCCGGGCTCATGGCCCTGAGGATCTAACCACCCTCTGGGTGTTTAAACACAGGCAGCAGGAGTTCCTGCAATTGTGATTTTCACCATTTATTGAACACCAGCTGCATGAACACATTACCTACGTTAGTGCATTCAGTCCTCACAATAATCCAAACAGATAGTTCCCAATAGACCCTGTTTACAGATTAGGAAAGTGAGGCTCAGAGAAGTAAAGCGATAGACCCAAAGTCATACAGCTTGAGGGGGCAGAGCAGGGGTTTGCACTGAACGAAGTGCGGGGTACTTGAAATTCCCTAAAACCTAGGTCTTAATCACGAGTCTCTCTCTTATTATAGATGCAGAATGGTATCTTCCCTCACACTTTAAGGTAGAAAACTGTATGTCTAAGTGGAGGGCTCTGCAGATCGGCCAAAGAATTTTCCTAAAATGTCAGCCATCCGCACACTACATATACACGCCAGCTCAAAACTGTGTGCTGTAACATATAGTGTATTAATCGAAAATGTAGAGAACACTTAGGCCAGCAGAGCAGGAGATGACTGCCTTTGAAAGATAGTTTTTTACTCACAGTTCCCAAGGTGGGGAGCCCTGTCACACCATGCCGGGCCACATGGGAAAGCACCAGTGTCCACCAGGAGGCAGAGAGTGAGGGAGGAAAACATGGGCAAGAGCCTTTATTGTGGTTTCTGGAAGGAATGGGAGAGGCAGGTTAGGCAGGGTTTGCACTGGCCAGTTTGAAGCATCTCAGTGGGCTCTGGGGCATAGGGGTTGTCCCTGATTGTCCGGTACCCAGCCCTGGGGTGATTAGGGCAGGAGATAGTGGCCAGGAGTGCGAGAGCCTGAAGGAGGTATTTGGGGTGTGGGCTCTGGATTGGTCGGTTTGCATATGAAAGGCACACTGGATTGGCTGAGTTGCTTGCTACCTTGTAGGATTTGGCTAGCCCTGGGAGGGAAAGTTCCTCTCCAGGGTCAGCAGGGTGCCAAGATGTCAATGCAACAGGATACAGAAAATAAAAGACACAGTTAATACACTATGCAAGGGATTTTCACCATCCTTCAATCACAATTGCACTCTGGACCATGTGAGAGGAGGAGGAAGATTTCACCAGGCTGGGAAGGAGAGGGAGAAGGAGAGGGGGAAGGAGAAGAGGAGGGGTGTGCAAGCAGAGGCAACTGTGCGAGCAAAGGTGAGGAGGCAGGAAGGTGCAGGTGTGTGTCACTGTAGTCTGGAAAGGCCTGGAAGGTCAAATAATCCAGGTGCCCCCCTGGATGCTCCCCTTCCTTTCTGTGCCAACCTGGCTGCCATCCCCTCAGTTTCCTACAATGCCTGTCATGCCTGCACCTGTCCACTATCTCCACTGCTCAGCCGAGTCCAGCCCCCATCAGCGCCCCCTGCAGGAACACCCGGGCTCCCAAGCGGTTTCCTGCCTGCTCTGAACCTTCCTCCCGGCTGCCATCTTCCTAGGAAGGACATTAATCTGATTGTGTTATTTTTCTATTCAAAACCTCCAGTGGACCTGGATATTTGAAGATATTAAGAAATTGCTGATTATTTTTGGTGATGACAGTATTGTGAGTTTTTTGGGCGGGGGAATTTATTTTTTAATATTTCCTATTTTTAAAATTTTCTATGATTTTGGCTATAATTTTTTTCTGGAATTTGCATCATAATAACATGGGTGGGCAAAGGAGCAGGTGGAGGTGAGATCAGACTTGCCTTGAGTTGAAGGTTTGCTAGAGCTGGAGGCAGGTAGAGGGGAGCTGTCCCTATATTCCTCCAGACGTTGTTCTGTTTGACGTGGCCCTGGCAAAAATTAGATGAAAAAAAAAAATCCTTCAGGAGTCCCTACCAACAACTGGACAGAGCCCAAATGCCCAGAGCTGGCATCACATAACCTCATGTCCCAGCCTCTTCTCTTCTCTGGAGGGTCTCCCCCCCTCCCCTGGGCTCCCCTGACATCCTAGAATGCACCCCACACCAGCCTCTGCTGCTTCCCCCTTAAAGGGAACAACCTTATGTGCTCAAGGCACATCCCAAGCCCAGCAGGGTGGCTCACACTTGTAATCCCAGCACTTTGGGAGGCTGAGGAAGGAGAATCACTTGAGCCCACGAGTTCGAGTCCAACCTGGGCAATATACTGAGATCTGGTCTATTTTTAAAAAGATACATGTCTTTTTTAAAGGAATTAAATTCATCTCCTTTGCCCAATATCTCCAGGCTGGCTTGCTGCCTTCACAGCTCTGTGTATTTACCTGCTTTATGGCCCAAATCACATTGTGTTTCTAATACCTGCTTCCTTATTTTTCACTGAATCAATCAATTAATCAATCACCCAATATTTATTAAGCATTTGCAATGAGCATTTATTCTAGCCTTTGGGGATATAGCAGGGATTGCATGTTTAACCCAGCCCAGGGTCTGCCATATTATAGACCAGATGATGGAAAAACAGGCCAGAGATGACGTTACCAGTCTGGCACCCTCTCAGGGGCTTCTGGAAATCTGAGCAGTGGGAACTAAAAGGAAAATGATGGGCATTGCTTGCCTGCGAGTGAACAAGTTCAGAGGCACATGCTCAATGTGTGTAAAGCATCCTTTCCAACAAATCAATGGCCCTTCCTTGGGTTGCACTGTGAATTGAGGGAAAGATGTCTCTTTAAGGGCATTTGCTCCCTCCTCTGTGGAGTCCTGGCCCACTGCTGGGAACCAAAACTCCCAAGCGGCAGCCAGTCTTAAAGCAATAGAGGAGAATCCTGCAGAAGCCACTTCAAACCTATGTAATGTGGGACATAAAACTTCCAAATACTGCCTGTCTCAGCTGCTTTACAATCCTAGGCCTATTTAAAAAAAAATTATTATCATTTATTTATTTTTAAACTGACAGCTAAGATTGTACATATTTATCGTGCACAACATGATGTCCTGAAACATATATACACTGTGGTACGGCCAAACCAAGCCAACCAACATGTGCATTATTACCTCACATAGTTGTCATTTTGTGACTGGAACCCTTAAAATCAACACCCTTAGCATTTTTCAAGAATACATGTGTTGTTATTAACCATAGTCACCTGATGTACAGTAGACCTCTTGAGGTGGTTCCTCCTATCTAACTGAAACTAGGTAACCTTTGACTAACATCTCCCCAAATCCCTTTCCCCCACCGCCCCAGCCCCAGGTCATCACTATTCTACTCTCTACTTCATGAGATCAACTTTTTTAGGTTCCACATTTGAGTAAGATCACATGGTATCTGTCTTTCTGTGACTGGCTTATTTCACTTAACATCCTCTGAGCCCATCCATGTTGATGCAAATGACAGTATTTCCTTCTTTGTTATGGCTGAATAGTATTCCATTGTGTGTATATATACATATCACAGTTTCTTTATCCATCCACCTGTTGATGATCACTTAGGTTGATTCTATGTCTTGGCTATTGTCAATAGTGCTGCAATAAATGTGAGTGTGCAGATGACTCTTTGAGACATTCTGATTTCAATTCCTTTGGATAGATACCCAGTAGTGGGATTGCTGGATTATATGGTAATGTTACTTTTAATTTTTTGAGGAACTTCTATATTCTTTTCTATATTTTTCATAATGGCTGGACTAATATACATTCCCACCCACCTTGCACAAGGGTTCCCTTTTCTCCACATCCTCACCACAATGATATCCTTCATCTTTTTGATAATAGTCATTCTGACAGGTTTGGGTGATAAATATCTCATTGTGGTTTTAGTTTGCATTTCCCTGATGATTAATGATGTTGAGCATTTTTTCATACAGATGTTGGCCATGTGTATATCTTCTTTTGAGAAGTGTCTATTCAGATCTTTTGCCCATTTTTAAATGGGATTATTTGGGTTTTTGCTGTTGAGCTGAGTTCCTTATATATTCTGGGTATTAGTCCCCTGTTGGATGAATAGTTTGCAAAGATTTCCTCCCATTCTGCAGGTTGTCTCTTCAGTCTGTTGATTGTCTCCTTTGTTGTGCAGAAGCCTTTTAGTTTACCATCCCATTTGTCTACTTTTGCTTTTGTTGCCTGTGCTTTTGGAGTCACATCCAAAAAAAATCATTGCTTGGACCAATGTCATGGAGCTTTTTCCCTATGTTTTATTCTACAGTCGTGGTTTTACAGTTTCAGTTATTACATTTAAGTCTTTAATACATTTCAAATTGATTTTTGTATATGGTGTGAGATAGGAGTCTAATCTAATTCTCCTGAAAGTGGATATCCAGTTCTCCCAACACCATTTATTGAGAGACTGCCAGGCTTATTTTTTTAAAACTATAAACTCAAGTGAATTTCAAGGGGAGAAAATGCAAAAACACTTATGCAACATTAAACCCCATAATCTCTTCAAATGATCTTTTGATCTTTCTTGAAGCCCATGGGTTTGTACATAGTTGTAATTAGTATGAACAGATATTTTGGGTTTTTCTCTTTCTCTTAACCTGATGTTTACTGCACAGTACCAGTGTAGTGTGGGGGGTTAGCTTAAAGACTGTGGAGCCAGACTGCCTGGGTACAACTCCTAGCTCCTTGCTTGCTATGTGTCCCTGAACAAGTTACTTAATCTCTCTGTGTCTCCATTTCCTCATCTGTAAGATCCAGTCCATAATAGTATCTACCTCATTGAATTGATATGATGATGGAATGAGTTAATCCACATGCAACACATAGAATAGGGTCTGGGCAATGGCAGAAGCAGCTCTATAGTTGCACAAGCCAGAGACTCAGAGGCCACTGCTAGCATCTATCCTCCTTGCTCTCCTTGCACGTCAAATTGATGACTACATTCTGTGGGTTACACCTAGGGAGGCTCTCTCCAGTCCTCTCATTTCTCCTCGTCTCTACCCTCACCACCTCTCTGTTGCTGGTCTACCATTTCCCACCTGAATGACCACATGCTCTGCTAACAGGTCTCTCCTCTTCACTCTGCCCTCCTGGTCCAGAGGTCCACAAACCTTTTCTTAAAGGGCCAGATTGTAAATATTTTAGGCCTTCTGAGTCATGCTCTTGAAACTGCTACTCAATTCTGCAGAAGACAGTCATAGACTATGCATAAACAAATGGGTGTGGCTGTGTTCCCACACAACTTTATTACTGGATCACAAAATTTGTATTTTATATAATTTTCATGTGTCATGAAATATTCTTCATTAGATTTTTTTCAACCATTAAAAAAATATAAAAACCATTCTTCCTCGTGGACCATACGTAAAATGGACCAGGGACCAGATTTGGCCCATGGCTATAGTTTGCCAACCCTTGGCTCTAGGCTCATCCATAAAGTTTTATTGTCCTGGGAAGGTGAGGTCAGAAACTGGACAAAGAAGTCGTTGTCTTAAAACAACCAATCAATATTTTTAAAATTCAAGCTATGTCACGAAGGAAGGGGATTTTCTAATTTCTTTTTGTTTCTATTAACATGTGTAGAGCCAGAACTGACTGACTTTATCATTTTACCTAATGGTTAGACCAGAAGTTCTTATCTAGCTATCTTTCCAGGTGGTAGAGGTTGGTGGACAGGAGGGAGCAGGTGATAACACTTGTGTGTTCTGATCTAGTTTTTCCATATCTAAGCCCCTGAAGGGGACAGGCAAGAGCTGAGGGCTTGGCCAATTAGTAAAGAAAAAGTGGGCTGCCCTTGGCAGGTGGGGCAGGGAGACAGAGCAGGACATACTCCAGCTACATACCACAACATGGGTGGCCAAAAACAGGCCTGCACAGTGGTGTGTTGAAGCCCGCTCAGACCTGCCAGTGATGTCACCAATTGGTGGGAGTATTTGCACTGTGAATATCAGCAAATGCTACAAATCAGGCCTGTATATTTTCTGGAGGGCCTACTGTTACCAGCAAATCCCTGAACAACTCTCAACAGATGATATGTTGAGCGAAAGAAGCTACTTACAATTTTACATGTATGATTCCATTTATCTGAAGTTCAAGAATAGGCAAACTTACCTCTAGTGACAGAAGTCAGAGTAGTGGTTATCTGGGGGAGGGGATGACTGGGAGGGACCACAAAGGAGCCCGGTCACATGGGGGAAATAGTCTGTATTGGTGCTGTCCCCTATGTAGCCACTAGCTACATGTGGCTATTTAAATTTAAATGTAAAATTCAGTTCCTTGGTATGATGATTCCTCAAAAAATTAAGCATAGAATTACCATATGATTCAGCAACTCCACTTCTGGGGATATACTCCCAAAAAGTGAAAGCAGGGTCTGGAACAGGCATTTGCACACCCAAGTTCACAGCAACATTATTCACAATAGCCAAGAGATGGGAGCAAACCAGTGTCCATCAATGGATGAAGGGATAAACAAACTGCAGTCTATCCATACAATGGAATGTTATTCAGCCTTACAAAGGAGAGACATTCTGACACATGCTGCAACATAGATGAGCCTTGAAAATAATTATGCTGAGTGCAATAAGTCACAAAAGGACAAACACTGTATGATTCCACTAATATGAGGCACTTAAAGTATCAAATTCATAGAAACAGAAAGGAGAATGGATGCTGCCAGGGGTTGGGGGAGGAGGATTGGGGAGTGGGTATTTAACGGGAGTTTCAGTTTGGGAAGATGAAAAGTGTTCTGGAGACAGATGGTGGTGACCATTGCACACAATGTGAGTGCACTTAATGCCACTGAACTGTACACTTAAAAGGGGTTACAATGGTAAATTTTATGTTATGTATATTTTATTTACTTCCACACTCACACCAGCCACATCTCAAGCGCCCAACATGTGGCCAGTGGCTACCATATTGGATGGCATGCAGATATAGCACATTTCCATCATCTTGGAACGTTCTACCGGCCAGCCCTGTGGCCAGGCTGTGTGGATGAGGAGCTGGTGTTATGACTCCTAGTGGTTGCTTCTCATTCATCTCATAAGAGAGCCACAAACTGTCTTCTTATGGACCTTGTGCTCAGGGAGTGGTGCTTGCCTGAGTTTTCTTATTGTCTTCCTGGATGGTTTGAACATGAACTGGACTTGATCACATGCACAAGCAAAGCCCCATGTCCTGTGTTCACCTTCAGCAGACAAGAGAGATGTGTGTCCTCACCCACCTCTAGAGAGACCGTAGCGAGTCCATCTTCCTCTCTGTGGCTTCAGCCTTATTTTCTCTCATCACAGCATCTTCACATCCTTGCACTGTGCCTCACCACGCACACTGGGGTCTCGCTGAGGACAGAGGCTGCATCTCACCTATTTTTCTACATTCTGTAGCGCCTACTATGGTGTTTGCCACAAAGTAGTCATTTGATAAGATTTATTTTTTAAAAAGTTGTACATGTGCCAGGTCTCCTGCCACAAAGGTTGAGATGGCTTATCAAAGGAAAACATGCAATAAAATAATCATAACTCAGATATAAAGAAGGAATCAGGGCTGGTTAAGGGGAAAAGAAATGACAACAAAGGACAAAAGCATTCAAAAGGCAAGTCAAAGGCTGACATAGTGGCTCTAGGCAGGCCTCTTATTTGGCTCAGAGCTTCCTGGCAGGCAAAGTGAAAAGGGAGACACAACCAATCAAATACATCCTTCTTATTGTCAGGGAAAGAAATAGGTCTTTGCCACCTTCAGGTCTGCTCTCAACTCTCTTCCAGGGTGTTCTCCATCCTACGAGGCTGAGCTGTCCAGAATATATCAACAGGTTCCTGTGCCCTTCTGCTCCTGGCTGGGATAAGCTCTGGCATGAGATCAGAGGGAGAGAGACCAGTGAAGTGTGACCATTTATCTGCTCCCTACCCTCAACTTTTTATTCCTTCAAGGTCAACTTGCCTTGGGCTGGGTATACTCTGCAGTTGAAGGTCATCCTTCTGTACCCAGCTCTCTTCCCGCCTGGGTTCTGGTAACCCCTCCTTCCGCACTCCTTCCTGCCATGGGTGATAACAACTTGGCTGCTATCATCCACACCTTTGTAAATAGCTCCTTTGTAAATAACTCCTCCTGAAATGCTCCTATTTTCAGTGCACCATCTGGATTCTGATGGGACCCCCAACTGATACAATATCCATTTCTTCAGCGAAGCAAGCTCTTCCTAGCCCTAAGTTCTAAAATAAGTTTCTCATGCGGAAGGTGACATGGGGGACAGTGAATAGGGGAGAGTTTGATGAACATGTCCCCACAGCAAGGGAGGAGGTGATGAGCAATGTCCCCACAGCAAAATCGAAATCGGCAATGATTTTCAATGGACTGCTTCCTTCAATGAGAGCTGGGAACATCTCATTCACTCATTCAACAAATCATTATTGAGCACCTACTATGTGCCTGGCACTGTCCTAGTTATTGGTAATTACAGTAGTGAACAAAACACTACTGAGAAGGCGGATCTGGGAGAGGCACAACCTGTGTGGCCCCCGATGTGTAGACTTGTGAGCAGTGGTTCTCAAACTGCAGCACCAGAATCCTCCGGGGAAGGCTTGTGTAGGCACAGATTGCTGGTCCCGCCTCCAGCTTCTGATTCAGGAGGTCTGGGCTGGGGTCTGAGAATGTACATTCCTAACAAGTTCTCAGGTGACGTAGATATTGCTGCTCGGGACCACCCTGACTT
The DNA here is from genome assembly GCF_020740605.2 of Lemur catta. Classification (NCBI taxonomy): domain Eukaryota; kingdom Metazoa; phylum Chordata; class Mammalia; order Primates; family Lemuridae; genus Lemur; species Lemur catta. The sequence continues at coordinate 23,879,808 of NC_059129.1, forward strand.
CTGAGGCTCAGATCCTGAGGGTGGCACATAGAAGGCCTCTGGGGCTAAGCATGACCTTCAAGCCCTCTAACCAGTAATATGTCTTCACCTTGACTTTTGTTAGGCCATCTGGGGCTGGGTACTCCAGCCAGGGCCCAGGATGCTAAAATCCCTGTTCTTGGCCATGGTCATTAGAAGCCAGGAGGAAATCCCTTTATGAAAACGAAGGTACCAATTCCAGGATCTGGCTGGTGTGGGAGAGCTGAAGGGTAAGATCTAAACCTGCAAGTGTCTGAGCACCCTCCTCTGTGTTCCCTCACTGTGGCAGAGGCTGCTAACTATCCCCCATATCTGTTGTTCCTTTCTTCCCTAGCAAATGAAAGCCACAATTCTTAGCTGGCCATGCAGCCACCTAGAATAAGGCCTATGTTTCCCAGCCTCTCTTGCAGCTAGGTATGGCCATGTGTCTAAGTTCTGGCCAATGAGTGTTTTCTTTGTGTGTTTCTTTTGTTTCTTTGTTTTTGAGACAGAATCTTGCTCTGTTGTCCTAGGTAGAGTACAGTGGCATCATTGTAGCTCAGTACAACCTCAAACTCCTGGGCTCAAGTGATCCTCCTGCCTCAGCCTCCCAAGTAGCTGGGACTACAGACATGCATCACCAAGCCTGGCTAATTTTTTCTATTTTTTGTAGAGATGGGGTCTTGCTCTTGCTCAGTCTGGTCTTGAACTCCTGACCTCAAGTGACCCTCCTGCATTGGCCTCCCAGAGTGCTAGGATTATAGCTGTGAGCCCCTGTACCCAGCCCAATGAGTGGTTGTTTTTTTTTTTTAATTGAGATATCATTCATATACCGTAAAATTCACCCTTTTAAAGTATACAATTCAGGCCAGGTGCTCTGGGTGCTCCTAGCACTCTGGGAGGCTGAGATGGGAGGATTGCTTGATCGCAGGAGTTTGAGACCATCCTGAGTAAGAGTGAGACCCCTGTCTCTACTAAAAAAAATAGAAAAAATTAGTTTGGTGACTAAAAATAGAAAAAAAAAATTAGCTGGGCATGGTGGCGCATGCCTATAGTCCCAACTACTCAGGAGGCTGAGGCAGGAGGATTGCTTGAGCCCAGGAGTTTGAGGTTGCTGTAAGCTAGGCTGACAGCACTCTAGCCTGGGCAACAGAGTGAGACTCTGTCTAAAAAAATAAAAATTAAAAAAATAAAAAAATAAAGTATACAATTCAGTGGTTTTGGGTATAATTCACAAAGTTGTACAATCATCACCGCTATAAGAATGGCCAATGTGTTTTAAGCTTTTGGGATCCTTCCTTAAAAGATGGCTGTTACAAACTCTCTGCCTCTTCTTCTTTTTCCCTTCTTCCATTTTCTCAAACCTGGAATGTGAATGTGATGGCTGGAGTTTCAGCTGCCATTTTGGACCATGGGGATAGGGCCACAGCTGAGGGATGGCAGAATGAGAAGCTGGAAGGAACCAAGACACCTGAGTCCTTTGTGCTGCCAAGACTGTCCACCCAGGCTTTTAAGTGAAAAAGGAATTAACTTTTGTTTCATTTAAGGCACTCTTTTTGGTGGGGATGGGTCACCAATAGTTACAGCTGAACTTAATGCTAACTGATAGCAAGAAGCCTGATGAATCAGTCTGGGTGCTTAGTTGTAATCACAGAGACTAATTCTAACAGGTTTGAGCAGAAAAGGAATGCGTTTGAGGATTCTGGGTAACTCAGAATCTCCAGGAAGGGCTGAAGAACCTGGCTTGGAGTCTACACAGTCAGGAACAAGCCTCAGGTCACACAACAGAACGGGTTCAACACAGCCACTGCTGCTAATGCTGTTAGAAGCAAATCTCAACTTAGCTGATTCCCTCTCACTAGACATGAGATGCAGCTGTGGCCACCCTCCTTCAAAGTGGATATGCCTGGTACCCATGCCTCTTTCTCCCCAGCCTCTGCTTGATGGAGTGCAGGTCACGTGGCAGGACCCTAGCTTCATGGGAGGCTGGGAAAATGCCCATCAGGCTCCTACAGCCAGTGCAGAGCAGCCAGAAAGAATGATAAATGGCCACTGTACCCACCCTTGGCCTCCTCCACAGCTGTTGCCAAACTAGAGGCTCTGATGGCTGTTTGCTGGACGGAGCCTCTGGTTTTTGCCTGTGTGGAGGAAATCCCTGATGGACAGTGACTCACCTCCACGACCTAATCAGTGGCACCATTTCATTCCTTCTGTTGCCAGTCACTGGATTTAACGAGTCTGTGTGGTGCCTTTCGAAATGCCCTGGCCCATCCCGAGGACAAACACGCAGGTGCAGCAAGCAGACCACGGGTTGCAAGTAGCTCCTGACCCAGCAGAAAATTTCCCCCCCAGCTCTTTCTCCAGATTCGCTCTTTCCTTTTTCTTTATCCCTGAGAGAATAAGCTGAGCAGCTGTTCCCTGGGCCCAGCCTTTATGACCAGAACAGAGGAACTATTTTGCTGCATGACTTGGACACAACACAGATTCTTCACAAAGTGAGGGCTTTGGACTCAAAGGTTTCTGAAGACCCCTCCAGCTCAGACTGACGTTCCAGGGTTCGATGCTGCTGTGTTTGCTACATTTCTTGAGGGGGGGCGTCCCTTCTGGATGCAGGGGTTGACACCAAGGATCGGAGCCAGAGAACTTTCTAAATGGCTAGTTTCTATCAAAATGTCTGCTTGTTCAGCAATTCCACTTCTGGGCATATACGCAAAAGAAGTGAAAGGGACACGAACAGGTATGTGTCCACCCATGTTCATAGCAGCATCACCCACAAAAGTGGAAATAACCCAAGTGTCCACCGACGAATAAATGGGTAAACAAAAGGCACATACATATGGTCGCAAAAAGACAAATACCTTATGATTACACCTGTATGAAGTGCCTAGAGCAGTCAAATTTATAGAGACAGAAAGTAGAATGTGGGTGCCAGGTGCTGGGGGAGGGGAAAGGGGAGTTAGTTTTCCATGGGGACACAGTTTCAGTCTGGGGTGATGAAAAAGTTCTGGAGATGGACGGTGGTGATGGTTGCACAACACTGAGAATATGCTTAATGCCATAGAACCGTACACTGAAATATTGTTAACCTCGTAGATTTTATGTTATGTATATTTTACCATAATAATAATAAAAAAGTCTGCTCAGAGTGGTGTCTTCAAAGACTCTCAGCTGGGTCTTATTAGCAGGACTAACATCAGCTGGCAACATAGTGCAAAAAGGTCTCATCAGTCCAGTTGGTTCATGGGTAATTGTAATCAACACAGAGGAAGACCAACCCTTTTTCTTCACCTGTGCTTGACTGATTTGCTAACCTGCATGTGCCCCAAGCCATCAAACCTGACTTGAGGAAAGCTGAAGCTCCACTTGGATATTACAAAGTCACATGGGATTTTTTGCTTTCCAATGACTCCAGCTTCCTTCTGAACATAATCGTGCACACCCAGATTGGAATATAGACGTGACAAATAGAATGTTATCTCCCTGCATCTACACCTTGCTCAGAAACAGCGCACAACAGCAAACTCAAAAAGCTATAAGCCACCACCAGACAGTAATAATCCTTCAAGTAAAATTTAAAAAAGAATACATGGAATGTAGCCAACCATCCCCACCAAAAATAAAACACTCCACTTCCCTCAGCCGATTCAATTATCTCTCTAAAAAAGAGCTTTTTTTAACACCTCCCAGCAGGCAGCAGATTCAGCAAGTTGGTGAGGATAACAGTGAATAATCATGGACCCAGAGCCCAAGGTGTAAAATAAAACACGGACTGGCTCAGCTGGGAGCAGTGGCGCCTTAGCTCCATGAATATAAATGTTTAGAAATGAATATTATCGCTTGGTGCCATTTGGAATATTTTTCACTATGGGAAGCACGGTTTTAGCAAATTCTTAATGATTTTCTAATGGTAAAGCTATCCGGGTGACAAAGTCTCTGTCCTTGACATGATATTGCTCTGAGTTGGAAATCTTGTCTGGAAAATCCACCCACTTGAAAACAAACATACAAACAAAGAAACCTCCCTCTGGCCTATAAAACAAGCCAGGCTCCTTACAGAAAAATGAAAACATTTGAGAAAAGAAGAAAAGACAAGAAAAGAAAAGAAAAAAAAGAAAAGAAAAGAAAAGGAAGAGCAGAAACATCCACAGTCCTACCACTCAAAGACAACCACTGTTAGTATGCTAATGCGTCGGTGATTTCCTTTCATTCCTTATGAATATGCATGAACAGAAATATGCATATGAGTATGAGGTCATGCTGCCTCTTTTTACTAATGCGATAACATGGGCATTTGCACTTGTTAACATGGTTGTTCCTGGTCTGGTTCTATTTGCACGATCCCCTTTTTCCTGCTTTTTAAGGCCTCTGCTGTCCGTCCTCTGGCTGGAAAGCTCTCTCTTGCCTTACTTGTTCCTTCGTCCTCCAGCTGCACAGGGATGTGATCCTCTGCTATTTATACCTCCCCAAAATGTGCATTTTACAGCCTTGACCTCCTGGCCACACTGGAGTCTGTGCTTGGGGCCTGTGCAGGGCGATCAGGCCCTTCTGGGGACCCAGCAGTTGGCTCTGCCCGACCCCAGCTCTTCAGCCAGGTCTCTCGCCCACCTGGACGGCTCTGCAGACAGTCACCGCTCACCACCAGCTTTATGGCAATGGGGAGACGTAGGGGGAAGGATCCCAAGTTGTAGATGTGTATTAGGATGAACAAGTCTAGAGCTCTAATGTACAACAGAAGGACTATAGTTAATAATATTGTATTGTATTGGGGATTTTTGGTAAAAGAGATTTTGAGGCGCTCTTGCCACACACAGAAGGGAAACTATGTGAGATGATGGATATGTTCATTTACTTGACTATTGTAACCACTTCACCATGTGTACGTACATCAAAACATATTGTACACCTTAAATATACACGATAAAAATAAAATTGAAAAAAATGGCTTATGAAGCCCCAAGTCTTTTCTTTGAAACACTTTTTTTGTAGCATCAAGGAGTTTGCATTTGGTTTTGTGCATAAGGAGTATTAGCTTACACGTTTTCCATTCCTTAGCCTCTTACCTCTGTAAAAAGAAAGTCACAGATGGTTGTACTCAAAGGAATCTGGGGGGAGGTCGAACAAGAGCCATATAAATCCCACAAGCAGAGGAGAACAGAGGCAGTTTTCAGGGATGCCCAGAGATGTGCCACACATTTGACACCTCACAGGGGGCGAGGAAGTCCCTGTTCACCATTTGAAGAGCTAGCTGAGGTTTTTGTCTGCTGGTATTGGCCCTGCTGTCCTGTCCTTCCCCAGAGTCCCGCCCTCTGCCTGGGCTAGACTGAGCCTCAGTCTGCCACAAGGAGAGCTGAGCAGGTGGAGCAGGGCCAATTGCCCCCAAGAGGACAGAGACTGCTGGCCTTAAGGCCCAAGTGAAGTCAGTGGTGAAGTTGGGCCTCCCCATCAGCTTCCCTCCTGCTGCCCTATAATCTGGCCCTATGTTGAGTCCTGCATCATCCTCAGGAAGACAAAGGTGCTCGGGTTTCTGCATCTGTAAAATGGGCCCAGCTCCACCCCCAGAGGGTTTACTCTGGGATGCAATGACATAACACACAAGAGATGCCTGCATGTCACCTGGGACATCCAGCTGTCTGAGCATCCTGAGCAGAATCTGAAATCGTGTGTGGCTCATTCCTGGGGAATCTGAGAGATTCCCACATGCCCTCCTGGCAGAGGAGATGTGGGTTGTGGTTACAACCCAGGTATACAAGGAGAGGTGAAAAGGCCCGTTTCTAATAAAATCTGGCAATTAAAAAAAATAGCTACAACTCCTTCTACTATTAAATAATACATCCATTGAACCTGCAGAAAGAACCACACATTCCGGCTGAGCCTGTTGGCAGACGCTGGAACCACCCTAATAAACAGTTTCAGGCTCAAACAGGTGGGGCAAAGGGAGGGGCAGGAAGTTACCTGGAATCTCCCCAACTTGGGCCCCAGCAGTGGGGGTGGAGGGGGTGGGCGAGGCACAGCTTCCTGCTGGGCTCTGAGCCCAAAAAGGGGCTACAGGCAGACCCAGTGAGCAACTGCAAGCAGCAGCCGGTGGGTTATCCAGGTGACCTTTGACCCCAGATTCTGGGCTGTTAGGTTACAGGGGAGTCACTTCCTCACTTCTCCTCTTAGGGGGTCACGTGAAGGGTTTGTTCCCCTGGCGGTTTGGGGCAGACAAACCTGCTCCCTTTTGGGAGAAGTCCCTGGAAAACTTTGAAGTAGGAGCTTAAGGTCAGGCAGACACAGAAAAAGCCCCCTGCTCCCCTTTCCTGCTGCCCTTGTTGAGACACTGGGATGGGACAGGGTGGCATCGCAGGTGGCATCGCAGGGGGTGGTGCGAGTCCCAGGCAGACCTCGCTGGAGGAGCCTCCCCAAGGACTCTGTTTGCGTGAAGGTTCAGGCTGTGTTTCCCGAACCCCTTTCTGGCCCAGTGGGGAGGAAGAGCCACAGGATGATGTCACAGGGGCTGGGTGGCCTGGGGGAGCCCCACCTGCCCACGTGCCAGCCTGGCACCAGCCTGCACGGCCTGCCCCAGCTGGCCTGGCGGGAACTGACACAGCAGGTGATTCCCATACAGCCAGCCTCGGTTTATGGGCTTGGGGCAAGGGTCCCATGACTGGCAGGGAAGCTGAGGCAGGCGGGGTTTTCCACGGTGGTCTGGGCTCTCCCCATCCTAGAAGTAACCTCCTTGAGCGTGGACATCTTATCTTCTTGTTCACCCTGTTGCCTGGGACACGGCCTGACATGCCACGGGCACTTTGTTTGTTTGTTGAAATAATTGTCTAATTATTGTTCTTTGAGAAGGAACAGATGTGAATAGAACATGTGCCCTGCGCAAGAGTGGTCAACAGAAACCAACAATTCTAATACAGAGCAAGGAGCTCTACGACCGCTCATGGCTGCCACGTGGATCTGTGGGAAGGGCAAGAGAGCTTTTCCCATCAAAACTTACATGCCCTAGGTCCTTCTACCAGTGACAGCCTCAATTTTGACACATCAGAGATAAAATATTAAAATCCATGTTCTTTCCTCCACCTGGAACTCTACCTCTCTCCTCCCTAAAAATTGAACTACCTATCTCCTGTTCCCCTCCTTGGGATTGCTGCTCAAATGTCACCTCCTCCGAGAAGCTCTCCCTGATTGCCAGGGCCTGCTCAGGTTGCCTTGTGTACATATTCTTCCCAACCCAGCAGGTCATGGTAGCGCATTCATAATCACATGTGTAATCAGCTGTGAGATTTGGTCTCCAATCAGAACATAAGCTCCAGGAGGATAAGAACTATGTCTGTCTCATCCATCAAGGTATTGCTAGTACCATGCGTAGTACCTGACACATAGTTGATGCTCCATGAATACCTGAAAGAGGATGATGTCATGAGGGGCCCTCTAGGGTTCCCTGCAGAGGGCCTGGCTCAGAAGCAGCACCCAAGGGAGAAGTGACCACAGGTCTTTGTAGAAGCTCCAAGTAGCTGACAGTTGGCTACAAGGACCTTCTGAGCAGGGTCTAGAGGTGGCTGGAGACCAGTGAATAGCTACAGGAGAGCTAGGACTTAGGCTCAGAACATAAGCAGCAACCAAGGGAGCTGGGCAGTAGGACTATCACCAGGCCCTGCCCTGGGAATTGTGTGGCTAGCCTGACATGGCTGCCAGAGCCACCTTAGACATGGGGGGTACCCATGGCCTGGCTGCTGGGGCCCCAGAGGACATGCCTGACCCTTAATCTTTACAGTGTAGTCCTATTACCAAGATTATATCAAGGAGCTTTCTCAGTATGGGAAGGGATTCAGCTGCCCCGCAAGCCAAAGACATTTAAAATCCAGGTATTCATCCCAAGGGAAGATTCTATCTTTCTCTGCAGGCAAAGGTTTATTGAGCAACTACTACCTTCTGGGTAGTATGTGTTCCCCCACCTCTGGCCCCACCAGAAGGCAACCCCTAATAGGGTCTCTCACCTGAGGGGTCCCCATGGAGCAATGTGGCCCACACTTCACATTTACGAAAGGCCTTCAATGTACACTTGACATGATTCTCTTTAGACACTGAGACTTAGCAAGGTCTCTGAAGCCAGGCTGCCTGAGTTTGGACACTAATTCTGCCACTTACCAGCTGTGTGACCTTGACCAGAGTCCTCAACTTCTCTGTTTCTGTTTTCTCATCTGCAAAATGGGAATAACAATAGATTGAGCCAGTCACAAAAAGCCACATATTATATTATTTTGTTTATATAAAATGTCCAGAATAGGCAAATCCATAGAGGCAGGAAGTAGATCAGTGGTTGCCAGGGGCTGGGGAGATGGTGAATGACTGCTGACGGGTACAGAGTTTCTTTTGTGGGTGATAAAAATATTCTAAAATTAGATAAAGCTTAAAGAGTTATTACTTATAAAGTGCTTAGAGCAGTGTCTGACACGTCAAAAGTGATCTGTAAGTCACTGTGAAATAAAACTTCCCTCCAAGTGAAGGCATACAAACTGATGAGCTTGGGGAAAAAAATATGTTCATAGTGCAATTTTAAAGTGGTATGATTCCATTCCCGAATTTCACTGTCTGTTGTGTACTTTTTGTACATCCCATAATTATCTTGTGGATGGCATCATTATATTGCTGTATAAGTTAAAAGTGTTAGTTTGTTAGAGTTAAACTTTAGCACAAGTTTTTACCATAGTGGGTGGCCCCTCCCCAAAATGGGAGGTACCCCAGGGCCTTGAAAGATACCTGGTGAGCTGTCCCTGAGTCAGACAGCTTTAGACAGAGGATCTAGAAGGCAACAACAGGTGAGAACGTCACACAAAGGCATTTAGAAAGAGTGCCAACTCATCATTACGCAGATAAAGTCGGCTGTCATCTAAGATGAGATATGTGGCCTTTGACTGGCCGAGAACTAAGGAAACTCAAATGACCTTTAACTTATTTGGTCTCATTACTTGCCTAACTCCAGGTTAATGTAACCACAGGAGGGACTCAGGGGAAGCAAGGGCAATCATAAAGACCTTGCAGGGGGTAGCCTATGGCAAGGCCACTGGTGTGCTGGCAAGGGTTTAACAAACGGCTCTCTGGGCAAAAAGAACCCTGATTAGCCGTGTTTGTTAATTTCCGTGGTATAAACGCTCACACCATGGCTTATTTCAAGTTATAGACATGTTACTGAACTTGGGAGTTGGGAAGAGATACAGTATTATAATTTTCACTATAAATAACCTCACCAGTATAGGTTACAGTAAAATGTAGTTAAATAATCAGGAATCAATGACTTTTCAGTGTTTATTATCTTTGTTTTTAACATGACTTTATTGAGATACAATTTATGGATTGTAAAATTCATCTCTTTAAAGAGGGCTTTAGTATAGTCATGGAGTTGTGCAACCATCACTATTATTTAATTTTAGAATATTTTCATCATTCCGAAAAAAAGAAACCCAAAAAGCCATATACCTATTAGGCATCACTCCACATTCCTTCCCCTGCTCCTTCTACTTTCTGCCTCTAAGGATTTGCCTGTTCTAGACAATTCATAAAAATGAAGTCATACAATATGTGGCCTTTTGTGACTTTTTTTCCCCCTTAGTGTAACGTTTTCAAGGTTTACCCATGTTGTAACATGTGTCAGACTTCATTTCTTTTTATTGCCAAATAATATTCCAATGTATGGTTATACCACATTTTGTTAACTCACTTATCAGCTGATAGGCATTTAGGTTGTTTTTACTTTTTGTTTATTATGAATGATGCCATGAACATTTATGTATAACTATTTGTCTACATGTCTGTTTTCATTTCTCTTGGGTATAAACCTAAGAATGGAATTACTGGACCGTATGGTGACTCTATGTTTAAGGGTTTGAGGAACTGCTTGTTTTTCAACATATCTGCACCGTTTTATATTCTGACAAGCAATGAATGAGTGTTCCAATTTCCCCATATTCTTCCTAACACTCATTATTGTCTGTCTTTTTAATTTATACCTATCCTGGTGGGTATGAAGTGGTATCTTGTTGTGGTTTTGATTTGCATTTCCTTAATGGCTAATCATGTTGAACATCTTTCCATACGCTTATTGTCATTTGTATATCTTCTTTGGAGCAATGTCTATTAGAGCGTTTGCCCATTTTAAAATGACGCTACTTAGTATTGAGTTAAAAGAGTTCCTGATGTATCTGAACACAAGTCCCTAATCAGATATGTGATTTGAAAATATTTTCTCCCATTCTGTGCATTGTCTTTTCACTTGTATTCTCTGAAACACAAAAGTCTTTAATTTTGATGAAGCCTAATTTTGATGGAACCCAGTCCTCCCTGCCTTTTTTTTTTTTGAGACAGAGGCTAGAGTGCCGTGGCATCAGCCTAGCTCACAGCAACCTCAAACTCCTGGGCTCAAGCAATCATCCTGCCTCAGCCTCCCAAGTAGCTAGGACAACAGGTATACACCATGCCCAGCCAATTTAAAATAATGTTTTGTAGAGACAGGGTCCCACTATGTTTCCCAGGCTTGTCAGGAACCTCTGGCTTCAAGCAATCCTCCTGTCTCAGCCTCCCAAAGTGCTGGGATTACAGGTATGAGCCACTGCACCTGGCCAGGATTTTCTACATACAAAAGGATGTTATCTGAAAATAGTTTAACTTTTTTGTTTTAAATCTGAATACCTTTTATTTTTTCTTCTTGACTAATTGCCTGGCTATAATCTCCAATACAATGTTAGACAGAAGTAATAATAGCAGACATCCTTGTCCTGTTTCTGATCTTAGGAGGAAAACATTCCGCCTTTTATCAAGTATGATATTTGCTGTGGGTTTTTCATAGATGCCCTTTATCATGTTAAGGAAGTTCCCTTCTATTCCTATTTTGTTGAGTGTTTTTTATTGTCAAGCGGATTTTGTCAAATGTTTTTCTGTGTTTATTGAGATGTTCATGTGTTTTTTGTCCTTTATTTACTAATATGGTATATGTTTACATAGATTGATTTTCATATGCTACCAAGCTTACATTCCTGGGATAAATCTCACCTGGTCATGGTGTATAATACTTTTTATATGCTTTTAGATTCTGTTTCCAAATATTTTGTTAAGGATTTTTGCATCTCTATTCATGAGTTATATTGGTATATATCTCATATTTTCTTTTACTATATAAGGTTACATATTGGTTTATATCCTTATTTTCTTTTTATTATTTCTTTTGCTATACTAGCTTCATAGAACGAGATAGGGTTCCTCTTCCACTTTTTGGAAAAGTTTGTAAAAGACTAGTGTTATTCTTCTTTAAATGTTTTGTAGCATTCACTAGTAAAGCTGTCTGGCCTGGGATTTTCTTTGTGGGAAATTTATGATTGCTAATTCTGTCTCTTTACTTTCCATAGTTCTATTTAGATTTTCTATTTCTTTTGGCGTCAATTTTAGTAGTTGTGTCTTTCTAGGAATTTGTCTGTTTCATGTAGGTTATCTAATTTGTTGGCATATAGTTGTTCATAGTATTCCCTTATAATTCTTTTTTATTTTTGTAAGGTTCGTAGTGAGATCCTCTGTTTCATTTCTGATTTGAGGCTTCTTTTTTTCTTGGCTAGTCTAGCTAAAAGCTTCATTTTGTCAATCTCTTCAAAGAATACACTTTTGGTCTTGTTGATTTTTCTCTACTGTTTGTATATTATCTATTTTATTCATTTCTGCTCTAATCTTTATTATTTCCTTCATTCTGCTGGCTATGGATTTAGTTTGGTCTTTTTTCCTAGTTTCTTTTTTTTTTTTCTTTTGAGACAGAGTCTCACTTTGTTGCCCGGGCTAGAGTGAGTGCCGTGACGTCAGCCTAGCTCACAGCAACTTCAAACTCCTGGGCTTAAGCGATCCTACTGCCTCAGCCTCCCGAGTAGCTGGGACTACAGGCATGTGCCACCATGCCCGGCTAATTTTTTCTATATATACTTTTAGTTGTCCAGATAATTTATTTCTATTTTTAGTAGAGACGGGGTCTCGCTCAGGCTGGTCTCGAACTCCTGACCTCGAGCGATCCACCCGCCTCGGCCTCCCAGAGGGCTAGGATTACAGGCATGAGCCACCATGCCCGGCCATTTTTTTCTAGTTTCTTAAGGTGGAACATTAAGTTATTGATTTAAGACCTTTTTTCTTTCATAATTTAGTGATTATAGCTACACATTTCTGTCTAAGCACTGCTTTAGCTGCATCCCATAAATTTTGGTGTGTTGGGTTTTCATTTTCACTTATCTCAAGTTATTTCCTGGGCCAGGTGTAGTAGCTCATGCCTGTAGTCTTAGGACTCTGGGAGGCTGAGATGGGAGGATTGCTTCAGCTCAGGAGTTCAAGACCAGCCTGAGCAAGAGTGAGACCCCATCTCTACTAAAAATAGAAAGATTAGCTGGGCATCGTGGTGCACACCTGTAGTCCCAGCTACTCGGGAGGCTAAGGCAGGAGGATGGCTTTAGCCCAGGAGTTTGAGGTTGCAGTGTGCTGTGATGATGCCACTGCACTCTATGCTGGGTGACAGAGCGAGACTCTGTCTTAAAAAAAAAAAAATTTCCTAATTTCCTTCGTGATTTCTTCTTTGACCCATTTGTTACTTAATAGTGTGTTGCTTAATCTCTACATGTTTGTGAATTTCTCTTTTCTTCTGTTATTGGTTTCTAATTTCATTCCACTCTGGTCAGGGAATACCCCTTATTATATTTCAATAAATAAATTTATTTTAACTTTATTGAAGCTTTAAAATTGGCCTAATATATGATCTATTCCAGAGAATGTTCCATATGCATTTGAGTTTATAGTGTTGTTCAACACTATATCCTGTTGATCTTCTTCCTAGTTGTTCTATTACTAAAAGTAGGATATTGAAATCTAAGTCTAAATTATTGTCATTATTATTTTTAATTTAATTTAATCTCTATTTTTTTTTTTTTTTTTTAGAAGCAGGGTCTTGCTTTGTGGCCCAGGCTAGAGTGCAGTGGCCCTGTCATAGCTCACTGCAACCTCAAACTCCTGGGCTAAAGTAATTCTCCTGTCTCAGCTTCTGAGTGACTGGAACTACAAGCCAGTACTACAAGGGCCAGCTAATTTTTCTATTTTTTTGTAGAGATGGGGTCTCACTATGTTGCCCAGGCTGGTCTTGAATTTCTGGCTTCAAGTGATCTTCTCACCTTGGCTTCCCAAAGTGCTGGGATTATAGGTGTGAGCTACCATGACCAACCTAAAGTATTATTTTTGAACTGTCCATTTCTCCCTTCAGTTCTGTCAGTTTTTGCTTTATGTATTTTGGGGCTGTGTCATTAGGTGCATAACTGTATATAGGTATTATATTTTCCAAATGGATTGACCCTTTTTTATTATAAAATATCTTTATCACTAGTAACATTTTTTTATTTCAAATTCTGTTGTCTTATAATATAATAATATATAATTATATGATGATAATTAGTATAGCAACTCCTCTTTTTTGGGTGCTTTCTGCATGGTATATATTTCTTCTTATTTTTCTTTAAACCTATTTATTCCTTTGTATCTAAAGTATGTCTCTAGAAGACAGCATAGAGTTGAATTATGTTTTCCTATCCATTCTGCCAATCTCTGCCTTTTGATTGGACTGATAAGTACATTTACATTTAATATAATTACCAAAAAGATAGAATTATGTCTGTTATTTTGCTCTGTATTTTCCATATTTCTTATATGCTTTTTAATCCTCTATTTTTCCAGTATTGCCTACTTTTGTGTAAAATAGGTATTTTCTAGTGTACAATTTTAATTCATTGTTATTTGTTGTTTTTAAATATATTATTTGAGTTTTCTTAGTGGTCACCCTGGAGATTACAATTATCATAATAGCCTAAAACAATCTACATACAATTAATACCAACTTAATTTTAATAGTATACGAAAACTTTGCTCCAATATAGCTCTTTTTCCACCTCTGTCTTTTGTGTTATTATTGTCATACAAATCACGTATTTATATATTATAAGCTCCTCTACACAGTTTTATAAGTATTGCTTTATGTAGTTGTCTTTTAAATAAGATAGGAGAAAAAAGAGTTACAAACAAAAATATATTTATACTTATATTATATTCTTACATTTAGCTACACAGTTTCCTTTACTTGGTGATTTTTATTTCTTTACATAAATTCAAATTTCTGATTAGTGACTTTATTTTGGTCTAAAGGACTCCCTTTGTTACCTATTGTAGGAAAATTCTGCTAGCAACAAATTCACTCAGTTTTTGTTTATCTGGAAATGTCTTAATTTCTTATTTATTTTTTAAGCTTTGCTGGACATACAATTCTTATTTGACAGTCTTTATCTTTCAGCTCTTTGACATGTCAGCATTTTGAATTTGTTATCCCACTGCCTTCTGTCTTCCATAGTTTCTAATGAGAGTCATTTGTTAATTCTATTGTGGCTCTCACAATGAGTTTCTTTTTCATGTTGCTTTCTAGATTCTTTGCCTTTGTCTTTTGACAGTTTGACTATGATGTGCCCAGGAGTTTATCCTCGTTGGAGTTATTTGAGCTTCTTGGATATGTAGGTTAATTTTTATCATCAAATTTGGGGCATTTTCAGGCATTATTTCTTTAGATATTCTTTCTTACCCTTTCTCTCTCTTCTCCCTTTCTGGGACTCACATTTTGTGTATTTTGGTGTGTTTAGGGGTGTCCCACAGGTCTCTGAGGCTTTGTTCCTTTATTTTTTTAACTTTTAAAATAAGCTTTTTGTCTTAGAATAGTTTTAGATTTATAGAAAAGTTGTGAAGATAGTACAGAGAATTTACATATACCCCATACCCAATTTTCCCTATTATCAATATCTTACATTACTATGGTATGTTTGTTACAACTAATGAATCACTACTGATACACTATTATAACTAAAGTCCATACCTTATTCAGATTTCCTTAGTTTTCACCTAGTGTCCTTCTTCTGTTCCAGGATCCTACCTAGTATACAATATTATATTTAGTCATCATGTCTCCTTAGACTCCTCTTGGCCATGACAATTTCTCAGACATTCTTTGTTTTTTATGACCTTGACATTTTTGACAACTACTGGTCAAGTATTGTGTAGAATGTCCCTCAATTGGGATTTGTCTGATTAAACTAATGTTATATGTTTTGGGGATGAAGATCACAGTTCATCACATTACAAAAAGAGCACATAATACCAATATGACTTAACACTGTTGATGCAGACCTTGATTATCTGGCTGAGGTAGTGTTTGTCAGGTTTCTCTATGCTTTGATAAAGCTATTCTTCCTGCCCTCCCACCATATTTTGCTCATTTTTAATCATTCTATTTTTTTCTGCTCCTCATACTGGATGATCTTCATTGGCCTACTTTCAAGTTCATTGATGCTTTCTTCTGTCAGCTCATATCTGCTGTTGAGTCACTCTAGTAAATTTTTAATTTCAGTTATTATATTTTTCAACTCCAGAATTTCTATTTGGTTATTTTTAAAATCATTGCTATCTTTTTGTCAATAGTCTGTATTTTTTTAGTGGTTTGTTTGCTCAGGTAATGAACTCACTTTTTTTTAAGTGTACAAGTCAATAGTTTTTAGTATATTCACATATATCCATAACCATCACTATAGTCAATTTTAGAAAATTTTTGTCATTCCCAAAAGAAACTTGTACCCATTAGCAGTCACTCCTTATTTGTTCCCATCACCCCCTCAGCCCTAGGCAACCACTAACCTATTTCTTTGCCCCCTCAGCCTCTGGCAACCATTAACCTACTTTCTATCTCTATGGATTTGCCTACTGTAGACATTTCATAAAAATAGAATCTTACAATATATGATCTTTTGTGACTGGCTTCTTTCACTTAGCATTAAGTTTTCAAGGTTCGTACATGTTGTAGCATGTATCAATACTTTATCCTTTTTATTACTGAATAATATTCCACTATAAAGATATACCATATTTTGCTAATCCATTCATGAGCTGATGGACATTTGGGCTGTAACCACCTTTTAGCTATTATGAATAATTCTGCTATGAACATTAGTGAACAAGGTTTTATATGGACATGTCTTCAATACTATTAGGTATATACTTAGAAGTGGAACCGCTGGGTAATATAGTAACTCTATGTTTAACATCTGAAGGAACTGCCAGACTATTTTCCAAAGCTGTACCATTTATGTTCTCATCAGCAATGCATGAGAGTTCCAATTTCTCCACATTCTCACCAACATTTGTCTTACCTTTTTTTTTTTTTTTGATACAGTCTCACTCTGTCACCCTGGGTAGAGTGCAGTGGTACAGTGGTGTCATCATAACTGACTGCAATCTCAAACTCCTGGGCTCAAGTGATCCTCCTGCCTCAGCCTCCTAAGTAGCTGGGACTACCGGTATGTACCATAACACCCAGCTAATTTTTCTATTTTTTTTTTGTAGAGACTGGGTGTTGCTCTTGCTTAGGGTAGTCTTGAAATCCTGAGCTCAAGCGACCTCCAACTCCCAGAGTGTTAGGATTAAAGGCATGAACCACTGTGCCCAGTGTATGTCTTGCCGTTTTTTATTAGATCTGTCTTTTTTATCAAAGACATTCTACTGGGCATGAAGTGGCATTGACTTGCATTTCCCTGATGCCTAATGATGTTGAACATCTTTTCATTTGTTTATTGTCCATTTGTATGTCTTCTGTGAAGAAGTGTGTGTTCATATCCTTTGTCCAGTTTTTAATTGTTATTCATCTTTTTGTCATTGAGTTGCAAGAGTTCTTTATATATTCTTATCAGACATATGATTTGTAAATATTTTCTCCCATTTTGTGAGTTATCTTTTTTCCTTTTTTGATGGTGCTCCCTGAAGCCAAATTTACCTATTTCTTTGTTCAGTTGTGCTGATAGTGTGCTATTGCTGAAACCATCATCTAATCCAAGGTCATGAAGATTTATGCCTATATTTTCTTGGAAGAGTTTCATAGTTTTAGCTTTTACATTAGGTTCTTGATCCATTTTGAGGAAATTTTTGTATATGGTGTTAGGTAGGGTTCCACCACCATCCTTTTGCACGGGGATATCCACTGTCCCCACACCATTTATTGAAAAACTACTCTCTTCCATTGAATTGTCTTAGCACCCTTGTTGAAAATCAATTTACTGTAGACTTTAAAGTTTATTTCTAGATTCTCAATTCTATTGTTTGATCTATATATGCCAGTGCTACACTGTTTTGATTACTATACTTTTGTAGTTCATTTTGAAATGAGGAAATGTGAGTACTCTAACTTTTGTTTTATTCCCCCCGGAAGAGTGGTTTGACTATTTGGGGTCCCTTGAATTTCCATATGAATCTTAGAATCAGCTTCTAAATTTCTGGAAAGAACCACATGGAATTTTGATGAGGATTGTATTAGATCTGTAGATCAATTTAGAGAGTATTGCCTTAACAATATTAAGTCTTTTGATCCATGAACATGGGATGTCTTTCCATTTATTGAGGTCTTCTTTGTTGTCTTTCAATCAACCTTTAATTCTTTAGACATCTTTATAATAATGATTTAAAGTCATTGTCTATTAAGTCTAACTTCTCAGCTTCCTCAGGGTAAATTTTTATTGAATGCTTTTTCATCCTGTGTATGGAGCGTATTTGTTTCTTTGTGTGTCTTCTAATTGTTTTTTGAAAACTGGACATTTTAAATCATGTATTGTGGCAACTCTGGAAATCAGTTTTCCCTGATATCTCCCTTCCCCAGGGTTTGTATTTTTGCTGCTACCACCTTTCATATTTTTGTGCTTTTCTTGGACTAATTCTGTGAAGTCTTTACATATTTGTAAATTGCATATGGCCACCAAAGTCTCTGTTTAGTTAGCTTAATGGTCAGCTAATGATTGCATGGAGATTTCCTTAAATGCCTTGAACCAAATCTCCCTGGTTTTGTTAAGGGTCTCTGTATGTGTGATGGGGCATGCATTTGATGCTCCTCTGGCGGTTTAAAATTCTGCCTCGGGCTTCAGTTCCTGCTTGCACAGTCTCATGATAGCCAGTGATGAGAAATGAGGGTTTACTCATGTCTTTCCTGTGCATGTTCATAGCCCTGCACATGCATATGGCTTTCAAGATTTCCAGGAATATAGTGGAGCTTTTCAAAGCCCCCAATTGACATATCAGTCCCTAGATTTTTCTTTTAAGTTTTTGATCAGCCAACTACTAATGCTGGCTCAGGTAGGCAACTGCAATGTTAAACAATCACCACTGACTATTTTCAACAAACCAGGGATAGGACTGTTTACAATGACAGATCTCTGAGTCATATCAAATAAAGACCCTGAAAATAGTGCCTTTCTAAGGAGCTGCATACAGGTCAAATAGTGAAAATTCTCTGAGGATATACCTTTTGGGGAAGCTCCAAACCTATTCTGTCTCTTTCAATAGCTGCTAGGTTGCTTGTTTTCACAGTTGCTATGGTAGTGAAGCTGCTGGTTTTCAAGGCTATCATGGAGGTAGGGAGAGAAGAATGGAAATAGGGCAAGTGAAAATGTCATAAAGCTCATTGTTCTTACCGAGATTCAGCCATTTTTCTTTTCTTTTCTTTTCTTTTTTTTGAGACAGAGTCTTGCTCTGTTGCCTGGGCTAGAGTGCTGTGGCATCAGCCTAGCTCACAGCAACCTTAAACTCCTGGGCTCAAGCAATCCTTCTGCCTCAGCCTCCTGAGTAGCTGGGACTACAGGCATGTGCCACCATGTCCGGCTAATTTTTTTCTATATATTTTTAGCTGTGCAGATCATTTCTTTCTATTTTTAGTAGAGATGGGGTCTCGCTCTTGCTCAGGCTGGTCTCGAACTCCTGACATCAAGCTATCCTCCCACCTCGGCCTCCCAGAGTGCTAGGATTACAGGTGTGAGCCACCATGCCCGGCCAGCCATTTTTCTTTAACAAATTGTCTCATGTTGTTGCAAACCTTTGGCTAATTCCTAGAGTTCTGAAGTTTATTTTGACAAGTTTTGCCAGTGTTCTTGTTGCTTTCCATTCTGGAAGTTCTTCTGCTCTTTACCTTTGTTTTTAATATAATTTAATTATAAATTTATATAATTTATTTTTTAACAAAGTCTGTGTTTAACAACCAGCATGCAAAATTCCTGAAGGTTGAACAGCTGGCTTTCATGAGGGCAGTTTCATAACTGCACCAACAGGACCCTCCTAGGTGCCCCATTTGATCCAGCTGAGCTCTGTGAACTTTTAATATCTCTGGGTGCCAGTCCTCTAGAGGTGCAGCTCATCCACTCCTAAACTTACTCCACATCCTTCAGCATCCAGCCCTCAGCCAGAGCTTACTGGTGGGACAGACACTGACAGGAGGGTCTTCTAAGTGCTGGCTTGCCATGGAGGAAAACTTGGAAAAGGCTGAGTCCGTGTGAGAACAGCTGTAGAAACTCTAAAAGATACTGCTCCTAATCTTAGGCATCTAGTCCCAAATTGTGCTAAAGGCTGTTTTCTAACGCCTAGGTAAAACTAAACAAAGCCAACAGGTTTTCATTTGTTTACTAAAAATCTCTAACTTCAAGAGAAGTATTGGGCAAAGGTATAAATGGTGAGGTGGGTGGTGGAGTAAAGGTTTCCTTTAGACACCCTCTGAGGATTGTGTACTTTAACCTCCGTTCTGGTGTTTTCTTTAAACTTTTGGGCTTGCTCAAATAATAACAAAACCTACTTTGGGACTGTAGTCTGATGTGTTGCTGGGGTGTACCTTAATTATGATTAACTACCACGTGGATTACGAGGCAGGGCCTTCGTTAGACCAGCACTACTGCAAGGAGTCAGAGTCTCCTCCCAGTACACAGCGTGAGTGTTCCCTGGCTTCCTTGAACTCAAAGTCCGAAGCTTCTTGATAGAAGTAGAAACACAACAGGGTGATTGTGTCTCTTTTCCAGACCTTTGCCTTCCTTCCACATCCCACATAGAGACCAGGAGAAGCCCGGGATGTTTTAACTCAGCATTTCACGTTCCAGCTGTTTGTTTCCTTAGGTGTTTATTGGCTTGCCTCAGTCATTCAACAAATGTTTTCTGGGTATTGTCTGTGTATACACCGCTGGGTTAGCATCATGTACAGCTGGCATTTAGGATGGACATTTGGGGAGTTTGGAGAATTGGGGAGGCTCCACTGTTGCCAGTTGGTCAAGTCCCATTTGATAAGATTCAAATCAGTTCCTCTAATCCACAAACTGGACACAGGTACTTCTCCAGAAAGGCCTGGCAGTTTCCCAATCCCCAGGCCCCTGACCACTATGTTACTTGTGCCTGGAAAGTGCTTTCTCTAGCTTCTCTGCAGGACCGTGGTCTCACCTCACCTCTTGGTGGGGAGATGCACCTTGGAGCTGCTCCTCCCTGGTACCCAGGACCAGCAGTAGGCACCATTTCTTTAGAGAACACCTCAAACCCAGGCCCTGCACCAGCCCCTGGGGATACCCCAGCTGAATCAGACTTCGTTGCTGTCCTTAGGGAGCATACAGTCACAGGCGCAATAGAACACGTAGCTGGGATAGCAGTCTGTACAGAGCCGGGGTAGGGCCCTAGGAGATGCTAGTCATTTCTCCCGGGTTTTCACAGATGACGTCATACTTCAGGTGAGTCTTGACAGATGAAAGGAAGAGTGTCTGCCAGGTAGACAAGAGGGGACAAGAAGGGCACTCTTGGCAGAGGGAACAACTTGAGCTCAGGAGCTGAGTCAGTGGGTGACGCGGGGAGATACATTCTCTTCTTGTGGAAATGAAAAGCTCCTTGATGGCTGATAGGATGTGTAGGTCAACCTAAGGAGAAAAGCCTAAAACAGTGCTGACAGGTAAAAAAAGGCAGAAGACAAAACAGACCTATTTTTGCATGTTATAAAGTACTGAGGAAAAAAACAGGATAATTTTTATGGTCTTCTTTACATTTTCCTATATTTTTAAATTTTAAAATAATTGTCGGTATTACCTACTGCCCACGCACTCCTCCGTCTGCAGGGGGCGCACCGGCGGCCACCTCTCTCCCCCTCAGGATGATGGGGCGGGGCCTCCCGGGCCAGAGTGGACTGACGAGTGGCTGGCCGGGCTGTCTATCACGGCGTCCCGCCCCCGCGCTACGTCACATGACGCAGCCCATCATGGCGGCGGGAGCGCGGCTCCCGGGGCCCGCGGCTCCGCAGGGCTGCTGCCGTTGCCGCTGTTGAGAGGCGGCGGCGGCGGCGCAGGCGGGCAGGAAGGATGGTGTTTGTGCGGCCAGAGCGGCAGGCGCGGACCAGGAGCCGGACTGAGGTTTGGCCAAAGCAACGTGTGCTCAGAAGCAGCCGGCGCGGGTGCCGTTGAGGCAGCGGAGGGAGGCAGGACCGACTGACGGACGGACGGAAGGAAGGCGACCGGAGAGCAGGTCCCGGAGCCGCGCGGTGGGCGAGATGCCGGGGCCGCCGGCGCTGCGGCTGCTGCTGCTGCTGCTCGTGGCCGCCGGCAGTGCCGGGGCCGCGCCACTTCCGCAAACAGGTGCAGGTGAGCGGGCCCGTGGAGGGACTGGGCTGCGGGTCCCCAGCGGCGGGGGCGGCGGGGGAGGGGGTGGCAGGCCCAGTCAGGCCTTGGCGCCAAGGTATCGGAGGGCCTGCCCAGGGCGGGAGGCCCAGAGAAGCAAGTGATTTGGAAGATTTCTGCCGCAGGGGCGTGGGATGGGGGGGGCGGGGGCGAGGCGATGCCTTTGGAGCTACGGAGGGCGGCAAGCGAGGTGGCAGCGACCGACCCCTCCCGGGGTAGGCTGCGGTACCAGCTCTGGACCTGTTGCCTAAAGGTCCTCATTTTCTATCCCTTCCTGGCAATTCTGCTTCTCTTTCCAGATGTCACCTGCGTCTTGTGCGTTTCTCACATCTTATAATAAGAACCGTTTCTTAGCTCTAATCATACTTAAATGCAAATGACTTGGCGAGCTGTGTGGAGTTTCCTT
Organism: Lemur catta; assembly: GCF_020740605.2. Taxonomy (NCBI): domain Eukaryota; kingdom Metazoa; phylum Chordata; class Mammalia; order Primates; family Lemuridae; genus Lemur; species Lemur catta. The sequence goes on from NC_059129.1 coordinate 23,901,741, forward strand.
CGCTCCCTGCAACTTATTCTGAAGTTGTAAATTGATTTTAGACATTGTGCTTTTTATTCGGAATGAATCTCTGGGAATGGGAAGGAAACAACTATAAATATTTCTATTTTAGGAAGCCTGTGATTAGAGTAGCAGCCTTTGAATAACTATTGACAAACTGGCTGAAGGGTGATTGAAGTTTCTATTTTAGCTACGTCAGTATATGCTTTTTTCCTCCTCACCATTTTCTCAGCATTGTTTTCATTTGAGGTTTATTTTTCTAAATAAAACTTCAGCCCAAGAAAGCATCCCACGTTAGATCTTTCTTTTTTTTTTTAAAGGAAAAAAAAATCTAGGCTAACTTGCTACTATCATCTCGTGCTTATCTTTGAAGTAGGAAAAGATTGACATTTCATAGATTCATAGAATTTTAGAGTTGGAAGAGGCTTTAAAGAGAGTTTAGTCCAATTTCTTCATTTTGCAGTTGAAGATATCGGGGCGCTTGGGGTCAAATGACCTACTACCCAAGGTGACACAGCTAAATTATAGGCGGAGCCCTAAACCCAGGTCTTAGATTCCCCTATTTCTATGATTTTTTTCTACTTCAAGTCTTGTAACTGTTTTGGAATACTCTTCAGGTCAAGAGTTATTTTAGAATAATGGTAATTGGGTACAGAATGTAGAATTACTGTCTCCAGTATAGAGAGATTTTTCAAACAAATCTACAGTGGAAGCTACAAATAATTGCTTCCAGAGCTACACCAGGTTATGTCATTGAGTGCCCTTTAGGTGAGTGTTAAATGTTATCATTGTACCATATAATGTAAATTTCTGCCACTGCCTTAGATCAAATATTTGTAAGGTGAATTCTGTTTTCTGATCTGATAGATAAGAAGAGTGAATGTCATTAGAAGTGTGTAGGCGACCCAGGTAAGAGTCACAGAAAGTACGTGGGAAGTTATGGAAGATGATATGGAAAGATAATGATGTTGATATTTAAAGATATTGAAATTGAAAATTAGTACTAGAGTAGGAAAGTGGGTATAAAGAGTATTTATGTGAAGGGGATTCAAGAAGTTTCTGGATGACTTTGCACTTAATCAGATTTTTACATATTTTGAAAAATCAATTCTTTACAGGAACCTATGAAAATGTGTCTGCCTGTACACCTATTACCTGGTTTTTATTCATTTTTTTACTCTTTTATGGAGGCATGAATTATTGAAAAACTGAGTTTTCCTGGGGTGTTGTAGAACAAAGCAATCAGAAAAATTAATCCATACATAGCAATATCAAATCTTGACATAAATAAAACATAAAGAAATATTTGGTAATTTATAGTGGCTTTTGCAGATTTTTCTTTCATATTCTGGTCCTTGGAGAATAGGTATGTGTTTAGAGGTTTGGCGTATGAATAACAGGTACCTCAGGTTAAATTCTGTGAGAAAGATGCATAATCAAACAGAGATTCAGGGGTTTGTTTTTTCATCCAAAAGAAATTATTGATCCTGGTTAACTGAGATGGATTTTTGATCAAGATATATTAGACCAAGAAGAATAAAGACACCTTTGAGCTAATCCTGACTAGCGAGCTCACTGATTAAGAAAGAGGAACCTCTTCTAAACATATATGGTAGATAAAAGGGCAGTTACGTTTTGAAAATATAATTCTCAAGCTTTTGATGATCCAGGAGCCTGTATTCCATACGAACACGGTGCTAGCCATTTTCAAATAAAGATAGACCCATTGCATAGGGTCTTTTGCTTTCTTGGTCTTATTCTTTCTTCTTAAAGTTCAGACTGTTTAATTTGATGGTGGCTTGTGAGAAAGTATGTTTGTCAAAAATTTGTTGAAAAAAAAATACTTGAGTTTTATCCTTTGCCAGCCTATTTGCATGGGGAAAGAAATGAGGCAGTTCACTAAAATTCAGCTTTTAAACTGAAGTTCATTTATCCAAGGTGTCTTCATCATCCGGAGTCATTTCTAGGCTTGGAAGTTGAAAAAGATGTTTACTTGTTCAATCATAATAAAGCTAAGTAAATATACAGATTGTACTTGCACGTAAGGCAAGAAGGCATTTCTTGGTTGAACTTTATTTTGGATCTCTTCATTGCCGTGGGATGCCTTTATGCCCTCCTGTCTAGGAGCCTCTTTTCCTGAGAATCTGTATTTCTGCAAGGGCCTTTGTTGCTACATAGACCAACCTTGTTGGTTCTTGCTGAGAAGCTTTTATGTAAAGGGAGAAAGTCTACTGTTTTCACACTCAGTTAAATTACCAAACTGTGACTACAGTTCAATTCCTTTTTCCAGATCATAGTCATCAGGTCATTCTTCTCTTAGAAAACATTTATGTGCGTTTTGTTAGATTCTTAGGATTTACATCATAAATTGGGATGCAAAATAAAGATCTTGTATATGTGAAAGCATTCCTCTAAGCTCACACTTTCTTATTAATATTAGGATAGTGGTTAGACAAGGAAACCCACTTCTATTGTTCTGCAGCATATTAGGTCACAGAGTACAGAGGAAGCTTTTAGCAGTTCCAGATAAAGGACCTCACGGAAGTGTGTGAAGCCAGTGGGACTCAGCTACTGATTAAACCACGGCCTGGGCCTGTGAAACCGGGGCTCTCGTTTTAGGTTAAACAAACAGATTTGTATCTTGAAAAAGATTTCTAAAGTAAAGGAAATGCTTTCTAGAGTATGAATTTTTGTGTTTAACAGTTTCTGAGAAATCAAAATTATTTTCAACAGGCTTTTCATGCAGATTATTTCAGGATTTATACCTATTAGGCTTGAAATTTTATTTCAGTTGGGATTGCTGTAATTGCTTTTACATGGTGATATTTTGGGGTTAACTAAATATGCTCATTCGAATAGTAATAGGAAGCCTGTCCAGTAGTTTTGTAGCTGATCAGCATTGAAGTTATCAAATCCCTACAGTTTTGCTGATACCAGTGTGCTGAGTGTTCGCGCAATTCTCTTGAAATTTAGAAAGTCCTTGGGCCCTCTCTGCTGTCTGTGTGCTGTGTCATTTAGATAACAGCTGTACATATAATAAAAAAGACATTGTCATGTAAAGATGGGATGTCCAGGGTTCTGAAACAGTTAAACAAATGAGTCGTTGAAAGAGTCCTACAAGGACTTTTAAATGAACATATAAAAGAATCCAACGTTTTAGTCCAGTTGGGGGTAAAATACATGAACCAATCCTGGGAGGAGCACAGCATCTTGCAGAGAACTTGGGCTTTGGAGTTAGACTTGGGTGTGAGGCCTTCTGCTGCCACTTGAGTAGCTTGAAGACCTTGGATCCGTTACTTGACCTTTGGGCTTCTTAAAACTCAACCATTAAAAACCATGATGATGATGATGTTGTCATCTTCTACCTGAAGTGATGTGTGGGAGGGGAGTGTCACAATGGTGTGCCCTGTCACACTAGATTTCTTCATTTTTCTTTGTAAATTTGGTGGGTTATCATAGAATTGACTAATGGTAGGTGGTATGGCTTCAAAGAAGGAGCTTAAAGTGGTAGCTGCTTAACATGGCATGTCTGGAATTTACCTGATTTAAAAACCTTTGCTACTCACAATAACTTGTTATACAGTGGGTGGAGATTCTTTATAGAGAAATCTGGTTTATTTAAGTATGATATATAAGCTGGTGTTGTCACTACTTGAAATTCATAATGTTGAGGAACTATGCTAGAAATTTTTAGGATGTCAGGATGTGCATGGCTGAGAAAAAAAAAGAATTTTTAGGATGATCTGGATTAGTCTGCTTTTATGTAATAAACCTGTTTTTAAATTTCAAGATGACTAAAGCTCTTGCATGTGAACAGTTGCTGGTTTTAATTTTCTTAAGGGAAGTTTCCTTGATCCCAAACACAATTGTATATTCGAATGAAGCGTCCCTGAAGGCAGCATGATTAACCCAGGCTGTGGCAGAACAAGCCCAGAGCCGATGCTTCCCCCCTAGAAACTGAGGAGATTAATGTTACTGACTTTCTGTCTCTCTCTCTCTTTTAAAATTGTATACTTTTATAGTCTACTAGCTGTGGTTTATTACTCTCTTTAAAAATTTTATTTACTAAGACATGAAAAAATATTATGGAAAGTAAGTAGCTAGACCAGCATTCCTGTTTAGAACAGACTGCTGTATCTAGGGTTGTTTTTAGATTCGATTCTCTACTTTTCTTTGAGTCTTCACATGAAAATACTGTTGTAGAAAACTAGGGAAATATGGTAAAATCAGGGTGTCAGCAAAGCACAATAATGGAGTGATGTATTTTAAAATTGTAGCAAGTGACTAATTTGGAACCATGCTGTGGCATTACAATTATTTGAAACAAGGCAGACATATCAGAAAAATAACCTCAGTGTTTTTAAAAAGTTTTTTTGCAAAAGTTAGCACGGTGCAGTGATTCCAGATCTCATTTGATTTTGTGATCCAAGTGGGAAAAGTGAGAACTATTGACGCCAAATGTCTCAGGTGCCTCAAACCACAACGTAGTAAGTTCATTCTTCCTGCCTGATTTTGATCTTGGCTGTTTCTCCTCCCAGAACCACAAAAGAGTGATTTTGTGGTTTTGTGGCCCTCTGCTCCCTGGGCCTTCAGGGGAATGATGGTGGTAAACCTTACATTTTATTTTTGGCAGGTTGGCAGATTTGGGATTTTACTATATAATATGTGTTTATTTTACTATTTTTAAGGGCTTGAGTTACCCTCAAGTCAAATAGATGTGCCAGGACCATATGCTGTGGCTAAAGTAACCCTTGGCTCCCTGCGTCTAACCCCAGTTTGGTAAAGGGAGGTTATTGCATCTAGATGTCTGCTGTCAGGTGTCTGTTGTTTCTGTTGCCACCTTCCATAGGACTTTCCTAAGAGCTAAATTGATCTGTTTATAGCCTGTAAAACTATATTCTGTGCAAATTCTCATCTTCTAGCTCTCCATATATTATCCTTTTGCAGTTGCCTGTCTCTTTCCTTCTCTTAAGTACTGTTGTCTTTGTTTTTTTAACCTCTTTGCAGAACCAGCTTCCCTTCTGAGCTCTTTGTCCTGGCTCCCTTTAGAGATGCCTGCCCCTGTGAACTCTGGGAGTGTGCGCCTGTGGAGCAAGATGTTCCAGGGGTGCCTGATGAAAACATTGGAACTTATGTTTTTATTTATTTTCATGTTATCTTTTTAAAATTTCAACTTAATATGGCTTTTTAAGGTATAGACTATATTGGTACACTAACACTTGTATGGTTTATAAGTAAATAAATTTACATGGAATAGAAGGAACATACAGAAAATTTATTGGTAGGCTGTGTGATCAAAAAAGGTTTAGATTCATTGTACCAGTTTACCACTTGCACTTAACAGTACCACTTTGTATCATTGTGTAAGTCCTGTCTCTTCACCTAGTGTGCAGGGACCGTGTCTTATGTCTTTGGTATAGGTATATTACATCCTTGGTATTAGTGTTTGCATGGTATGTTGCAGGTTATAGACACTGAGTCAAAGTTTGTAACTGAGGATGATGAAAATGATACTGCAGAACCAAGTTCACCAAACCAGAACCCCAGCGTGTTTGTGTGTGTGTGTGTGTGTGTGTATGTGTGTGTACGAGTGTGTTAAAAGGAGAGGGTGTGAGCTAAAGCCTCCTATTCTACTACAGACTTGACTTTGCATGCAGCCACAGTCCTTCACCTGGAATGAAGCCAGTTATAGTTTTGTATTGTTTTTAAATAATGTTTTCTGTTAGAATAATTTTAGATTTATAGAAAAGTTGCAAAGATAGTACAGAGTGTTCCTGTATATCTCTTACCCAGTTTTCCCTATTGTTAACATCTTACATTAGTGTAGTACGTTTGTCACAACTAAGGAACCAGTATTAATACATTATTAGCTGAAGTCCATGCTTTTTTCAGATTTCTTTAGTATCAAATATTTCCCTAATGTCTCTCAGAATACCACATTGTATTCTGTTGTCCTGTCTCCTTAGGCTCCTCCAATCTGTTCCTTGTTTTTATGACTGACAGTTTTGAGGAGGACAGGTCAGGTCTTTTGTACAATATCCTGCAACTGGGGTTTGTGTGATGTTTTTCTCATGATTAGACTGGGGGTCTGGGTTTTTGGGAGGAAGACCACAGAGTTAAAGAGCCATTCTCATCCCATCACATTAAGGGCACATGCTTGCTGCATAACTTTTCACTTGATCACCTGGCTGAATGGTGTTTGCCCGCTTTCTCCACTGCAGAATGACTCTTTCCTCCCCTCTCCATAGTGTATGGGTGCACCTTAACCCTTCAGGGGTGGCCAGTTATGCTCCACCTCCTCAAGCGGAAGTATCTATGGACATTATGGGGAGTTCTTCTGTATGGGAGATTTAGCTATTCCCCCCATTTATTTATTTATTCAGGCATTTACTTATATGAGTATGGACGCATCAATGTTTATTTTATACTTTGAGTTAATCCAATGCCATCTGATTTATTTTTTTGCTCACGTTGTACCAGCTTTGGCCATTGGAAGGTCTTTCAGTTGCCTCCTGTGTGTCCCATTGACATAGCCCCATTTTTTTTTTTTCTTTAATAGCATTTCTTTACTTTCTAGCATTATAAGAAGCTACAGGCTCATCTTGTATATTCCCTGCCCTAGCCCTGGAATCAGCCATTTCTCCAAGGAGCCCTGGTTCCTTTTATTGGAGAATATTAGAAACCAAGATCTGGGTGCTGGATTTGCTCATTGCTTCTGAGACATTCATAATAGGGTTTTGATCCAATCCTTGGAGTTGGGGGAGGGGAGGGGAGGACAGTTTTGGAGGGACAAAGGACCTCTTAGAGACAGATGAGTTGGAAGGACTCTGCCCATGTTTTCTCCCTGTCACTTAAACTGTTAAACACTACCCTAAATATTCTAAATACCATGTTTGTGGTACCAATGTGTTGTAATAATATTGGCAGGATTTTATTTTTCTTTTTAGAGCGATAGATACATGAAAAGTAGATTTGATTTACTTTCTCCAAGAGCAGCCTAATCTTTATAATATGAGAGAAACCTCTTTGGCTTAAGAATTTAGTTAAAGAAGATTATTTTGTGTGTGGGGGTTCAGCATTAAAAATTGTAGAAAGGAGTTGTAGGCAATTCCTTGAATGGGTAAAAGTTCAGATAAAATTTTCCCTGACAAATCTCTTGAACAGCTCTTTTGTTTACAGGGCTTTGTTTTTCTTTTTTTCTTTTAATTTTTTATTATGGAAAATTTCAGACATACACAAAGTAAATAGTATAGTGAATGCTCATGTTCCCATCACCCGGCCTCACCAGTTTTTAATTTATGGTTCATCTTGTTTCCCCTCTGCCCTTTCCACCACCCTGGTCCCTGTTGTTTTGCTGTAAATCCCAGCCTCTGATCAGCTGAAAAGGCTTCAGGAAACAGTAAGGATGCTTTTATGAAACAGGATTGCTTACATCTGGATCTCCTAGGTGTTTGTAGAAATGCAGATTTTTGGTCTCCTAACTAACCAACTGAATCAGAGTTCTGGAGGGTGGTCTGGAAATCTGCATTTGTAATACTTTACTGGAAAATTGTCTTCCATAAAACTTAGGAATGGTGGTGGTAGGGTTGTGGGGGACACAGCAGGAGGTGAGTGGTGGGTGGGCCATCGAAGCTTCATCTTTATTTACTGCAGGGAGGGAGGGCACCCCCAACTGCCCCCCCATAGAAAAATTGTCTTCCATGAAACCAGTTCCTGGTGCCAAAATGGTTGGACACTGCTGTCTAGATGCAAAACAGTATCAGTTATTTACTAGAAGTCTGTTGACTCATGGAACTGGTGAGAACCAAGAAGGGAAGGAGAATTTTAGATATAATTGTAAACTTTAAATTTAAAATTAATGCCAACACCTGAAGTCTGAAGAGATCGCTAATCCTGACCACCATGCATGAATACTGTTCTGAAGAATCTTCCTGTGAGAAGTACGTAGGTTATAACCACAAAGGAATTTAAACACTCCCGGGTAGAAGACACTTATGGCTCTATACCTTTCTTTTTTTTTTAAACTTCAGCTCCTTCTCTGGAAGTCAGTATAAATAATAACCTCTTTACATCTTATGACTATCCTGTGTAAATAATCAGTAAAAACCGTGAGCTGGTAGCCTGACAGTCAGCAGCTGCCAGCAATAGTGAGCTAAGAACCTCGTGGCATAGATGTGCCAGCCCTGGGCTACCAGGCTCGGCCTGCTGCAGCTTGAGTCAAGGTGGCAGTTAACTAGCAAGGAAATTGCTAGAGCAGGTATAATATAATGACATTTTTAATTTCCCAGGTGATAGACATGAGAACTGCTGATTCTTGGTCTATACAATAACTTGCAGTTTTTTTCTTCCCCCAGTATAATATCATGTTGTTAACACTGTGCTTTAAAAAAGTTTATTTTTCTAAGTTAATTTATTTTAGTATGGCCTAGGACTTGTGGCCTATTGAATATTTTTCAATATGTAATTTTTTCTTAGCTAGTTCTATTTTGATATATTTGCTGTGGATGTATTGATATGTACAAAATATTCTTGTGTTGAGCTGGAGAAAGAAAACTATCTTTTAAACTGCTACATTATAATGATTGTATGTATAATCAGTTGGGTTTGATTAAGAACATCATAAGCTCATAAACTATAGTACAGACTATTTTTTTGGCAACACATTTGCCTTAGGTGGGAGAAAAGAATGCAAGCATCTAGGATAGTAATTTTTGAGTGAAGTTGCTCTTATTTAAAGGTGAAATTTTTTTTTTTTGGTAGTGATGAGGTCTTGTTATATTGCCTAGGCTGGTCTTGAACCCCTGGCCTCCAAGTGATCTTCCCCATTTGAATTTCATTTTCAAAGGCTTGTTTGTGTCCTTTTTCCCCCTTCAGGTTCATGTTCAAAGTCCATCCCAAAACTTTTTTCTATTTTTGCTATACTGACAGGAGAGTTGAGTTTGACACGGTATAATTGCAACCTTTAATTATAGGAAGTGAATCTCTAAGACATCTTGGACTTAGACGGTAAAGGATGACTTTGCAATCATTTTGCACATTTAAAATATCTATTTTAACCAATTAGTAATTGCAAAATTTTGTAGTTTCAACTTTTTATTGCAAAACCAAAGTGTTGTGATCTATTGGTTGCCTCTCAGATTAGCTGCTAAATTTCAGTTTAAAGTATTTTTCGCGTTGGAGATTCTTCCCCAGAACCCTCAATAAATTAAAACCCGTGTTCCTTTCAAAGGGGAAAAAAATCCTCTCCGGGTTAAAAAAATCCTCTCCGGGTTCCTCCCTGGCAATTTGTCTTTGTAGAATGATTGTCTACATAGGCAGCAACTGTTACTTTCCAAGGATACAGCCTGTCCGTGACTGTGCAGAGTCCCGCTTCACTCTTACCTCAGACTATTATTAAAATGCAACACCCGGACACTGATTGCTAGTAAGGCACTGAAAAATAACAAACTTACCAAAATAGTCCTCTGGGAACACTTTACCAGAGGACCACTGCAGCAGTGCAGTCCGGAAATCTGTAATTTAACTTAGTTTTCCTTCAGGAAAATGAAATTAACTTTAATAAAAGATCTGATCACCAGTATTAGCCACGTAGACTCTTGGTAGACTCAGACAATTTTGGAATCATAAATCTTGTCTATAGAATTTTAGAGCTGAAATGCCAATTTACAGATGAAGGAACTGAGGCCCAGAGAAGTTATGCAGTATAGTCACTCCCCTAGTGCCAGTTAGTGGCAAATCTAATTCTGGAATGAGGGATCCTAACACCTGGTCTACCCTGGTCGCCAAGGTGAACTGCCTCATGCTTTAGAGAACCCACTTGTTAGTGTGATGCATACACGGACACACATAGACTACCTCTAATCACGTCCCTTCTAGACATTTATTGCCGCTTACTCTCTGAAAGTACTAAGGTGAAATTTTAAACTATTTATCATAAAATTGATTCTTGAAATACTAAAGAAAATTCCATATTGAAAATTAGGAAACTAAAGTGCTGACTTCCATAATCAGGCTCAAAAAACCATATTGCATACTGTTTTTAAAATTGTAAGAGCAACTATTTAGTTTTGCTACCTCTGAGATAAAGTGGCAACGTTTAATTAAAGGTAATAAAAATATTTCTGACCTTTAAGAAATGTAATCATAACCTTGTAAACATGGAAAATCCTTTAAGCACCATTGATTTATATGCTTTTGTGGGGGTCTGGACCCTTTTAAGCGTCTGCTGACTGCTATGGAGTTCAAGAATGCTGCTCGTTAGCAGATATTTTGTATATCCTTTCAAGATTCACAGACAGGTATTTTAAAAACTGTGTGGGGTAGTAGACAAATGTCATTTTTGTCCTCTCTTCTTTCTCACAGTTCTTTAAGACCAGCTTCCTGATCAGTGCCCTTATCCCATCTTTTCCTGGCTCAGCTCCCTTGCAGGGCCTGGGGGACAACAGCCTCCCTCACTCTCATCCTCTCTGTTTTCTGCAGGAGCCTTTCTCTCAGCAACTCAATGTATGTATACTTTCCATAGAGCTTCATTCTGTAATATTTGTCAAATAATGTGTGTAAATGGTTTAAAAAGTTAAATAGTTTTCCAGGGCTTATAATTAAAATAGCAAGCCCCTGTGCTGTCGCATTCCTCCCCATCCTTACTGCCTGCTCCTCGTGGTACCGTCCTGCAGCTGTGTTAGCCGTATGGCTAAATGACCTGCTTGTACCACTGTTTGTTAGTTTAATTAGATATTGAATTTCTACTGTGCAAGAAGAGGATTTATATATTCACACACATACATGCATACCCTTTTCTCCTCAGCCGTTATTTTAAACTTTTTGTTTAAATCACTATTCATTATTTATATTTTTATGACCACAGACATTATTCACAGCTGACCCTATAGTGTTTATGATGATTAAATTTCTTTTACATCTTTTGGTTTGCCTGGACTTGCCCTTTGTTATCCATTTTTCAGTTTTTTATGTGCACATCCTTAATTCACCCATGCTCCTCAGCAGGAATTTAAATCTCCTCTCAGTGTGTTTGGCTGGTCTGTCGTGGAGCCCTCTGTCCCCTGTTCCAGTCTTGGAGTGGTGGCTCTGGCTGCCTTCCAGTGTTCTATTGAGAGGTCTGAGGGCATCTGATTTCCTTTCCTATGTAGCCTCTTTTTCCCCTCCTTGGAAGCGTTTGACGTTCTCTCTGTCTAGATTCTGAAAAGTTGTAAAGCTATGCCTTGGTATGAGTCTTTTTTCATTCATTCCATTCATTAACATGGATACTCAGTGGGCCCTTTGAATCTGGAAAGTTGTGCGCTTTAATTCTGGAAAATTTTCATATGTATGTATATACATACCTACACACCCTTTTTTGGGGGAGAATTATCTTCTCTTGTTTTTCTTTGTTCTTTCCTTTTAAAACTTTTATCAGTTGAATGTTGGATTTTTTGGAATGACCTTCCACTTCTGTTGATCTTTTTGTCTCTTTGTTCTTCCATGTGAGTATATTTTTCTATTGCATTTGATTTCCAGATCCCCCTTCCCCACTTCTTAAATAGCATCTTTCTTCTCATGAGCGTATTATCTCCTTTTGTTTCTGAAAATATTAATTATGGTTGTTTTGTTTTAGGTTTTTGTTTTTTTTTTAACCCCTGCATTGTCTGTTTTCTTGAAGTTCCTTTTTGTCTGTTTCTGTTGAGCACTGATTTTTGCCTAAAAGGTTTTCTCAGATGTCAGGTGATGCTTGAAAGCCTGCTCCTGTTTAAGAGTCAGGAATTTAAAAAATGGGTTGGAGGTGTCCTTCTTGGCCCTTTTCCCTCCTGCTTCACCTCACATCTGCCAAGTCCTGGCATTGCCTGCTCTCGCCCCGGAACTGTCATGGACTGGGAAGGGTGTACACTCTCAGTGTCCCCACGCAGTGGCTGTGACCTTGGGTAAGTTACTTTGTTTCTCCATTGCTCAGTTTCTTTGTTTTAAAATGGGGTTAATGATACTACCTACCTTAGAGGGTGGTTGTGGGATTGGATGAATTTAGAATAGTGCCTGGCACAATAATAAGCACATTTAGGTATTAGCTGTTTTTATAACCCCTCCGGACCAAAATCACCATCATTTCTTACATGAATTATTATAATATCAAAAATGTGTTCTCTGGTCATTCCATATAAAATAACAATGCCCCCATCCCCTGCTTTATTTTTCCTTACTGCTTCTCACCACAGGAGGTATCATATTTATTTATTTGCTTATTGCCTGTTGAGAATGGAAGCTGTGTGTGCAGAGACTTTGGTTTTTTTCATTTTTGCATTCCCAGAACCTATAGCAGTGCCTGTCCTATAAAAGAGGCAGAGTAAATGTTGGATGAATGAATGTGTTGGATGGGGCCTGCTGACTGGTGGGCTTCACAGTGGGGTGATTGAGCAGCCGTTTCAGTGGGAGACACCACTCTTCCACGGCCCTTTTAACATCTGGAAGTCTTTTATCTTAGGCTGGACAGCTGGGTATCTGGAAACGCCTGATTTATTGGATTGAATTGTCTTTAGGTTTATTTTTCTGTATGATGTAAAGATACATCAGTTGAAGCATCATCAAATAGGAAACCCTAGATAATCTTGCCTTTGTGTGCTATAGAACCTTGTCTAGGTCAGCGTTACAAACAATTTCTGGCTTAATTTTGAAGATAGTACTTAAAAAATAAAACTTTATTATTTTATTTATTTATTATAAATAAATATTAATAAATATTATTATATTTCTCTCTGAAGAGAAACTTTGAAGAATCCATTCCTAAGATTGCATTTTAGTTATATTAGCAAGAATTTAAGTTAGACCTTAGGAAGCTAGAGGGATTCTGAGAACATAGCTTCTATTAAGATGTAGCAGGAAATTTAAAGAAAAAGGTAGACTTGTTTTTCTAGGCTATTTAGGGTCCGCTCTACCTGGGAAGTAAGAAGCTTACATTTAGGACATCCCTCCTATGCTTTGGCTGTATTGTGCAGAAATTGTATTGGCTAAGTGTTGTGAATCTAGTACTACCATTGATTTACCTACACATTTCTACAGATTTCAAAGTGGAATTGTGTGGAAAAACAGAATATCCTTCTCCTAGACATTGGTGGTTCTCTGAACTGAGAACTCATGAGGGAAGAAGTGCTGGGAACCTGGCTCTGAGTTTCTACTTCTGGGACTAGATGCTTCCTGTTTCTCAGCCGGCTTTATGGGCTGTAGGATGATCCTGGTTCAAAGCTGTTACAAACATTTAAGTACTGTGAGTTACTCCACAATGAGACTATGCCATCAACTTAATTAAGATTCTAGTTCGCAGCCTGGTATGGTGGCCCATGCCTGAAATCCTAGCACTTTGGGAGGCTGAGGCAGGAGGATTGCTTGAGGCCAGGAGTTCAAGGCTGTAGTGAGCTCTGATCTGGCCACTGCACTCAAGCCCTAGCGACAGAGTAAGACCTTGCCTCTAAAAAAAAAAAAAAACAAAAAAAAAAAAAAGAAAAAAAAATTCTAGTTCACAAAATATCCATCCCATCATTTTCTTGGGGTGTGGGGGTCCAATAGCTGACAGAAGTCATTCAAGCCTGACTTTTTTTGGCCAAACAGTACTGCCTTAGATGAGCTCTTCTGTGGTTATTTCCATCCTAGTTATTGTTTTGAAAACTAGAATTAAGTGACTCTTTGATAACAGATTTTAATGGAATAAGCTGAGAGAAACCAGCATCTTTGTATAAAATGATCTCATTCCCAGGTATTTAATCAGCACTCAAATTATATAACCTTTTTGTAAGTGTGAGGCAGCAGTTGGGTTGGCTGACCTTGAAAATCACTTTTGAACAAGAGGAACACTTCATGTGATTAGCACACAGTGCGATTTGTTTTTCTAGGCCGTTGATATTCTGGCTTGGGGGGGGGGTCTTTGTGGAATCTCTGATTCATCCATTAGATCAGCTAGATCTGTGTGTTCTCTGTAGTTGAGTATATTTAGTGCTATGCTTCATTTCCCCTTTCCTTTCCAATATTAGAATACATTAGAGAGATTGTGGATTTTTTAATGTTATTATAAATAGATATATTGTTACATTAAGAGGCAAGGAAAGCATTTTGTGACTTAGGATTCTATGTAGAGGAAACCTATATAATAGATGGGTTTGTGATTTTGAGATGTTAAATAAAAATGTGTGATGTGCAGTGATTGCCCAAATTTTTATCCCCAAGTAGTAGGATGATGATTTGTTTCACTAAGTCTCTGGGATACAAAGCTACTTGTCAGGGTATCGGAAGAGGAAGGTGGACTTACTGCTTATTTAAAAAAAAAAAAAGAGGCCCAAACTGTATGTTTTAGAGATGGACTTTATGTCAGGGCCGGTTTGGAAGATTGCTAGTCCTTAGCTTCCCTCAGTTCTGCTGACTTTCCTTTGTCTAGCCCACCCACTATCCGCCAGTTTTATTAATAAATCTCAGGTAGGTACATAATTCCCTCCTGCAAATTCCCTAAGGTGAGAGTTTTTGGAAAACAGACAAGTTGTACATGTGCCTGACTCTCGCTTTACACTTGCTTTGCCAGACACAGTTCTTTCCCAAGGCAGGATATACCCATTCCTGAGCTGTCAAGGATGGACCCCTTACCAGTGGGGATGGTGTTCTTAAATTTACACAGCGCTATGGGCTGAATTGTGCTTCTCTGCCTCCGTAACTCAGTCTGTGTGTTTGGAGACAGGGCCTTCAGAGAGGTAAATAGGTTAAAATGAAGTCATAAGGGTGGCCCCTAATCCATTTTGACTGGTGTCCTTATAAGATAGGGACATTTGGACAACACAGAGACACCAGAGATGCATGTGCACACAGAGAAAAGACCACAGTGAGAAAGAAGGTGGCCATCTGCAAGCCAAGGAGAGAGGCCTCAGGAGAAACTAAACCTGCTGACACCTTAATCTTGGACTTCTAGTTTCCAAAACTGTGAGAAAATAAATTTCTGTGTGTAAGCCACCTAGTCTTTGGCATTCTGTTTTGACAGCCCCAGCTAACATAATACATATGGCGTTCAGACTAAAACTTAAAGCTAAAATGTAACACTTAAATTAATACTAAAATTTAGAGTCACATCTTAGCATCGATTGACATTCTTTTTTTTTTTTTTCCTTAAACAAATGTCAGAGTCTAGGCCCAAAGGCCTTGGCTAACCAGCAAAGGAGCCTGTCGATAAATGTGTTAAATATGTTATCACAGGAGAATGTAAGTTGGGGAATATCCACTTTTTAAGAAAACCTAATTTTTAAAGAAAATAACCCAGTAGTTATACTGCTAAACAGGAATTGCAAAATGGGTAATGATTTGTGGGAGTTCTTGGAGACCCGGGGAATAAGTGATTAACTGCCCCAATATAGTGTATGTTAGTAGTGAAAGATCCTCAACAAGTAAGAGCATAAAATCATTGGAGGAATGCTTCTTTTATAATCTTATTTGTTTGGCCCCGAAAACAAGTTTATTCTGTTACCCAGTAGGTGAGTGATGGGTTTCTTTCTCTCTGTTCTTTTCTGCATCTTGCTTGTTCTAATCCATGCTCATGCCCCTTCATTGCTGTCTCTCTCCCTTTGTCTCTCTTTCCTTCCCTCCCACTCCCCATTGCCGACTTCTAACTGAATGCCAGGCACTGGGGGTCACTGGGGGATTATGCAAGCCTGGGCCATGACCCCATTTAGCTTGCAGTCTTGTGAGGAAGGCATATGGGCATTTAAGATATAGAGTGATCGGCTGGGTGTGGTGGCTCATGCCTATAGTACCAGCACTTTGGGAGGCCAAGGTGAGAGGATTGCTTGAAGCCAGGAGTTCAAGACCAGCCTGAGCAAGAGCGAGACCCTGTCTCTACAAAAAATAGAAAAATTAGCTGGGCGTGGTGGCACGCCTGTAGTCCCAGCTACTCGGGAGGTTGAGGCAGGAGGATCACTTGAGCCCAGCAATTTGAGGCTGCAGTGAGCTATGATGCCACTGTGCTCTAACCTGGGTGACACAGTCTCAAAAAAAAAAAAAAAAAAAAATAGAGTGATAGATTCCATGGGGAAATTCAGGGTAACTGTGGGTCCGAAGACAGGGACTCTAACTGTGGGACCTCAAGGACAGTTTCCAAGCCGAGATCCGATTGGTGAGGATGAATGGGGGGTGTAGAGTTTCTTGGTAAGGGAGAATACAAGACTGAGTGACTGAAGATCTATCTGGAAGGACTGAGAGAGGGCCATCATAGCTCGTGGTACAGTTAGGGAAGAGTGGTGGTAGTCAGAGTTGGAGAGGTAAATGGTAGCCAGACAATGAAGGATGCTGTGAGCCTTGTTACGGAGTTTGGACATTAGGCTAAGGATAGTGAGAAGGCCATGGCACAAAAATAAAAAAACATCAATGGATAGAGTACCTCCTGCCTTTGTTCCCGCCACCCTCCCTGTTGGTAATTGCTGCTGCCAAATAGTTACCTACAGGGAGATAACCTGCTGTTCTCTACCTTGTCTGTTTTTGGTCTTTTCTTGTTTTCACTTAAACATGTATCCTAGAGATGGATTGAATTGTGTTCTCCCGGGATTCATTTGTTGAAACCATGACCCCCAGTACTTCAGAATGTGACCTTGTTTGGAGAGAGGGTCATTACAGGGGTGATCAAGGTAAAATGAGGTCATTAGGGTGGGCCCTAATCCAGTATGACTGCTGTCCTTATAAAAATGGGAAATCTGGATACAGAGGCACATGGAGGGAGGAGGTTGATGAAAAAACACAGAGAAAAGGCAGCATCCACCAGAAGCAAGGAGAGAGGCCTGGAACGAATTCTTCTGTCACGGCCCTCGGGAAGAACCAGCCCTGCTGACACCTTGATCTTGGACTTGTAGCCAAAACTGTGAGATAATGAATTTTGGATGTGTAAGCCACCTTGCTTGTGGAACTTTGTTACAGCAGCTCTGGCAAACTGATGCATGTATCAAGAGTAGGCAGGAATATAGGTTGTAAATTATTACATCTGCTTTTTTTTTCTATTTAAACTTTTTCTTTAATGGATGGGAAAAATTATTTAATAAATGGAAATCCTCAAGCCTTTGCATGACTAGATAGATACTACAGTGAATTCCCATGCACCTTTCACGCAGCCTGAATAATCATCAGCTTATGGCCTTTTTTCATACTGCTCCAGCCCACTCCCTCCACCCCTCATACTATTTTGAAGCAAATTCCAGACATCACTTAAAAGTAGGTCACTCTCTCTAAAAGATAAGGACTACTTTAAAAACCATAACCACATTACCATTCTCTCTCTTAGGAGAAATGAATCATACTTCTTAATATGGTCCGTTATTCAGTGTTCACATTTCCATTTGTTTCAGACGTCATAATTTTAATAGTTTGAATCGTGATTCAAATAACATCCATACACTGCAAAGGTTGGTATGTCTTTTAAGTCTGTTTTAGTGTTCGTGGCCCCCTACCCCATTTCTTAATCTCTTGTCTTTCTTTTTACAGTTTATCAGTTTTTTTCCCCCAAGTGTTTTTCATAGCCTGTATTTTGCTGATTACGTTCTTGTGGTGGTATTTCACATGTTCTGCTATTCTCAGTGTTTCTGTACCTTGGTATTTGGTTGAGAGGCTTGGTTAGATTCAGATTTTATATTTTGTGTTTGTTTTGGGCAGTATTATGTCATAGGTGGTGATGTGTTTTTCCATCAGGGGACACATAATGTCTTTTTGCATTATTAGCTATAGCTATAAATTTTGTGTGTCATGAAACATTGTTCTTCTGGGGTTTTTTAAAACAGCTGTTTAAAAATGTAAATTCTTAACTATTCTTAGCTTTCAGGCCATACAAAAACAAACCATGGGCAGGATTTCACCCACAGACCATAGTTTCCTGATCCCTATGCTAAGGTATCTACCTAGGAAGGAAACTGCTTAGACCACAGCAATGCCAAAGTGTTACAAAACGGTGCCAGATTGTTTTCTAAAGTGGTTGTAACACCAGCGGTGAATAAGTGGCTCTACTCCCTGAAACTGGGGTCTTTAAATGAGCAGTTCACTTTAAGAAAAACCAAGACTCTTGGGGAAATGATTGATATGAGGACTGAAGCAGGAGGGCACAGGGTGGGGGGAAGAGCGTGGAACACACCAGGAAACAAGAAGGAAATCCAAGACGTCTGGGCCCTGTTGCAGGACTGGGGAGCAAACCTCTTTGAAGGTCCTCCTGGCTAAAGGGCGGACGATGTGAGTGTCAGTAAGAATAACCACAACGGATAGAAACAGGCCAGGTAGTCTAAATCCATTAGTTCATAATGATACCACAGAAGAACAGCAGCTGTCCTAACTGGTGACTGCCAGAGAATGCTAGTGAACAAACCAACCCATTTTTTAAAAAACTAAAAGAGAAAGATGTAAGTATCCAGCCTACCTTGCCTTTATGACTTGAACCCCAATGGGTTATCAAATAGTTTATATGAGGAAATTTCTCTTTATAAAAGTCTATTAGCTAGTAAGTGAAGAAGGAATGACACAATTAGAATGTCAGCATTTTGTAATCCCTAATGGATCTAGACATTGATCATCATTTCTTATCTGTGGGCCTTTACAAATTTTTATTTAATCCAAAAATGGATTCATAGGTACCTCTTTAGTTAATTACATATGGTTCAAGTTCCACTTGAGGTTCTAGAGATCATGAATCAGATAATTCGGCTAGAGTTATAATGGTTGAATTAATAGTCAGGTAGTACTCCTGACTTACTCTGAGTCATTGCTAAGAAATTGCATTCTCCAAATTACCTGTCTCTAAAACAGATAATATGTACTTACCTCTTAGCGTTTCTCAACCTTTCTGCTTATTAAATCAAGTGCTACATAGCTATTAAAATGCTTTGAAAACTATAAAATGAAAACTCACAGAATGTGCTGTAGAGATACCAAGTAGTTTTAGTCAGTGTCTTGGGGAGGCATTCCAAGTACCCCAAGCCCCTAATTGCCCTTGTTCTTGGTTTGTAGTTGGTAAAGTTGCCTAAATATGGCCACACTCCTGTTGTTCTTGATGTTTTTCTTTGACAGATGATTGGTTTGATTTATTCCTTTCTCAGTGCTGTAGACTGAGAATGTTAAAGGAAAACTGCTTTTCTTCATCGTGTTCTAACAGCTGAACAGTTACAAGCAGGAACCTTCTTGGGGCTTGGTTTCTAGTTTGACCACTGGGGCATGGGGATTTTAGTTGTGGTTCCTCACGTCTAGAATTTACTTCCTCTCTGTGGTCTGTGCAAACCCATCTCACCTTCAGCCTATGGTTTGATTTCCTCATTTTATGGGAGTTTTTCCTTTATTCGTATATTTAAAGCATAGTACTTTGGACTGATGAAAAGAAGATTATAGTAAATAAAGTTTTTAAAAGTGGTAACTATAAAAATGCCTACTTGAGGCTACCTAGTAAATTTCTCAGGCAGTAATTTGTGGAGTCCTTTTAATGGATCTGTTAGACATTGAGAAAATCGGCGTAGAAAGAGCAAGTGCCCACTGCAGTCTTGTAATAGAAATAAGCATGGTATAAAGGTAAGGCACAGCTTGGCACAATGTGTTGTTTCTAACATGGGTGTTGCTTTTCACACCCACCTAATGACTCTAGGGACAGTTTCATGAATCAGATAATGGGCTGGCCTTTAGGCAGTCCTAATCTAATTTTACAACAAATGGGTAGTGTGTGATGGTAAACAACTATGGGTGAAGGAGAGGAAAAAGTAATTTTATATCAGCTTTTGGAGTTTGGAGAGTCCCAGAAGTATGAACTTCCTTAATTAACAGTGATAGACTTGAGTTCAAAGTACACTAGGCTGTTTTTAAGTGTTAAAAGTTAACCATATTGAGGCCGAGCAGTGTGGTTTCAAGGAAAGAGTAGGGGCTTGCACTCAGAACCCCTGAACCCTTAGTCTGGCATGCCACTTTCCCATTGTGGGTTCATGGGCATATCTTATATCTTCTTCATCTGTGACGTGGAGCAGACATGTTATGATGATCAAGTGAATTAACACCGTATTTTATCAAATCTCAGATAAGATTAATTATAAGTCACACCCTAATATTTGAACCATTAAAAAGGAGAAATGATGCCAATTTTAAACTAACTTGGTTTCAAGTGTGAGATGCACCTGAAATTCAGAGATGAGTTGGACACACTGTGTCTTAAAAATCAATATAATACAGTGTGTGTGAAAGTGCTTTGCTATATAATCCTCAGGAGTCATATTTAATTTTTATTATGTGAGTCAGGGGAGTGAGGCAAAGTTATTAAGAATAAATAAATACCAGTGGGGAAGCACAGGCCGAACTGGGTGAGAGAATGGCTAGCTGCAAGGAGGAAGAGAAGAAGATGATCTCTCTTGGTCTTCCTTCACAGAAAATTGGCTGTCAGTGCCTCAGGCTCCTCAGTTTACTTTTCCAAATGTATGCCAGTGCCAAATGTATGCTGTTGTTAGGGAATATCTTGTTCCCAGAGAAGGTTGACTTCCTCCAGATTGGTTTTGAGAAGAATCACCAAGTTACCTCCTGTGTTAAATGCTTGGAGGTCTGCTTTGGACTTTGATGATTTAGACCTTGCAGATTCTTGACAACAACTATTTTGTTCTGTAGCACAGACTTAAGGAAGGCTTTGACCAGAGCAACCCCACTTGTAACAATGGTGTTTCAGCATTGCTTTCACAAAGGGACCTTTTGTTATTGAAAAAGAACTTAGTCCTCTTTGCAGTTCATTTTAGACTTCTCTGATCTTCACTGAAGTTTATTTTAGAATAAACTTCAAGAATGTGTTTTGCTCACATAGGACTTTGGGTGAGTTTTTCTTTTCTTCAAGTACTATAACTTCACTTAAAAAAAAATGTGGCATTATTAACTTGTCTCTCTGCCTTCCCTTTGGTGCATTTGAACACTTAGCCATAGGGGAGGATTTTCAGGAAAAGTGTATTTCTTAGTAAAACCCCAGTAGCTGAGACTTAACAGTTTGCTCTAACAAAGAAAATATTCAAAGTAAGATGTTTTCTGGATAACTAAGTCCATGCTGAAAACTAGGTGTAAAAATCTTTATACTCTAGATAGGGATGGGAAAAGCAAAGCATTCTTAGCTGGGGAGGTCTCTCTGAGCAACAGCAGGCCACAGGCTGGTGGTTTGCAGACACTCCCTCCCCCTGTTAAGAAGAGCTCCTTTCATGACCAGAGCTCCCTGGAGAAATGGCTGAATCTAGAGTCAGGGTAGGGAAAATATAAGAGGAACCTGGAGCTTCCTGTAGTGCCAGAAAGTAAGGAAGTGTTAGAGAACAAGGAAATGGATGGAGTGTATCAAAAGGATCCAGTAGCCAACTTGAAAAAGCTCCCAGTGGAAAAGCTGGAACCATTTGAGCCACAAAATAAGTTATGATGGTATTGGATTATAACCCAGATAAATATCCATGAGTCCATAACTATATAAATGACAGAATAAAATAAGTGTGGAGGAAAAGGGACAAATCTTCCTCACAGAAGAATTCTAAATAATGAATATAGGGAAAAAGAGAAATAGAAAATCACCATTAAGACATCACAGTATTAATTGCTGTAGGTAAGATGCACTGTCAAATGCAAAAGTGGGTGTGCAAAACTTTAAGGAGAAACAGGGCATTTGTGTAGCCTCGGAGTATCTCCCCCCAAATATGTATTAATTGTTGTAGTGTTTTTAACATGTCTCTACAAACTCTTTTGTACTCCTTCCCCCAGAAAGTACAGCTTACTTCCCTTCCCTGTGAGTGTGCACGGACTTTGTGCCTTGCTCTTGAGGGATAGAACATGTGATGGGAAGGTGGCAACTTTGTGATGGTGAGGCCTGGCCAGAGCCACCTGGACTGTGTGATCAAAGGTCACCGGGAATAAGTCACGTTCCCTGATGTGATGCAAGGAGGAGGGCAATCTACCCTGGCAGTATTCTAGGTTCTTCCCAAATACCTATCACCTTGGTCTAATCCTGAGAAGACCTCAGGCAACCCAGATTGAGGGACATTCCACAGAATACCTCAAAGTTGTGAAACACAAGGAAAGACTGAGAAACAGACAGAGATGGGAGGAGACATGGTGATTAAATGCAGCCTTGGTAGTCTGGGTTGAATGCTGGAAAAGGAGAAGGACTTCAGTGGAGAAGATAGTAAAATCTAAACAAATCTGAAGTTCAGTTAATAGTATTGTGCCCATGTTATTGTCCTAGTTTTGACAAATGTACGGTGATATTGTAAGCTGTTAACATTAGTGGAAGCTGGGTGAAGGGTATATGGGAACTCTCTGTATTGGCTTTGCAACTCTTCTGTAAATCTTAAATTATTTTAAAATAAACTTACCTTGGATTCGTCATCAGTTTTATCTGGAGTGTTATTTTATTAACCCTTGGTCCCATTTGTATCCAGAGGAAGATATATTGGTTCACTAATTAAAGTTGATTTTGGAGTGTACATGTTTTTAATATTATTATCTCTCTTTCCAGGGGAGGCACCTGCTGCAGAAGTTTCCTCATCTTTTGTGATCCTATCTGTGTGCAGTTTCATGATATTAATTGTGTTAATTGCAAACTGTGTATCCTGCTGTAAGGACCCAGAAATAGACTTTAAGGTGAGCACAGATGGTAGGAACATTTAAAATCATCTTCTAATGTGTTTATCAATAGAATGGCTGCATATTACAGTCCCTTGGGAGCAGGGTCGGCAAACTTTTTCAGTAAGAGCCAGTAAGTAGTTTCTGCCACAGTGAATAGTACATACCGTGGGCAAGACAGTCTTTGTCACAGCAGCTGAACTTCGAGTCTGCCATTGTAGGGCTACATCAGTGATAGGTACTGTGTTAGCAAGTAGTCATGGTTTTGTGCCAATAAAACTTTATTTACAAAAGTAGGCAGTTTGGTTTTGGCCCATGGCTGTAGTTTGCTGACCCTGCCTTAGGACATCATTGACAGTGACTACTTGTCTGTGGTGAGTTTAAGTTTTTGTTAAGTGAGGAATAAAGCAAGATGATTGAATTCACTTGCCACAGACCTATGAGAAAGAGCAGGCTGGTTTTGTGTTGTTGTTTTCTTTTTTTTCCAAACTTTTCTAGGCTGGCGAATTTGTGGTTATTAATATTACTGAGACAAAAGGATCCCCCAATGTGTTTGTGTATGAGGAAGAACATGGAAACCTCCACTTCCCTAAAGGGGAGAAGAATGTTGCCTATTGTAAAATCCTGGCCTGGGGATAGGAGAGAAGGGCTGGCGGTGTAGCAGCTGTGAGTGGAATCTACCAGTAAACCAGCCGGGAAATCCTGTGCTAGAACTTGCTCTTTGCCTGCTGGCATGTATTAGGGCTCAGTAATTACTTGTTAAGGAGGAACACATGGAAAAAAAAAAAAAAAAAGAAGGAATGCATGCATGCAGAGAAAATGGTCCTGTAACTAGACCTGGCCCAGGAGTCCCGAGGGCCACTGGTTCAAATTGGGAAAAAAAGAAAGTTGTCTCCTAGCTAAAACCTTCACGGGGACCTGATTTCTAGAGCCTCATACTTGTTTTTATAGTGTGTTCTCTTTACCTTGAGTGTGGTGGCAGCTCTGAGGAGACAGGAGATGGGCTGTTCTCACAGCTCAGCACACAGAAGGCTGAGGACAGAGGAAGGCGGTAGGAAAAGTCTCACTAACATATGTCTTTTTCTTTAGAAGATTTTGCCTGAAACCTGTAGGGCTTTATTCACAGCATCAGCGCCTAGGCCTTAGAATCTGTACAGGTACTTCTGCGGGAACTTAATGACTGCACTACAGGGTCACAGTTGTAGGTAGACTGGCTGTGTCCCCTGACTATCGGTCTTGCTGAGGGACTTTGCACAGAAACCTGGCCATTTCGGGACAAAGATGAAGTCTGATCAGTGTTGTTGATACTGAAATCCAGTCTCTAGCTCACATTTCATGATACCTCATTCTTGCCTTAGATTGTTCTAACCCTTTTGAATCTCAGTATCAAATGAGGGAGTTTATTATGATGCAGATTCAAGGCAGGACGTAGGAATCTGTATTGTTGTCAGGCTTCCTCAGGTGATTCTGATGCAGGGGACATGATGTGTTACAGGACCCTCTCCAGCTCTAGAATCTATATGACTAAATAAGAGTTTTACCATCTGTGATTTGTTGGTTTCCTTTTAGACTTAGAGCTATGCAATTTCAGAGTTCATGGTCCTGTGGGCGTCATTTTATAGACCAGGAAGCTACAGTCTGCTGAAGTAAGCGACTTGCCCAAGTTCATCGAGGTAGCCGCTGGGATAACTTTAAAAGTGACCCAGTCTTATCTTATTTTTCTTATTATTATACTCTATTACCTGTCCGAGTCTTTAAAATCATCTACTGGTATACCTAATGGTATGTCATGCTGCTGCCAAGTTTTGAGTACATTATTTTTAAGATAGGAGTGATAGAGAAAGTCTTTTTAATGAGAGAACCTTTAGGAATGTCCAAAAAGGAAAATCAAAGAATTTTTTCAGCTCAGAAGTAAAGTTACAGTACCTTATTTTTCCTGCTCCCTGCCCCCTTGATACAAATAGCCATAATGTCCTTTAATGCATTTGAGAACATATGTGAGAATAATGTCTTCTCACATGCATATGTAAACATAAATGTTAGAGAAATCTACTTTCATAACTTTCAGTTTCTTCCTTGTATCGAGTGGGGGCTAAGGGAAGGTGGTAGAAAAGAAAAATGAAAGGAAGGATATTCATAGAGGAATGGAAATTGGTCTTGTTCACTGATCTGTTCCCAGCTTCTGTTATGGTGCCTGGAGGGATAAATACTTGTTCATTATCCGAATGAATGACTTGATAATTGGCTGTATCTATGGTAAATTAACATGGACATCAAGGTACACCCAACTCACTAGAGTGATGAAAGGATGAGTTGGAATAACTTTCTGCGGCACAGTCATTTAAAAGTTTTCCACAGCCTTATTGGTATGTCCACACTTTTAAAGTTGTCATCTTTAGAAAACCAGACATTATTGTATGCTAATTCCACTTACGTGCTACATGGTTTTACCACTGACCTCTGTGGGTCAGACCCTGATGATTTTTCTACCCAGTTTCGTAATGTTTTCATTGTTACTCTTTCTAGAGAAATAGGGCTCTCTTAAAAATATCTTTTGAGTCTTTTAACTGTCTTTATTTTGGTAGAAATCACATTGCAATTGGAAATACATACACAGTTTAAAAACAAAATGAATTTGTTTTGATTGAATATGCAAAGAGATTTGTGAAACTGAATAATTTTAAGAATTGCTTAAACTGTAGTAAAGTAAACTTTTCAGCTTAGAAGAGTATTTCCATGTTAACTTCCTTGGTTATTTTAGAAAATTTTGTACTTCAAGCCATCAGTTTTAAAAGTTACATAAAATGTATGTAATTTATTTTCAAATCTTATTTATTGTGCTGTTTGGAGTTGGAGAACATTACATATGCCTTTTTCTTGTTCATGTACAAATTGGAATAAAAAAACTACGGCAAATTCTAAATGAGTGAATGTGTCTCTATCTTAAGTGTTAGCCAGTGGTTTTTAATACTTACTCTCTTTTAATTTAGGAATTTGAAGATAATTTTGATGATGAGATAGATTTCACACCACCAGCAGAAGATACTCCCTCTGTCCAATCTCCAGCAGAGGTCTTCACACTTTCAGTACCAAATATTTCACTACCAGCTCCATCACAATTCCAGCCTTCTGTAGGTAAGACCTTCCATGCTAATGTCATATTTCCATGAATTGTTCTGAGAAGTGAGAATGGGAACCTTGCTATCATAGAATATTGGCCTGTCCATCCCCTCCTTTGCTTGGTTCTCTTCCCTCTGCTCCTGGTGAAGCTGGATTCTAGTGGTCAGGCCCATTGTATTCCTGCAAAAGCTGAGTCTTTTCCTTTCTGGACCATAGGCCTGGTATAAGAATAAAACTGGTCGTCTTGATTCATTGAAATTGAGTACTTGGACACAGAGCTCCTGGGCTCTGTTTTGGTAGCTGGTTTCTTTACTGGTTCTGGATCCTGCTAGTCGTGCTGAGTAGCACAGTGCTATCTTCTTACTGGGATGTCCTCCATTTGGGGAGGGAGGGATAGGTTAATCAGATTTACTTTTCATAAGCTTCTTAAGATAGGTTTGATTAGGTATTGATTTCTTGTTCAAAATAAAATATTACTTGTGGTTCAAGAAATAGGGTTTTCTAATCTAAGACTAATACAAGGTGGTTGTTTAAGTCTGTAGGTGCTAGGACTGCCTTTTGTGGTCCTACATGCACTGCGGGCTATGTTTAGGGCAGAATAAACCCAAGAGATGATTATATCACTGTAGGTATGCATGACTACAAGAAAAAGTCAGATGAAATATGACACAGCTGGTGCATTTCATTTAAATATTTGTAATTAAGGTGTATTTTGCTTAATCTCTCGGACAGCTTCTCTCCTCAGTAGGAGGATGGCTGCTAGCAATTCCAGGTCCATATCCTTGTAGTTTTACAAACAGAGAGGAAAAGGAGCTTCTGTCTCCTTGGACCAGAAAGAAAAGCCTTGGAGAGGCATTCTGGTTGGTCTCACCAAATCATGTGATATGGAGCCATCATGGTAGGTACGAAGGTAGGAACAGATAAGAGCCTGACAGCTTCTCTTCAAGATCTACTGGAGATGGACAGGAACACAGTCAAATGTGGGCGGGAGAGAAATTCTAGGAATCTGGGCAGCCATCCTAATTTTGTTTATACATATCCCCCCCTTTCTGTTTTACTGAAGCCCTCTGTTTTAAAATCCCTCTTAATAGGAAGAAATCATTTTAAATTTCTCTGCATAGAATACTTACAGAATGTTTTTTATCATCTTGGGATGTAAGAGGCCTTTCCAAGCAAAGCACCAAATTAGAAGCCATAAAAGAAAATATTGCCACATCTGATTTATAAAATGAAATATTGTATATGGAAAAAGACACTATACACAAATTTGTATATAGTAGCAAAAATATTTATGAAGTACAGACAGGATTTAAAATGGTTATGTATAAGAGTACAAACAATTATGTAAGAAAAAGAATAACAGATCACTAGAAAAAATAAGCTGAGGACGTGAAAGAAGAAACTCACGGAGAGAAATCAAATGGCCAATAAACGTAAGAACCTCATTATTAATTAAACAAATGTGGGCCGGGTGCGGTAGCTCATATACCCAGCACTTCAGGAGACTGAGGTGGGAGGATTGTTTGAGGCCAGGAGTTCAAGACCAGCCTGGTCAATATAGCTAGACCCCATCTCTATTTAAAAAAATGTTAATTAAAGAAATGCATACTAAGTAAGCTGATAACAGACAAAGATGAAGAGAAACAGCACTAGGTAGTGACTGGTGGGTGTTTGTAGAGGGAACCTGTACTGGCTCTTAGTATAGCTATGAGCTGATGAAGACATTCTTTCTGGAGGGGCAGCCTGACAGTATGTGTCATAATGTGAAATCTGTTTACTCTTGATCTAGCAATTCCACTTTTAGTCATTTATCTTCAGGAACTAATTGGTTAAATATACAAATGTATATGTAAAAGGAATTTACCGCAGCTTTGTTGAGCAGTGTAAAACCGAACCAGATTAAATGTCTGTCAATATGTGATTTGTTAAATTACAGTAAATCCATAAAGTGGAGTATTATGTGTTCCTATGAAAAGATGAAGGTGAATTGTATTTGACTATGAAAGATATTTGTGGTATGTTACGTGAGAAAGGTATGCCACATATTCAGGAGCCTAGAAAGAAAATTCTACCAGTTTTTTTCTTTTTTCTCTTTTTAAAATGTATTTTATTTTTTTTTGAATAAATAACATAGTCACTTAGTTCAAAAACCAAAACATAAAGTATATATAATGAAACGTCTCCCTCTAATATGTGAATCTGACCTCATTTTCCACCTCTACCCTCCTTAGGTAACAACTCCTCTTCTTGGTTCTTGGTTTCTTGTACATCTTTCTAGAGTTTGTTGATACAAATATCCCTACCTTTTTAAAATTTAATTTTTTAATTTTTAAAAGATTTATTTTTGTAGAGCAGTTTTAGGTTCACAGCAAAATTGAGAGGAAGGTACAGAGATAGCTACATACCCCCTGCCCACATATATGCATAGGCCCTCCCACTTTTTGACTCAGAGGTGTCATGGTAAATACATTAGTCTGTATCTTGCTTTTTTCACTTATCAGTATACCTCAGAGATCTTTCCATATCAATAAAAAGAACCTATTTATTCTTGCTTATAGGTTCATACTATGTATATTGTATGGATTTAGCACAATTTATTTAAGCAGTCTCTTGTTGAATATTTGCGTTGTTTCTAATCTTATGCTAGTACAAATGAAGCTTGTGTTTGTTTTGGACATTGTTGTTGTGCTTATATATTTGTAGAATAAATTTTTAAAACTGGGTCAAAGAGTGGATGTATGTGTTTATAATTTTGATGGTTATTGTTGGCTTACCCTTCACAGAAGTTGTGCCAATTTATATTCCTGTCAGTTGGGTATTAAATGGCATATGCTATTGCTTTTGAAGCTAAACTGGTATCAATTCAAATTAGATTGTTATAAGTTTAGGACCCTAGCCGTAATTGCCATGGTAGACACTAAAAATATACAGAAAAGGAAATGAAGAGGGAATCAAAATGATACACTAAAAAAAAAAAATCAATCACACATACACAAAGAAGGATGTTTTTGATGCACAAAGTTCCTAATTTTAATATAGCCAACTTAACAGTCTAAGAGTTTGAAATTTAAGTCAAAATTTTTTAGAGTGAAAACATTTTGTCTTAAGAAATCCTTCCTCATTCTATGATCAAAATAACCTCTCTTTTTTTTTTAATGTTTTAAGATTTTGCTTTGACATTTAAATCTATAACTCATCTTGAGTTGATTTTTGAGTATGAGGAAATTCAAGTTGTTTTCCTTTGTAAATTGATATATTTTTTCAGCTTCATTCATTCATTGGTCTTTCCTTTTCTTGCTGCTTCTGTGTGTATGCGTGGGGCTGTTTTAGGCTTTCTTTTCTCTTTCATTAGTTGATTTGTCTGTTTTTTGTCCCAGCACCACTCTCTTAATTATAACATGAATTACAGATTGTTTTTGCATTCTGTATACTCTCTTTCACTCCCTAAGTGTCCTTTGAAACATAAGTTTTTAATTTTGATGAAGTCCAGTTTATCTGTTCTTTTGTTGCTTGTGCTTTTGGTGTCATATTTAAGAAACTATCACCAAATCCAAAATCATAAAGATTTGCCTGTATGTTTTCTTCTATGAGTTTTATAATTTTAAGTCTTAAATTTAGCTCTTTGACCCATTTTGAGTTAATTTTTTAATATGATTTGAGTTAAAGGCCCACCTTAATGCTTTTACATGTGCTTATCCAGTTGTCTCAGTGACAGTGTTTGAAGAGACTGTTCTTTCCCCATTGACTTGTCTTGGCACCCCTTTTGAAAATCAGTTTACTGTATTTGTTTGAGTGTTTTTCTGGACTCTCAGTTGTATTCCATTTATCTATATGTCTGTCTTTATGCTAGTACCACACTGTTTTGATTACTGTAGCTTCTGTTTTGTACTGAGTTTTGAATCAAGATGTGTGAGTCTTCTGACTTTTGCTTTTTCAAGATTCTTTTGGCTATTTGGGATCCTTTACAATTCCATGTGAATTTGAGGATCAGTTTTTCTATTTCTGCAAAATAGGCCTTTGGGATTTTGATAGGTTTTTTTTTTTTTTTACATACCATTTTGATTTTCTCATTCTCTTTTGATGATATTCTTAAGATATTTTCTTAGTGATTACCATTAAGTTTACAATTAACATCCTAAATTGATCTCAGTTGAGTTTGAATTGATATCAGCTTAACTTTAATGGCATGCAAAAACTTTGCTCTTATATGGCTCAGTCCTTTCCCTTTAAGTTGTCACAAATTACATCTTTATATATTTTGTGCCCATTAATGTAGATTTATAATTTTTTATGTGTTTGTCTTTTAAATCATGACAATAAAAAGAGGAGCTATATACCAATAATACAATAATATTGGTTTTTATATTTACCTATGTAGTTACCTTTACTGGAGATCTTCATTTCTTCAGATGGCTTCAAGTTACTGTTTAGTGTCCTTTATTTCTGTGCTTTTATTTTCGCCTTTAACATTTGTTGTAGGGCAAGTATACTGCTACTGGCAGCATACTCTCTAAACATTTGTTTATCTCAGAATATCTTGATTTCACCTTCATTTTTGAAAGATAATTTTGCCAGATATAGAATTCCTGGTTCCCAGAAATTTTCTTTCAGTGCTTTATATATATCTCACTGCCTTCTGGCCTCCATGGTTTCTGATGAGTAATTGGCTGTTAATTTTATTGAGGATCACTTGTATGTGATGAGTTGCTTTTAAGATTCTGTATCTTTGGTTTTCTATAGTTTGATTATAATGTGTCTGAGTGTGGATGGATCTCTTTGAGTTTATCCTACTTAGAGATTTTTGAGCTTTCTGGATGTGTAGATTCATGTCTTTTAACAGATTTGGAGCATTTTCTACCTTTATGTCTTCAAATATTTTTTCTGTGTCTTTTTCTCTTTCTGGAGCTCCTATTATGTGTATATTGGTTCATTTGATGGTGTCCCACAGCTTCCTTAGGCTCTCTTCATTTTTCTTCATTCTTTTTCCTTTCTACTTCTCAGACTGGATAATTTCATTTAACTTATCTTCAAGTTCATTGAATGTGTCTGCTTAAGTTTTTTTTTGAACCTCTCTAGTGAATTTTTCATTTCACTTACTGTACTTTTCAGCTCCAGAATTCTGTTTCTTTTTATAATTCCTATCTCTTTATTGATTTTCTCTATTTGGTAGGACATCATTCTCCTGGTTTCCTTTAATTCTTTGTCCATGTTTTTTCCTTTAGCTCTTGGAACATAATTTAAGAGAGTTGACTTAAGGTCTCGTCTAATAAATCCAATGTCTGTTTTCTCAGAGATGGTTTCTGTTCATTCCTTTTTTACCTGTGAATGGGCTATACTTTATTGTTTGTTTGCATGCTTCATAATTTTTTTGTTGAAAACTGACATTTTGAATAATATTTACAAAAAAGAAGTCATAGAAAAGAAAGAAAAATACTCTCTAGGCCTTTACAGATTGGCCCTGTGTGTTAGGACACTCCTTCATCACTTAGACAGGCTGTTTACAACTCTGCCTTAACCTTTACTTCCTGAGCCTAAAGACTAGCCAGAGGTGAAAGCTTATGTTCTTCTCAAGTCTTTCTGAGCACATACCCTTGCCTGAGCATGCACATGGGTATCCAGGTTCCCCCCACACATAGTAGTGTTTCAAAGTCCCTTTTCTCCCCCAAAATCTCACTCCCCAGCTTTTCTGCCAAAGCTTTTAGCATATGTATTGTTTGCCTCAACTGTTACTTTTTGCCCCAGGCAGCAGCGGCTTGTTCATTTGACTTTTGTTGTTTTCAAGGAACATGTGACCACTGTGTCCTGATAGAGTTTTTTTTTTTTTTTTTTTTTGAGACAGAGTGTCACTTTGTTGCCCTGGCTAGAGTGAGTGCCATGGCGTCAGCCTAGCTCACAGCAACCTCAAACTCCTGGACTTAAGCGATCCTACTGCCTCAGCCTCCTGAGTAGCTGGGACTACAGGCATGCGCCACCATGCCCGGCTAATTTTTTCTATATATATTTTAGTTGTCCAGCTAATTTCTTTCTATTTTTAGTAGAGACGGGGTCTCGCTCTTGCTCAGGCTGGTCTAGAACTCCTGACCTCAAGTGATCCACCCGCCTCGGCCTCCCAGAGTGCTAGGATTACAAGCGTGAGCCACCGCGCCCGGCCCTGATAGAGTTTTGAGTTAGGTGAAACAAAGAGAAGCCACTGTGGCAGTCCTTCAGTGCTGTGATCCCCAACCTCCAGGCTGTGGATGGGTACGGGTCCGCGGCCTGTTAGGAACTGGCTGCACAGTAAGAGGTGACTGGTGGGTGAGCTAGTGAAGCTTCACTGTATTTACAGCCACTCCCCATTGCTCGCATTGCTGCCTGAGCTCTGCCTCCTGTCAGATCATCAGCAGCATTAGATTCGCATAGGAGCGTGGACCCTACTATAAACTGTGCACAAGAGGAATCTAGGTTGCACGCTCCTTATGAGAATTTGTTGGAAACCATCTCCCCCACCCCACACTTGGTATGTGGAAAAATTGTCCTCCATGAAACCTGTCCCTGATGCCAAAAAGGTTGGAGACCACTGCTTCAGGGAAACCCTAGTCAGGTCAAAACAAACACAGTTATTTGGGAATAAGGTCCACTTTGTTCCCTCTCAAACTGGTACTCACACTGGGAACACAAGCCATCTTAGACTGCTGCTGCACTGGGGTAGTGGGAGTGGGCTTAGGGTAAGTGAAAGCCACAACTTCAACCCTGTTCCAGTGAACTCTCTCCTGGTTCACTTTGGTTACTGTAAACCTTTGACTATCTTCCAGAGTTCTGATAAGGTTGATATTGATAGTTTTTTTTTTTTTTTTTTTTTTTTGAAACAGAGTCTCACTTTGTTGCCCGGGCTAGAGTGAGTGCCGTGGCATCAGCCTAGCTCACAGCAACCTCAGACTCCTGGGCTTAAGCGATCCTACTGCCTCAGCCTCCCGAGTAGCTGGGACTACAGGCATGAGCCACCATGCCCGGCTAATTTTTTTGTATATATATTTTTAGTTGGCCAGATAATTTCTTTCTATTTTTTTTTAGTAGAGACGGGGTCTCACTCTTGCTCAGGCTGGTCTCGAACTCCTGACCTCGAGCGATCCACCCGCCTCGGCCTCCCAGAGCTAGGATTACAGGCGTGAGCCACCGCGCCCGGCCGATATTGATAGTTTTTGAAATGATTTTTAGTGTTTCTAGGTAGGGACAGCCCCCAGAGATCCTTACTTCACCGTTTCCGCTGATGTCACCTCTTCTGTGGTCAATTCATTTGATAGAGGTGCAATTACATGGTGCTGGAACAAATGGATATTCATAGGCAAACAAATGAACCTTGATCCATACCTTGTACTATATGTAAAAATTAACTCAAAAGGCATCATAAGCCTAAATGTAAAGCTTGTAGAAGAAAATCTTTGTGATCTTAAGTTAGGCAAAGATTTATTAGATATGACACCAAAAGTATCATTCACAAAAGGAAATATTGATAAATTAGACTTTATCAAAATTAAAAACATCTGCATTTTGAAAGACACTGTTAAGAGAATGAAAAGTCAAGCCATGGACTGGGAGAAAATATTTGCAACTTTCAAAACTCAACAGTAAGAAAACAACCCAATAAAAATGAGGCAAAGATTTGCATAGATATGTCACCTCAGAAGATATATAGATGGCAAATAAGCAAGTGAAAAGGCACTCAATATCATGAATCATTAGGGACCTGAAAATTAAAACTAAAATAAGCTTGTATACCTTTTACAATGGCTAAAATGGAAAAGATTGACTATACCAAGTGATGGCAAAGATTTGGAGCAACTGGAACTCTCATGTTCTGAGAAGCAATTGGTAGCTTCTTAAAAAGTTAAATGTACACCTACCATATGATCTAGCCATTTCATCCCTTGGTATTTATCCAAGAGAAATGAAAGCATATGTCCATACAAAGACTTGTAAACATATGTTTATAGCAACTTGATTTGTGATAGCCCCAACCTGTAAACAACATAAATACCCATCAACCTGTGGATAACTAAACGAACTCTGGTATATCCATTCAGTGGAAAACTCTTCAGTGATAAAAAAGGATGGACTCTTGGTATACACAAAAACTTGATTGAATCTTAAAATAATTGATATAAGCCAAATCATTAAAGAATACATGCCATATGATTCCAGGTGCATAAAATTTTAGAAAATGCGAATTATAGTGCAAATGAATGTTTGTTTAGAGGTGGGCACAGGAAGGAGGGATTACTGAGGGGTGTGAGAAAACTTCTGGGGGTGATAGAGATGTTCAACATTTTATTTTGGTGGTGGTTTTACAGGTACATACATATATCAAAATGTGTCGAATTGTACACTTTAAATATGTGCATTTTATTATACATCCATTATACTTCAGTAAAGCTGTTCCTAAGACATTAAGGGAGAATAGTTTAGGAGGGCTAATCCTGTATCCAGGTGAGCTGTTAAAGAGAGATCATAAAAATAAGAACTAAGTAAAGGCTGTCTTAGTGGTGAGTGGTGGTTACGTTAGAGTAGTTGGGCCAGAACGAAACAGTACAAGGTATTAAAGGATCATGGTAGGATACTCATTAAAAAAATACGGTCAGTTTTAAAACCTGCAATTGTTTTGGCATTGTTAATTTGAAAGAGATGTTTTATGTGTCTATTTCTACCTTTATTGGCACAAGTGATAAATTTGTTAGTGTTTGTACTTTATAGGTTATGTATTTAATATTTATTTTAGTTAGAAACTTTTATTTAATTTTTAATATTCTTTTCTCTACAGAAGGGTTGAAGTCTCAAGTTGCCCGCCACAGTCTAAACTACATACAGGAAATTGGAAATGGCTGGTTTGGAAAGGTAAAATGTTCTTCACTTTGATTTTTTTTTTTGCCTCCTAATTTTACTGTTTAGAATTTAAAGCTAATTAAGAACTGTACCGTGAGACAATTCATGTTCTCTGTAGATGCTGTAGTACTAATTGAGTTTCCCCATAGTGAGCCTCAACATTCCTGGGTATGTAACTTTTTCCAAGAAGGTTGTCTTGGTTCATTCAGGCTCCTGTTAACAAAGTACCATAAGCTGGTTGGCTTAGAAACAACAGGAATTGTTTCTCACAGTTCTGGAGTCTGTGAAGCCCCACATCAAGGTGCCAGTAGATTCACTGTCTGGTGAAAGACCTGCTTTCTGTTTCCTAGATGCCACTTTCTTGCTATGTCCTCAGATGGTGGAATGGGAAAGGCAGCTCTCTGGAGCCTCTTTTATAAGTACACTAATTGCATTCCTCCCTAAGGACCACCTTCTTACCACGACATTGGTTAGGCCCCCACACCATGGCTCCATGCTCTGGTCTCACAGTAAGACTGGGACTCACCAGGACATTGGTGGTTAGGTTTGAACATATGAATTTTGGGGGAACACAAACATTCAGATCATAGCAAAAGTCTTTTTTTTTTTTTTTTTTTAAATATATTAGAGACTTTTTGGTCATTGTTTAGAGACAGGATCTTGCTCTGTCACTTAAGGCAGTTCTCCTGCCTCAGCTTCCTGAGTAGGTAGGACTACAGGTGCATGCCACCATACCCGGCTGATAGCGACTTTTCTAATTGTTGGCATAAGAACAGTTAAGAAGGGAAAAGAGACCAGAACTTTAGCAGCTTTTTGTCCTCCTCAAGTTAAATGATTTGCTTTTTACTTCTTCTCCTTTTTCTCTCCTTCCCCTCTTCTTTTTCCCTTCCCTTTATAGTACTGAAACCAGTTTAGCACTGTAAACATATAGTCTTAATATAATGACCACGGTGAAGAGCTACCTCTGTTTCTCATAGCCTGTCAAGTGGCCTGTAGTAACAGTGCTTTGTTGACCTTTTTCCCATAGAGTGTTCAGAAGGAATAATCTTACACGTCTTCCCACATGTAGCAGTCATTCTCTATAATAGGTTCCTAATTGAGGGGTGATTGCATCATCAACAGGGGGCCTAAGATGGCAGGATATATTTGCTCTGTCATCATTCATCCGATGCTGCTGCTGCTTCTGTTCAGATCTGTCTGTTGGTTCTGTATCTTTAATGTTTTCCAACCTTTATTAGTTACCAAATGTGAGCTGTTTAGGAAAACCTTTACATCCTAGGCATTGTTCTCAGGGTAGCGGTAGGATGTAGAGGACTGCAGGGAGTGCAGCAGCAAACCCAGTAGACTCCCCGATTCACAAGGCTTAAATCCCTAGCTGGGAGAGTTGGACAGTAAATAATCCGTTGCAGGAGGTGGGCTCAGAGAGGTATAGGGGAGCCAGATGATGCAGATATTGTATGCACTAGAGGCAGACTGTTACTCAGAGTGAAATGAGGAAGTACTCTGTTGGTTGAGAGATGAGTGACACGATTGTGTTACCTTTAAAAGGCTCTCTCTGGCAGTTGTAGGGGGAAAGGTGAAATCAGGAGGTTGGTGAGAGGGCTGCTGCAGTCATCCAGGGAGAGATCCAGACGGGCTTGAACCTGGGTGGTAGCAGTGGGGGTGGTGAGAAGTTGGGGGGACCCAAGATAGACGTTCAAATGAGAGAATGCAGGACTTCGTGTGGATTAGATGTGGAATCTAGAGGAAGGGAATAGTCAAGGATGGCTGTTGATGGCCTGAGTAAATGGAAGAATGGAGTTGCTGTCAACTGAAATGCAAAGAAGGCTACAAGAGAAGCAGGTTTGGAGGAGGAAGTCAGGAGTTCACTTTCGGCTATATTAGGTGTGAGTGGCTGTCAGACATTTAAGTGGGGCTACCAAGTAGGCAACTGGAAATGCAAATCCAGAGTTAAAGAGAGAGGTTCCAGGCCACGGAGTATACAGCTGGTGTTTAGAGCCATGAGACTAGAGGAAATCAGAGTTTCAAGATGGAGAAGACAGGGAGTATAAGGACTCGTCCCGGAGGCTCTGCACAGGGACAGGTCAGTGCAGTCAGGGAGAGCCAGTGGGCAGGGAGACGTGCAGGAGAGAGGTGTGTTCTGAAAGTCGGGTGAAGAAGGAATTCCAAGCAGATTAATTGTAAATGCTGCGGCTTAGGAATTGAATAAGATGAAGACTGGGAGAATTAGGATTCAGCCACGTTGAGTTCCTTGGTGCCCTTGAAGGAAGCTGTATAGGGGAATGGTGATGGCACATCTTTGTGTAGAATGGCTTCAAGAGAGGAAGAGGAGACAGTGCATTTAGACAACTCTCTTGAGGAGTTTTACTCTAAAGGGAAGCAGAGGTGACAGACAGAGACAGGAGGATCCCTTGAGGCCAGGAGTTTGAGGCCAGCCTGGGCAAAATAGCAAGAACCCATCTCTACGAAAAATTAGCTGGATGTGGTGGTGTGCCCCTGTAGTCTTAGCTGCTTGGGACGCTAAGGCAGGAGGATTGGTTGAGCCCAGGAGTTCAAGGTTACAGTGAGCTGTGATCACATCACTCCACTCCAACCTGGGTGACAGAGTCAGACTCTATCTCAAAAAAACCGAACAAATGAAAAAGAGAAGCAGAGAAATGGAATAATAGCTGTTTGGGAACCTCTGCAGGGCCAAGGAAAGGTTTTTTGATGTGCGTTTTTTTTTTTTTTACAGGATGGGAAGCTCTTTCAACATGTTCCTATGTAGAGGGGGAAGCACTGACAATGCAGGAGACAGGGGTAATTGCAGGAACAAAGTCCTTAGTGCGCAAGGGGATGATGGGTCAGTAGTGCAGCTAGAGGACTTGGTCTGAGGAGCAAAGGCAGCGTCTCTTGAAATGGCAGCAAAAGCAAAGGATGTGGGATACAGGAGCAGGTGGATTTGATGGAAGTTCCCTTCTGATTGTTCTTCAGTGAATAGGAGGCCAGTTCCTCACTTGAAAGGGAGGAGTAAAAAGATGTGTTAGAAGTTTGAACCAGAGAAGGTGTGAGAGAGTCATCTGGGAAAGTTTATCAGCTAGGGAAATGGGGAGTGGTGAGAGCTGAGGGCCCTCACCAATTGAAAGTGAGACTAGTCATTGTGGTTGTCTGGTCTCTTTTGTGTGTGTGTGCGCGTGCTTCTTTACAGGCTGGTAGTTGAATTGAACCAGCACTGGGTTTGGCTGGACTGATGTGCCTCAGAGAGAGGGTAGGGAGGGAGCAGGGGTCTAGGATGGTCCAGGAAGGTAGTGAGGACTGGTAGGGGGTTGGTGTGAGAAAATGGTGCTGTGAGTAGATTGGGAGGGCAGATTGGACACTTGTTGGGTTCCAGTGTTGGAGTAAGTGCGCTGGAACTAAAGGGTAGAGAAAGAGAAGTCAGAATTCAATAATAAGATAATTATTAGCTAGGTATAGACCCATGGAATTGGTTGCTGAGATTGTAGAGATGATTGGAAGGAAATAAAAGAGCTAAGAGGTAAGGGTGTAGAATGAATTGTCCCTGCAGGTATGGTAGTGATAGAAGGGGACAAGCTGAACCAGGTGGTGACAGTTGACTGTGGTTACTCTTTCCCTTTTCAAAAACTGATAGCTTATGATTGCTGTTCTTGTCATGTGTGTAGCTGGTTATTTGAAACAAAGAAGATGATTAATTATCAGAATTTCTTGTCCTCTTCATTTTTCTGTCCTTATATTCCTGATAAACACATTGAATTGTGTTCAAGTTCTTACTCTCTACTTTCAAGGCACTGAAATTAATCTATTTTATAGAAATATTTAAAACTATTTTTAAAAGGAAGTCTTTTAGTTTTCATTATTCTCTAAATAAAAACCTTTACTTTATCATCATTTTCATCTTAACTGTTATATTTTAGAATGCCTTGGCATTGTCCTATGTTACATTTAATACTTCCCTTGTAGGTAGTTCATTCTCATCTTGTATTCTATTAATTTCAGTGGACTGTTTTTCCTATGTATTTTGACTGATGTTTTGGTACAAGATAAAGGCCTGGTATTATTGGAATACCATGGATTTTTAAGTTTCAGTATGATTATTTATACATTGGCTGTTTGTCAGTTTATTTTCTCATGTAGCAGACTAACAAAAACTTAGTTGAAGTGTTTTTGAGAACCTTCGAGTTGTGTTTGGATTGAACTTATAAATTGCTCTTCTGTCAAGTCATGTTAATTTCCATGAAGTATAATACTTTTTAAAATAAATCAATAAATCAAATATAAATAAATAAAAAGTATAATGCATTTAAAAATAAATAGAAAAGAAATATATAAAAGTTACAAATATCTGATGAATGGTTTAACATGGCCCTTTTACTGGAGAAAAATATTTGAGTTTTGCAAGCTTTTTGTGAGTTAGTATGTAAAATAATAGAAGGCCATGTACTTGTTGTTTTGTTTTCCTGTATTCCATTACCTGGTAAATGAGACGTACTTCTTTACTGTTTCAATGGAAGTAACACAGAAATTGTTCTTTGGTTTTAGGTCCTCCTTGGAGAGATTTACACAGGCACTAGTGTAGCAAGAGTAATAGTGAAGGAGTTAAAAGCAAGCGCAAGCCCAAAGGAGCAAGATACTTTTTTGAAAAATGGAGAACCTTACTAGTAAGTAAACCTTAACGTGTGCTCTGAAACATAGTATGTGGTCCATGAAAATCAGGTGTTTAAAACTACTTTGGGATTTCCGCCTGCAATGTACATGATTAAATGAGACCCAGAGTCTCATGAGGCCCAAAATGTCCAGGTGTCAATTGAAAATCACTTATTACTTAAGAACCGGGAGAACTCACCTTAAATAAGAAAAGACAACAGACACCAGCCCTGAGATGACAGTGATGTTAGAATTATCTGGCAAGATTTTAAAGCAGCCATCATAAAAATGCTTCTCTGAACAATTGTAGCACACTTGAAACAAGTGAAAAAATACAAAGTGTTAGCAAAGAAATAGAAGACATGAAGAAGACCTAAGTGGAAATTTTAGAACTGAAAAATATGATGACTGAAATGAAAAACTCAATGGATGAGCTCAACAGCAGAATGGAGAGGACAGAGGAAAGAGTAGGTGAAAGTGAAGATAAAACAATAGATATTGCTCAATTTGAACAATAGGGAGAAAACAGACTTGGGAAAAAATGAGTAGAGCCTCAGGGACATGGGAGACTATAACAGAAGATGGAACATTCACATCATAGATGTCTCAGAATGAAAGAAGATAGAGGATGGGGCTGAAAAAGTATTTAAAGAAGTAATGGCTAAACATTTGGAAAAGAAAAAGCCTGCAGATTCAAGAAATCAAGCAAATCCCAAACAGGGTAAACCCAAAGAAATCCACGCTGAGACACATCATAGTCAAACTTCTGAAAACTAAAGACAAGCAAAAAATCTCGAAAGCAGGGAGAGAGAAACAACACCTTACCCATGGGGGGAAAACAATTTGAATGGCAGCGGATGTCTCATCAGAAACCAGGATGCAGAAGGAAATGGCATGTTCTTCAAGTGCTGAAAGAAAAGAACTCTGAAATTCTATTAATATATCCAGGGAAAATATCCTTCAGAAATGAAGGGGATATCAAGACATTTTCAAATAAACTAAGACAATTTATTACCAGCAAACTTACCCTAAAAGAATTACAAAGTTTTCTAAACAGAAAAGAGATGACAAAAGGAATCTTGGTACATTAGGAAGGAAGAAGGAACAACAGAAAGAACAAAAATAAGGCTAAACTTTCTTAAAAGGAAAAAACTGATATATTGTATCATGAAAATTAAAAACTTCTGCTCTGTGAAAACCCCCAGTTAGAGGGCGAAAAGACAAGCTACAGACTGGGAGAAAATACTTGCAAACCACATAGCTGACATAGCATTCATATCTAGGATTTATAAAGAACTCTCAAAACTCAACCAAAAAAAGATTCAGTTAGAAAATTGTCAGAAGACATTAAGGGACATTTCACTGAAGAGCATATATGTATGGATAGCAAATAACCACATGAAAAGATATTGCACATCACTAGCCGCTAAGGTAATTAATTAAGATCACAGTGAGATACCACTGCACACTTATTAGAAAAGCTATAATGAGGCCATGCACAGGGGCTTATGCCTGTATTCCTAGCACTTTGGGGAGGCTGAGGTGGGAGGATCCTTTGGGGCCAGGAATTCGAGACCAGCTTGAGCAGTACAGTGAGACCTCATCTCTAATAAAAAATATAAAAATTAGCTGGGTGTGGTGGTACATGCCTATGGGCCCAGCTACTCAGGAAGCTGAGGCAGGAGGATCACTTGAGCCAAGGGGTTTGAGGTGGCAGTGAGCTATGATGACACCACTGCACTCCAACCTGGGCAACAGAGCAAGACCCTGTCTCCAAAAAAACAAAAAAGTTATAATGAAAAAATTGTGTCAGTAATACCAAATGATAAGGATGTGGAGAAACTAAGTCTCTCACACATTGCTGGTGGAAATGTAAAATGGTAGAGCCCCTCTAGAAAATGGTTTGACAGTTTCTCAAAAAACTAACATATTAATATTTATCATAAATACTAGCA
This sequence comes from Lemur catta, assembly GCF_020740605.2. NCBI lineage: Eukaryota > Metazoa > Chordata > Mammalia > Primates > Lemuridae > Lemur > Lemur catta. The sequence continues at coordinate 23,942,903 of NC_059129.1, forward strand.
TTCTCCAGAGAAACAGAACCAATAGGATGTATATGTACCTATACACATATACAGAGAGAGAGAGAGAGATTTATTTTAAGGAATTGGCGTATGGCAGTTATGGATGCTGGCAAGGCCATGGTCTGCACGGTGGGCCAGCAGGCTGGACAAGAGCCGATGTTACTGCCCAACACTGGAGGCTGTCTGCTGCAGAATTCCTCCTTCCATGAGGGAGGTTAGTGTTTGTTCTCTTTAAGGTCTTCAACTGATGTGTAAGACCCACCCACATTATGGAGGGATCTGCTTCACTGAAAGTCCACCCATTTAAATGATAATCTCATCCCTAAAACACCCTCAGAGAAACATAATAACATTTGACCAAATATCTAGGCACTGTGGCCCATCCAAAGTGACACATAAAATTAAGTATCGCATCATATAACCAGCAGTTGTACTCCTGGGCATTTATTCCAGAAAAATGAAAGCTTATTTCCGTATAAAAACCCTTATATGATTGTTCATAGCAGCTTTATTTGTAATGGCCAAAACCTGGGAAAACTAAACTGTCCTTCAGTAGGTGAATGATTAAACAAACTGTGGTACCTTCATACCATGGAATACTGCTCAGTAATAAAAAGGAATGAACTGTTGTTACACTCAGCAGCTTGGATGACCTCAGGGGGATTGTGTTGAGTGAAAAAATCAATCTCAAAAGGCCGGCCTGGCGCGGTGGCTCAGGCCTATAATCCTAGCACTCTGGGAGGCCGAGGTGGGTGGATCCTTTGAGCTCAGGAGCTCAAGACCAGCCTGAGCAAGAGCAAGACCCTGTCTCTACTAAAAATAGAAAGAAATTAGCTGGACAACTAAAAATATATACAGAAAAAATTAGCCGGGCATGGTGGTGCATGCCTGTAGTCCCAGCTACTCGGGAGGCTGAGGCAGGAGGATTGCTTGAGCCCAGGAGTTTGAGGTTGCTGTTAGCCAGGCTAACACTACGGCACTCTAGTCCGGCCAACAGAGTGAGACTCTGTCTCAAAAAAAATTAAAAAAAAAAAAACAACAAAGTCTCAAAAGGCCACATACTATGTGATTCCATTTATATCATATCTGAGAAGAGACTGATAGAAATGGAAACAGATTAGTGGTTGCCAGGGGTATAAATGGGGTGCCTGGGAGAGAGCTTCGTGGCGATAGAATAGTTCTGCATCTTTGTGGAGGTGGTGGGTGCACGAGTGTGCTAACATGACCCAGAACGCTACACACACTTCATCACAGTGTCAGTTCCCTGGTTGTGGTATTGTACTGTATGTAACTGTGTCAGGTGTAACCAATGGGGAAACTGGGAGAAGGGTATACCAGACCTCTCTTTACTGTTTGTAACTTCCTGTAAATTCATACTTGTTCAAAATAAGAAGTTTCTTAAAAAACTATTTTGGCTGTCTTCTATTTAACTTTATTTTCTTTTTGACAAAATATCTTCCAAAAAGATTTTGCATATACTGTGGGAATTTATGGAAATAGTATATATAAGCTAGATAGCCTGAAGGAGAAACTGAGTTAGTATTTGGCTTGAAGTGCTTATTGAATTTGTATATACAGTTGGCCCTCTGTGGCCATGGATTCAACAAATGGTGGATTGAAAATATTTCGGGGGGAAAAAAACATCAATGAAAAGTAATAAAACAGTAATAAACAATAATACAAATAAGATATAACTATATAGAGTTTACATTGTATTAGGTATTACAAGTAATCTAGAGATGATTTAAAGTATATGGGAGGATGTGTGTAGGTTATATGCAAATATGACCCCATTTTATATCAGAGACTAGGCATCTTTGGATTGAATTTTGGTATCTGCAGGGGTTCCTGGAACCAATCCCCCACAGATAACAAGGGGTAACTGTATAGTTTGCCTTCTTTTAAGTGCTCTCTTAAAATATTATCTCTAAACTTAAATTACTAAGGGTAAAGATTTTTATGTTAGGATCTCTCTTTTGTGAAAATGTTTACCTGATTGGTGTGGAATTATTCAATCACCAGATAACTTAGTTAATATCTGTTAAGTATAATCTTCATGTGATCTTTTCCATTTGTCATATTTAAATCATGAATGTTAAAATTTCGATTACTGTTTGGACAATGTGACTGTCATGCTTCCTGGTGAATAACACTATGACTTTTATTTTTACCAGTATCCTTCAGCATCCAAATATTCTTCAGTGTGTTGGACAGTGTGTAGAAGCAATTCCCTATCTTCTGGTGTTTGAGTTCTGTGACTTGGTAAGTTTTTAGCAGAAATTCAGTTCAAGCATTCAGAAGATTGTACCCAAGTGTTTTTGAGAGATAGAAATGCTGCATGAGGGACTGCTTTCATGTCTGTCCCCCATTTGAAGAACTTATAATGTATGAATTCATTATCTTTGGTAATAGTGTTGATTGACACATGGTGACTTACTATACTACAGTCCATGTGCTAAGCAATTTACTAGCATTACCACATTTAATTATAACAAACCCCGAGTCAGGTACTAATATTTGTCCATACTTTACATATGATTAAGACTTTACATATGATTAAGACATGTGATTAAGACGACGCTGTGTATTAAATATATGGCAGAGTGAGAGCTTGGTCTAGGTGTGCGTGTCCTAAGAGCTTGAGGTCTTAGCTTCAGCTGGGCATTTTGAAACACTTCACCTCAGTGAGAGAGCCCAAGAACCTTTTTACTTAGAGTACTCATGGTCTGTCAATTTTTGAGAATAGTGAATGTATATAACATTTATATTTCTAAAGAATTAGATTTATTTTCTTAAAATTAATGCCCTTATTTCTTGGCATGATATTACTTATTGAGACTTACAGTTCGAAAGATTGTTCTTTGTGTAGTTTTATGAATAATTTTTATGTGAAAAATTTCTGTAAATATCTTTTCCCCTATGGAGAATATTTCATCTTTTTTTTTAAAGCCTATTTTTAGCATGTAATTGTATTTTCCAAAAAGAGTGATAAGATGTTAATTTAATTAACTGGGTTTTAATTGATTTCTTTGCACTGTCTCAGTTTTCAGAACATTAAAACTTCCCTGGCTGTGCACAGAAAAGTGGGAGTACCCCCAAATAAATCCCCAGTTAATTCAGATTACATTTTCAGCTGTTAAAATAGTCATAAACATTGTGAATTTTTTGTTTTAATTTCTAAATGTGATTTGAATGTTTCTCTTATTGGTAGAGGTGATTAAGTTCAAAGAAAAATTAATGCATAAGCTTGATATATTAGCTTTCATTGGATTATGTCATAGTAACCCCCAAAACTCTTTGGTTAGAGTAACAACATAGCTCTTGCCCATCTTACATGTTGGCTTTGGGTCAGCTGTAGATCTTTTCCAGGCTATGTTCATCTTCAGTGTAGGGTCAGTGTTTTTTGTGTCTGTCAGCTGCTGGCAGAAAAAAATGTGTATTCTGGTGTTGTTCCATTCAGTGTTTTTTATGGGGCTTTTGGGTGAAGTATTGAGAGAGTATTGATGTGAGATTGTTCAAATCAGTTTTCTATTTAAAAGAGGCATATTAAAATCTCCCACTCTAGTTACGGATTTTCCTCATAATTCTCATTTTTTTGTTTTATGCATTTTGATACCTTGTGTAAGTGATACAGATTTAGGATTGGTATAACTACCTATAAATTGAAACTTTTATTATTATGAAGAGGCTCTTTTTAAGGTTAAAAGTATTACTAAAGATGAAGTCTGTTTTACTGGTGATGATATAGTGATACGAGCTTTCTTTTGGTGAGAATTTGCCTGGTTTTTCTATGTCCTTTGCCTATTAACAAATAGCTTACTGGTAAAAGTTTTCTTACTCTGGCAATCTTGGTCACTTAAAATGGGGCGTGTAGTCCATTTACATTTATTATGATTAGTGAGATAGTTGAAATTTTATCTACTTATTTGGTATTATTTTCACTGCCTGTTATAAGTTTTCTTTTTTACTTTTTTCCTAGTTTTGAGATGCTTTTTTTTTGTTGTTTCAGTTTTTCCCGACTACTTTACTTTAGATACTTTTCCTGAATTTTGTATATGAGTTACACTAGAAGTTACAACATGCATATTTAACTTAACAAAGTCTAAAATTAATTAAAATTTTAACCTTGCCTCAAAGAAGCTGGGACCTCATAGAGCTCCTCCTCCATGTTAGGGAAACTGGAATTAACCTACTTTCTGGGTTGTCCCCATATTCTCTTCCATTGAGGAGGGTGCTTACTTACTGAACACTTGCTGTAGTAACGCAGCATGCTGCATCCTCGAGATACAGAGACAAAATGTAATCATGCTCTAGGTCTCACAGTTAAGAGAGGAAGCACGTGGTAAGTTATCGAGAAGAGGCATGAGAACTAAGAGGAAGGAGTTCTCACTGTGTTCCTGATAGCGTCATTGCATATTATATTTTGTTTTGATTATCTCAACATGGTCAGTTATAATATTTATGATCCCAGGTTATGATGATATAAAGATAGCTTCCTTTTCATCCAGCTCTATGTGACCAGTATGATAGGTGATTCTGGTGCCAACATAGCATTTAGGAAAACAGATACAACACAAAGATGTGCTCTCATGTGATGAGACAAGTCTGCTTGTCAGAAGTTGACTTTTCTGAGATGTTTAGTGGTGCTTTTTTTGGTCCCTAAGCTCCTTATATTGGTTATAAATAACAACCGAAGTGTGCTCTTTGTGGGTGAAAATAAAAGAAATGTAGCAGGAATCAGCATCTACTTGAAATATCACCTGTTTCTAGGCTAATTGAGGTGGTTTATAAAACTATCTCATATATTTTTACATTTTTATATTGTTTGCACTTCCATATTCATTCCTGAAAGTTTTATTAGACAATATTGTTGGGTTTTTTTCCTGAAATAGTAAAAGACTGGATGCTCAACTTAATGTTTTCTTCTGAAGTTTTTTCTGGGTTCAGGAGACAGGTTTTGTATTAGTGCTGAGTTAAATTTATTTTTTAGTGAAGCTGTCCTTTTGGGGAGTAGTCTATTTTATAAAGAAACATTACACTGTAGCAAAATACACAAATAACTCCTGTACCATTAACATAAATGACCGAGCATTGATAAGATTCCAGCATATTCTTAGTATCTTTGTCATTTTTATGAAAATGTAAGTAATACATATGTTCTTTAACTCAACATTCTTTTTATAAAGTTTTTCCTGGCCAGGTGCGGTGGCTCACGCCTGTAATCCTAACACTCTGGGAGGCTGAGGCGGGTGGATCGCTCGAGGTCAGGAGTTCAAGAGCAGCCTCAGCAAGAGCGAGACCCCATCTCTACTAAAAAAAAATAGAAATTATCTGGCCAACTAAAATATATATAGAAAAAATTAGCTGGGCATTGTGGCGCATGCCTGTAGTCCCAGCTACTCAGGAGGCTGAGGCAGTAGGATCGCTTAAGCCCAGGAGTTTGAGGTTGCTGTGAGCTAGGCTGACGCCATGGCACTCACTCTAGCCAGGGCAACAAAGCGACACTCTGTCTCAAAAAAAAAAAAAAAAAAATTTTTTTTCCTCAACACTTTTAGATCTCAGATTTAAATACATGTTATGCAAGTACTTAGACTAAGTATTCAGAGCATATTAATTTACTGAAGTTTGATGGGCTTTCATACTTTCGGGTGAAGATTATGCATACAACCCTGTAGAATTAACAAATGTGACTTCTTGAAACCCATATTTTATGTGACCCTCCTAAGACACTTGGGGGAATAATGTTCACTCCTGGGGGCTGAACATCTGGAAGAGCTTTGGTCTCCACCAAAAGCTTCGTTGGCAGTGAAGAGCTAACAGCTATTTTTAATTTACATACATCACCCAGTGGTACATTGGTCAGCAATAAATTTTTAAAGCAGTCATTGTCAAAAAATTAAAAATAGAATAATCATGTGATCCAGCAATTCCACTTCTGGGGATATACCCAAAAGAAATGAAATCGGGGTCCCAAGCAGATATTTGCACACCTGTGTTCACATTTTTCACAATACTGAATTATTATCAGCAACATTATTCACAACAGCCAAGAAGTAGAAGCAGTCCAAGTGTCCACCGATAGGTGGGTAAAGAAAATGCCGTGTATCTATACAATGGAATATTATTAAAAGGAAGGAAGTTCTAAGATATGCTACAACATGAATTAACCTTGACATTATGCTAAGTAAAATAAGCCAGTCACAAAAAGACCAATACTGTATAATTCTGCTTATATGTGGGACCTAGAATAGTTAAATTCATAGAGACAGAAAGTAGAATGGTGGATACCTGAGGCTGGCAGGGGTGGGGGCACTGGGAATGCAGAGGTGTTATTTAATGGGTACAAAGTTTCAGTTTTGTAAGATGATCAAGTTCTGGGGGTGAATGGTGGTGATGGTTGTGCAGTGAAGTGAATATGTTTAACACAATGGAACGATGTACTTAGACATGGTTATGATGGCAGATTTAATGTTATGTATTTTTTACCACAATAGAAAAAATATTGATAATTACCTACTACTGTTTAAAGTGCCATGTCAGCTGTTACCTATGTTAGGAGGAGGCTAGTATGACCTTTGGAAGTCTTTGGTCATTACTTGGCATGGCCAGACTCCTGTCAAAGTAATGGCCATTAACCCGGGGGTCCCTCCAACTTGCCCAGTAGTAAGAAGTCTCTTTGGTCATATTTGTCTCCTTGGTCAATTTCATGCTCATTACTTCTGGGCCCGAGTAAACTTCTAAAGGGCAGGTTCTCTAGCAGCAAGGACTGGGGCCCTGGCAGTGTCTTTGATACTGAAGTCCAGCTTCTCTGGGCTCAGTTTGTGCAGAGACTGTGTGGCAGGCACGGTCAGGCAGCACCAGCCCAGTGAGCCAAAGAGGGTGTCCACCTGCACAGACTGACAGATAGCCCTTGGGACACAGCTAAGTTTGCGCTGACACTGAGCCCCACTCCCAGCCTGGATGCCCCAGAACCTGCCCAGATTCCGGCCAGTCTGTGCGGTGGGGGGGGGGGGGGGCGTAATCCAAGGCAGCGCCTGCCCTCTGGCTGTGGTCCAAAGGACAAAGAGGGCAGTGGTCTGGGGTTGGTGATAGGCAACTGTGGCCGCAGTGAAAGGACCAGCTCTCTTTACCTGTGCTTAGTAGGTCAGGAGCGATTGAATGAACAATGGCCTTTTAGTCGTCACTGCTCACTGATCGTGCCAGTGATAACATCTTCCACGTAGAAAGGGAGAGAATATTTTTGCACTGACTTAAGTTATTCCTTTTAAGATGGAATTGCCAGCCTGTTTTTAAGAAACACTTAATCTTGGAATTTTTATGCAAGTAAAGGAAAACTCTTCTGAGTTGGTAGCTGGACTGCAGCCACCCATTTGTAATGCTGCTGATGGTGGCAAAGTTTATGAAGTGAGTTGAGAGATTACCGCCGGGTGTTTTGTATACCTTGTTGCCATAGCAGGTACACAGTGCTCTCACGTGAATGTCAAGGCAATGAGATTGTCTGTTGGTTAAAGATCACTCATTCCACAAAAATGTATTGAGCAGGTATGAAGTGCAAAGAGCTGCTTAGCGTTTTAGGGCACACAGAAGGGAATCAGCCCCTGTCCCTGCCTTGTCTGCCTGCAGAGCCAGCTGGCCTGCCTTCAGGTGTCCATCCTGCCACTTACTTGTTTATCACCTTGGAAAATTCCTTAACCTCTTTAAGCCTCAGTTTAGACATCGGTAAAGTAGGGGTAATACAGCCTACCCCCGGGACTACCTTGACCATTAAATGAGGTGATGAATGAAATGACTGAGCACATAGAAGGTGCTCAGTAAATGGTAGTTATTTTTAGTTGCTAAAATTAATTGGTTGTAATTACTTATTAAATAAAGTTTTGAGTAATGTGTGTAGAAGTATAGAAGATTCTAACCAGGATCATTGGGGAAGGCTTTGCAGAGGAAATGGCATTTGATCTGAGTGTTGATGAGCGAGTGCGTAGACTTTCTTTTGGCAGAAAAGGATTGCAGGAGCCGCCTGGGCCAGGCCTGGGAGTCTGGCAGTGCTTGTGGTGTGGGAGCAGGAGCTGATCTGGCTTTGAGTGTGGGGCCTGGGGCTAGAGTGCCCAGGGGAGGCATGCTAGAGCTGCGGTGAGAGAGAGAAGGGTGTAGATTAGACTCGACTGTGTCTTAATCTTTCTTACTAGTCACCAGTTTCTTCAACTCTACCACCTGCCTCCAGAGCAGGGGATGATGGTATTATTATATTTTTTGCACAGGTGTGTTCTTGAGTGTAGAGTTTTGATTTCCTTCACTGATTCAGCCAGTAAAGCAGTGACGCAGTTTCTGAAAGCAATTAGCAGTGGCCGAATGGGAATGGGAAAGACGTCTACTCAGTGTTCTTTATGTGCAGCGTGTTCCTCCATGGGATCTGCTTTCTTGGGACTCTTGTGAGGAGCACGTGGTCCAGGTGGGCAAAGTCAAAGGAGGTTAGACTCACGGGCTCTTGGACCTGGAAGAAACCTTGGCTGCTGTCCCCAGCGGGGCGTTGGGAAGGGAAAGGTCTGATCTCTCTGTGCTGGGCCTTGGGCTGGACATTTGCTATTTGTTCCTCATTTCACAAGTCTTCCTGACAGCTGTAACATAGGTCGCAGTGGCTTCATTTTACAGTTTAGAAAACTGAGGCTGAGAGAGGCGAAGGGACTTGTTGAAGAATCAAACCCAGGTCTGTTTTCAGGACTGTGCTTTCTGTTCTTTTATTTGATTGGCTAATTGACTTGCCTGAGGGCACACAATTACTAATGCCAAAGTGGGCGTTTTAATGGGTGGCTTGGTTTTATTCTGTGTACTTCTACACCAGGTGGTGTAATGCTTCTACCCGCAGGAAACCCCCATTTTAGAATCGGCTTTTTGTAAAGAAAATGCCTAATTAATGGGCATCTTTGCTTTACAAATGTAGTCAAGTAAGCCCTGTGTACCAGGGACTCTTCCAGGTGCTGGGCACACAAAGATGAATGAAGTGTCCCTGCCCCTAAGGAGCTCATGTAGAGGAGGGGACATACAGAATCATAGTGGAACAAACATGAGGAGGGCTGGGGAGCAGGAGGACGGTGTCCCTCACTCAGAGCCAGCAGAGGGGACGCCTGCGCAGGATGACGACGACTGCATGATCAGGCCTGACAGTGAAGTGTGGGGCGATTGCCGGGTTGTATTCCCAGGCCCCGACCCGACCCTGTACTGGTGCCCTGCCAGTGGCCTTCTCCCTCCCCATGCCTGGCTGCCACTGGGCACCACAGCCTTGGCTCTTTGCTGACAGGCTGCCCAACTGCTTGTGGCCAGGCCCTTCCTGCCCTCCCTGGTGCCTGCTCTCCCTGCTCCCCACTCTCCAGGTTTGCTCTGCAGGTGCTGCTCTCCTGTTTGCTGTGGCCACCCTGCTCCTAGGTGCTGTCTCCTCCCCAAGTCGCTACAGTGATGGGTCATCACTGCTTACAGCACCAAGGTGTGGGAGGGACATGCAGTGGAAACAGTGGTCTCAGAAGTGATAGCTTATGGGCCGGGTGCGGTGGCTCACGCCTGTAATCCTAGCACTCTGGGAGGCCGAGGCGGGTGGATCGCTCGAGGTCAGGAGTTCGAGACCAGCCTGAGCAAGAGCGAGACCCCCCGTCTCTACTAAAAATAGAAACAGATTAGCTGGCCAACTAAAATATATATAGAAAAAATTAGCCGGGCATGGTGGCGCATGCCTGTAGTCCCAGCTACTCGGGAGGCTGAGGCAGTAGGATTGCTTAAGCCCAGGAGTTCGAGGTTGCTGTGAGCGAGGCTGACGCCATGGCACTCACTCTAGCCAGGGCAACAAAGTGACACTCTGTCTCAAAAAAAAAAAAAAAAAAAGAAGTGATAGCTTCTGGAATGGTATTGGGGGGCCTCATCATTTATCTGTAACTGCACCAGCCACAGGTGACTATTGAGCCCTGGGAATGTGGCCAGTCTGGATGGATATGCTGTGGAATGTAAAATTCATATCAGATTTTGAAGACTAAGAACAAAAAATAAATTAGAGTATCTCAATTTTTTAAATATTGATAGCATGTTGAAATGACATTATTTTGGATGTATTAGGTCAAATAAAGTACATTTTTATTTTTTGAGATAGGGTCTTCTGTCACCCTGGAATGCAGTGGCCTATTCATAGCTCGTTATAACCTCAAACTCCTGGGCTCAAACAATACTCCTGTCTCAGCCTCTGGAGTAGCTAGGACTACAGGTGTGCACCACCATCCCTGGCTGATTTTTAAATTTTTTTGTAGAGAAGGGGCCTCACTGTGTTGCCCAAGCTGGTCTTGAACTCCTGGGCTCAAGTGATCCTCCCACCTCAGTCTCCCAAGGTGCTGGGATTATAGGTGTGAGCCACTACACCCAGCCAAAATCCATTGTTAAAGTTACATTTACCTGTTTCTTATGTCTTTTTGATTTTTATATTGGTACTAGAAAATTTTAAATTTTATATATATATATATATATATATATATATATTTTTTTTTTTTTTTTTTTTTTAAGGCAGAGTCTAGCTCTGTCACCTGGGCTAGAGTGTCTTGGTGTCAGCCTAGCTCACAGCAACCTCAAATTCCTGGGCTCAAGCAATTCTCCTGTCTCAGCCTCCTGAGTAGCTGGGATTACAGGCACGCACCACCATGCCTGGCTAATTTTTCTATTTTTAGTAGAGACGAGGTCTCGCTCTTGCTCAGGCTGGTTTTGAACTGCTGACCTCAAGTGATTCTCCCACCTCGGCCTCCCAGAGTGCTAGGATTACAGGTGTGAGCCACCTTGCCAAGCCTGAAAATTTTAAATTATATATCTGGCTTGCATTGTATTTCTGTTGGACGGTGCTGGTCTATAATGTATCTCTAGAGAAATGCCTTCTGAGGTCCAGGTGGTTGGTTATACAGTCATGCGCCACCTACCTGTGTTTTGGTCCACCATAGACTACACATACGGTCGTGGTCCCTTAAGATTATAATGGAGCTGAAAAATTCCTGTTGCCTAGCAACATCGTAGCACAACATTTTTCATGTTTGTGGTGATGCTGGTGTAAACAAACCTGCATTGCCAGTCATTTACAAGTCTAGATGGCACATACAATTATATATAGTACGTAATAATTAATAATGATAATGAATAAGTTACTTGCTTATATATTTACCATACTATTTATCATTACTTTAGCAGGTACTCCTTCTACCTATTAAAAAAAAAAAGTTAAATGTAAAACAACCTCAGGCAGGTCCTTCAGGGGGTATTCCAGAAGGAAGGCATTGTTGTCATGGGAGATGAGAACTCCATATGTGTTATTGCCCCAAAGACCTTCCAGTGGGACAGATGTGGAGCTGGAAGAGAAATATTGAAGATCCTGACCCTGTGTAGGCCTAGGCTAATATGTGTTTGTGTCTTAGCTTTTAACAAAAGTGTTTAAATAAAAAGTTAAAAAAAATTAAAAATGGAGAATAGCTTAGAGAATAAGGCTATAAAGTATTTTAATATAGCTGTACAGTGTGTGTTTTAAGCTAAGTGTTACTACAAAAGAGCCAGAAAGTTGAAAAATTAAAAAGTTTATAACGTAAAAGTTACAGTAAGGTAAGGTTAATTTGTTATTGAAGAAAGAAAAGTAGTGGAGGTTTTATAAATTTAGGATAGCCTAAGTATACAGTGTTTATAATAAAGTTCACAGTAGCATTCGGTCGTGTTCTATTGAGGCCTTCACATTCACCACCACTCACTGACTCACTAGAGCACTTCCCGTGCTCCATTCATGGTAAGTGCCCTAGACAGGTACACTTGTGCCATTTTTTATCTTTAATACTGCATTTTTACTGTCCCTTTTCTGTGTTTAGATATGTTTGGATACACAAATACTTGCCACTGTGTTAGGATTGCCCACAGTATTCAGCACAGTAACATGCTGTCCAGGTTGTAGCCTGGGAGCCGTATGCTTTACCAGACAGCCCAGGCGTATGGTGGGCCAGACCATCTAGGTTTGTGTAAGTGCACTCCAGGGATCTCTACTTGGACGCTCACCCACCTGGATCTGTAACCCTTACACATCTCCTCCTCTTTGGTTACCTGAATTCTTTACCCTTGTAAGCTCAATCTCCTCATGAGTCCATCTCTTCTTTCCGCTCTAACACTCAAGTACCTCCCAGGTAAGTCTGACAAACCTTCCTCTGACTTCACAGCCCCTTTCCTGCTACCATCCCATGTTTCTTCCCTTCATGGATAAACTCCTCAGAAGCCTGATCCTGTTCTGGCTGGCTCCACCTCCTGGCCTCCCCCCGACCCCCAGAATCCTCCAGACACACTTTTTGCCCACCACTTGACCCCACCAGGACCACTAACCCATGACTAGATGCCTCCTTCCAACCATGGTGGGTTGCATCTCACCAGCGTAACAAGGAGACAGGCCCAAGTGGAGAAGAAACAGACACAGGCTGAGAACTTCTGGGGCGGGGGCGGGGGCGGATGGGTGGGGTGGGGGAGACATGGCCTTGGGTTGGACGAAGGCATGGCACGTTCATCAACAGGAGGGGAAGTGTGGCACTGTGTCATTATTAGTTAGCTGTGAAACAGCTTTAATTCTTTCATTAATTATTGTTGAAAAATCATAAATTTTTCCTAGAATCATCCTATTAAACATATAAATGACTATAATTTTTCAGATATAAAGCTACTTGTTGACTTTTTACATTATAATGAAATTAATTCATTGCTCTTGGGGTCCTGCAAAAAACTGAATAAAGCCCGCCTGGCCTTTTATATTAGCAATTAGGAGGGCGCTTATGAGTAACACATTTATAGGTCTTAGAATGACTCATTCTAAGAAGTCATCGCCAGTTGCTTAGTCTGCTGTGGGAATTCTTAGTGTAGCACTTTGCTGCCCTCTAGTGTCAGAAATTTTTCTTCTGAGTTTTTTTGGGGGGGTGGAAAAGAGCTGAGAAATTTTTAAAAATTGGATAAAGGAAAGTTTATTTTAATTCAGAAAACATTGCTGTTCTTGGTGAGTTGTTTTTTTCTTTATATGGTGGACCCAAGTAATAATCTAAAAGTTTATTTTAATTCAGAAAACATTGCTGTTCTTGGTGAGTTGTTTTTTTCTTTATTTGGACCAAAGTAATAATCCATGTCTACTCGTCATTAAACAACATTTAAATACAAATAAAATAAACCAGATATCTAAATATAGATTTGTCTTCAAGACTAAATATAGATTTGTCTGTTTTTGATAGAATGAACCAATTTTAGTACTTGTTTAATGTAAAAGTCTTTACTGTGACTAAAGATTTTTATGCTGATTTTTTTCTTTTCAAACTGTGGTGTACTGGGAGAGCTTTCAGGACCATTCTAGAACATAGAACTAACCCTAGGTCCTACATGGTCCATCACAAGCCTCATCTGTGAGAAACCATGATCAGGATCCTCAGTAATCTCTGATGTTGACTCCTTATTCCAGGTTAAAGATATTTTTGCCTGGATTGTGCTGACAATGTCAATTCTTAAGTAAGATCCTCTTTTCTTTATTCTTGCAGTGAAATTTGGGGAGGGGGCTGTTGCAGAGAGAAGCCATTTGAAGAACAGTGGGTGGTAATGTATATACTTCAGATAACCTTGCAAAATAACCGCACCCACGCCGCTACCCCTCTGCCTCCGTGGCCAGAGTCACTGTTGAGAATTAGCCAGATACAGCACAGCATAATCGTGCTTTTGTGTGAGAGTAGTTTTTTCCTTAGATGTTGCAGCAGAGTGGTTAGGCAGAAGAGTGTAAGTTGCCGTTGCATTGGTGATGTAAGCAGACTTCAGCTATTTCATGTTTAGTTTCTATATGGGCTACCTTATGAATAAAAATCTCATTAGCCTATAGTCCTGGAGTTTTTTGCTGGAATTTTTCTGGGTTAATTTAACTGTCATCTAAATCACTCATCATTCTCACAGCTCTCATGCTGGATAGAGCCTAGCCTGGACCAATGAGCATATATTTTTAGAAGCAAAAAAAAAAAGATGTCTGTTTCTCCTCTGGAGTAGCTTTAATTCCACTGGGGACAAAAGAAGAGAGCACCATGTTTGGAAGGAAATCTGTGAAGGACAGTGATGCCAAGTACTGCCTCAGTGTGCATGGTGGCATCAAGGGGAGGGTAATGTGTCCCTGGAAGATCAGTCACATGACACTTGGGAGAATTCTGCAAATTGATGGCATTGAGCTTATGTTATTTTACCGTCATTCTTATAAAGCAAATTGATTTCATCTGCATACTAACTTAATTCACTTGCTAAATAGAATTCTCTTGACTAGTTGGTAAACCAAAAAGAAGCAGCACAGCCCTATTCTTTATTAGCTCTGTGGCCTTGGGCAGATCTCTTAACCTCCCTCCCTAAGCCTCAGTTTCATATCTGGAAAACACCTCAAATTGTGACAAGTATTTGCATTAATAAGTGTGAATGCTTGGCACAGTGCTCAAGAGCTCAAAGGGGTAGTGAATATTAATGTCAACGTTATCATTCAATAAGCATCATTGAAACTGGGAATGGAAACAAATCGAGAATCTTGGAGTGGACCTGTAAGTGCTTAGTATTAAATGTGGACGAATGTTTATAAAAGAATATTGTGTTTTAAAGTTTTATTCTGGGAGGAATTTGATAAATTTGCCATCTTTAGTAATTTAGAATAAATGTATTCTTTAGCTGGTTAAGGAAAATTCCCTTCCTTGGGAGTCTTTTCTTGACTGAGATTTAAAGAACACTGAAAGCTATGGGCTTACTTTCTAAATTTTATTAACTTATTATAGAAAGCTTTAATTTGCTATTAAATCATAACAGCTATTTAATCATGTGGTAAGGAGAATATGGAGAATTTCCTCAAAACTGTCTCCCCCAAAATGGATATACTGTAAACCGCCCCCCCCCCAAACATACAGTTCCAAATTAGACTTATGAAATAAAGACAGGGTGACACAGGGAGGACTTGCAGGAGAACCTGGGAGCTCAGCATTTGCATGTCTGTGTACCGGACGCCTGAATGTGAGTTCGTTCATTTCCTGCTCAGGCTGTTCTCCTTTGAAGCCTTATTAACTTGATTAGGTTTTCTGGAGTGACTAGAATGGTCTTTCTCATGGTGGTCTCTGGGCAGCACAGGGCCCTCGGGAAGCTGGGAGAGCCGTGAAGCAGTTGTTACTAGAACTGCCCGGACTCTCTCTCCTCCCTTCCTACCCATTTTTCTTTCCTTTTCTCCCCATCCATTGCTCATCAGAGCTTTGGTGGTAGACACGTAGCCCTCATGACAAAATGCCTACTGCCCGGGTATCTCCTAGAATCCTTCAGACAGGCAGTCTGAGTGGCACCGTTTCTTCCGCTCTCCATGTTGTCTTAGTTGCCTAAGAATCTCTACTTCTCTAGTGTACGTAGTTTAAATTGTACATCATTGTACATCTTTTTTTCATGGTTTTGTTTTACATGTGTTTATATAACAAAGATAAACTAATGTTTAATCTAGTTAGGATGGCCCTAAAAACATAATAGTGTTCCATACTTTTGAAACATTGGGTTAGAATTCCTTTTTGTAATTTGAAACTTGTTCAGTCTGAGGTTCTTTATTAGGTGCAAACCGAAGTAATTTTTAATAAGTGATCTTAGTAGGTAGTGTCAACTAAGGCACATGTTTAAGTACTCAGTTTGTTTCTGCAGTTCATTTTGAAACTCAAGCGGGCTGATCTTTGCAGGGTGATCTGAAAGCGTATCTGCGCACGGAGCAGGGGCACATGCGGGGGGACGCACAGACCATGCTGCTGCAGAGGATGGCGTGTGAGATCACCGCGGGGCTGGCCGCCATGCACAAGCTGCACTTCCTGCACAGGTGGGTCACAGGCATGCCTCACACATCATTGGCGTGGCAGTCCACAGAGGCTGTCCAGATGTGAAAGGATCTACAGAAACCTCAGGGACAAGCCACAGAGTGAATTTCTGGCTTGTGCAAGGAGAAGCTACCCCTCTTCCCAGTGTCTGAGTAAGGGTTGAGTTAGGCTTCATTGAAACCAATACCAGGGAATAAAATGTCTTAATACAGCCTAAGATCTGGAAATTATTTCCAGAATTTCAAAGAATGTAAAAAATTGTCCTTGCCTGAGAGTTGGGAGTAAACAGTATCAATCTACAGCTCACTTGTTTCATCCTTTTCCTGTCAGCCTTGGGCTTCTGATTTTTCCTGCGAGGTTTCATGGTGTATCCCAGTTCACATTCCTGAGAGAGGAAGAGAGAAAGAATCTGAGAGGCCGACAAGCCTCATTTTTTGCAAGGTCATAGCATTGGTTTGTGGCCAGCTAAAAAGGTGGCTTAAGTTGCCTTCTCTGAAGCAGAGGTGTCGTGGGATCCCAGCTGAAGAGGCCTGCCCCTGCGTAGGGGTCAGGGATCGTGTGTGAGCAGCACAGTGATCCATGTTACACATTTCTGTCGTAACCTTTCAGAGTCCGCCTGAGTGGCCGCAGTTCTATTTTGTTCAGATCATGGATGCTGATTTTCATAATTAAAACAACAAAGGGCTTTGAGTCCTAGCCCAAATAATAGTTTTGTTCTGTGAACCCAACAGGAGATTTCTGCTTCTTTTCCTCTAGGCTGTTGAGCTCTGATTCATGTTTAAGATATGTTTAAAATTATTTCTTAGGTCTCTGGGGAAACCAGGCAATATCTCTTTAATTGACTTTAAGTAAATCATATAATTCTTAATAATCCAAAGACCTAAAAAGGAACACCTGTATGTCTTGAAGGATGTGTATAAAGTATTGTTTTTTTAAAAAGCAGGTTGTATAATAATATAGTATGACCCCATTTTTTTTAAAGTAAGAAAACACCTGCTCATATTTCTAGAGGCGCGTGTATGAATAGGCATGGAAAAGTACTGTACCTATCAAACTCTCAACATTACTTCAAAGTGGGGAAGAAGGAGAATTATTAACCTTTTTTTTTTAACACATCTATATCTTGTTTGTCTTGCAATAGTGAACAAATCATTCTGATAAAGTGTTTCTTTAAAAAAAAAAAAAAAAAAAGACCCAAAAGGTTATAGGTTTCTTAAGACCCAAGGCAGATCCCTTATGTGAAACTTCAAAATATAAGGATTTTATAGTGGAGAAATCCTATATATAGTTTCCTGAGTCTTTTATAACAGGTTACTGTCTAGCATAATTTGTATTGTTAATCTTTTGTAAAATGCAGGTGATTATTGCCTAACACCTGGTTTAGGAATTTTTAAATTTTGGAGAAGAGAATTTAATTTAAAAGAGCATCTTACCAGAATCAGTAGCATAAAGTTAGAAACAGCTAGAAATTGTGTTCAAAGCCCAAGTCTGTTTCTTCTAGTGTATTTAAAAAATTGGTGAAGTTCTCGAAGTAAGTAGTATTTTTCCTGTGTCTTCAAGTTAAAGTTTTACTTAATTTAGAATCTTGTGGACTTTAGAATAAATAAGAATGATAAATCACATAGTTGAGGTTTTATTCAAGTTCAGAAACACAAGGTAAAGAAAATCCTTAAAACCATTGACAGCTGTTTCATTTAGTTTTAAAAAGTAGCCATATTTTATCTAAAATTTCCATTCGGGGCAAAGTTTTGTGTTTTAAGTTCTTTTTCTGTTGGTAGCATATCATACAGTATATTTTTAGGTTGAAATTTAGAATATTTATTGGTTGACTCACAGTAGAACTTTCTGTGTTGTTTGAAAATAGAACAACCTGCGTGTCCAAGTGAAAGTTGTTAGCTGCGTTCGGAAACTAATCTAGTAAAGCACCTCCAATAAAATTTATTTTTGCTTATTAAGAAGAGCCTTATCCCAGGGTCTCAGGCAGCCTGCATCTCTGACGTAATGCACGTGACATTGGTGAAGGCCACATAAACAGCAGGTGCTGCCAGTTTGTTACCGTTCCATGCCACTCTTTGCCTTGCTGGCCTAGAGCCTGAGCCTTCCTGTCCCCTACCTCTGAGTCTTCCTGAACAGCGCAGCAGTGAGATAGATGCCACCAGGTTGCTGTGGTGAGCTTAGTGCAGAAAGTTCCCTTAGGCATGTGTGTCCTCACGGTGGCTCACATAGCTGGACACCTGGAACAGTGCCCTCCAGTAATACTTGGCGATGATTATGCATGAAAGAGCCTTTTTAGGATTTGCCCCGTTTTAAAGTTAGAGTTACTTTCTGCTGAGAAACGTGGAGGTTACTAAGTTTTCCAGCTCTCAGAGTGTTGGGTAATCAGGTGTTAAAAAAGCATGATAAATAAACCCTTAGTGTTTGGTGTCATTTTACATTATTTTTTGTTACAAATTGTATGACAAGTGTCCAAATTGGTAAAATTTAGTAAGTCTGGTCACTAATCAGCTTGTGCTACAACTCTAGCTTGAGTGTTTCTTTGAGTCAGTGAATTATTCTTAGGGGTTTTATTTGTGTTTGTGTGTAAAATCTTTAGATTACGCAGTCATGCACTGCATAAATGCATTTTGGTCAACGAAGGACCACATATATGTTGGTGGTCCCATTAAGATTATAATGGAGCTGAAAAATCCTATTGCCAAGTGACCTTGTAGGGGTCTTAATGTTGTGGTGCAACACATTACTAACCCGTTTGTGGTGATGCTGGTGTAAACAAACCTACTGCACTGCCGGTCAAATAAAAGTCTGGCACATACAATCATGTGCCGTGCATAATACTTGGTAATGATAATGAATGACTAACTATGTTACTGGTTTATGTATTTACTATATTATGCTTTTCATTGTTATTTTAGAGCGCACTCCTATTTATTAAAAAAAAAAAAAGTTAACCGTAAAACAGCTTCAGGCAGGTCCTTCAGAAGGTATCCAGAAGAAGGCATTGTCGTCATAGGAGATGACAGCTCCATGCTGTTATTGCCCCCAAAGACCTTCCAGTGGGACAGATGTGGAGGTGGAAGGTAGTGATATTGATGGTCCCAACCCTGTGTAGGCCTAGGCTAACATACACGTTTGTGTCTTAGTTTTTAACAAAAAAGTTTAAGAGGATAAAAAAAATTTTTTTAATTAGAAAAATCTTAAAGAATAAGGATATAAAGAAAGAAAATATTTTTGTACAGATGTGCAGTGTGTTTTTTAAACTAAATGTTATTATGAGTCAAAAGTTAAAAAATTAAAAAGTTTATAAAGTAAAAAAGTTACAGTAAGCTAAGTTTACTTTATTAAAGTAAGAAAAATTTTTATAAATTTAGTTTAGCCCAAGTATGCATACAGTGTTTATAAAGTCTGCAGTAGTATACAGAATATACAGTAATGCCCTAGGCATACTGTATTTTTACTGTCCTTCATCTATGTTTAGATACACAAGTACTTATCATTTTGTTATAGTTGCCTACAGTATTAAGTACAGGAACATGCTGCACAGGTGTGTAGCCTAGGAGCAATAGGCTACACCATATGGCCTAAATGTATAGTAAGCTCTACCATCTAGGTTTGTGTAAGTACATTCTGCGATGTTCACACAACAGTGAAATTGGTTAACAGCACGTTTCTCAGAAGGTATGTCCATTGTTAAGTGATGCATGACTGTATGTACTTTTAAAAATTCCTTCTCATGTTTACTAATTTAAAGATTGTTCTTTAAGGACAAATGGATATATGGCAATAAATATAATTTTTCTTTGATGCATTTGATTGTTAATTTTAAATCAAAGCCACAGATAGTGCCTGGCACATAGTGGTATTAAATTGAAAAGGACACTGCACCTCTAACATCATTTTGCTTTCCTGAGGAAAACCCAAGGCTTTCCCGTAGACTTTGGAATCGGGCCTCAGGGGGAAGCCTGCAGTACGGGGCCAGTGTGCGAGGAATGAGAGGACACACAGGCCCAGCCTGGCTCATGCTCTTCACTAGTAAAGTGGTAACAGTGGAACTGAGTTCTTGAGATTGGTGTGAAGAGCCAGTGACATCCAGAGCTCCCGTGAGTGTCTGGCCTGCTGACAAGCAGAGGAAGGAGGAGAGGCAAGAGAAGTGATGGTGGGGATGAATGAGGGTGGGCCTTGCCTTACTTTTAGAGTTTAAAGTTTTCTGCTTTTTTGAATTTGGTTTGATATTAAAGACAATGTAAAATCTGTTGATTCAGTAAGTATTCATTGAACTTCCACAGTCTGCAAAGTTCAGTGATAGATAAGGTGAGAAATAGAGACATATATTGAAAATCAAAGCAAAATACAGAGTTCTTGCTCACCACCTAACAGTGCAGCAGCAGAGTTCAAACATGCATTTACGTTCTGCAGGATGACCACTGTGTCCTAAGCATTTGTAAAATGTTCTGTGAATAGTTATTTGATCCTCAGGACAGCCCAGTGAGCCACAAGGCAGGTACTATCATTCATCTCATTTTACAGAGGAGAATACTGAGGCTCAGAGTAGTGACCAGTTTGTCTGTCTCTGCCACTAATTTGACCAGGATTTTGAAGCCAGACACAAATGCCACATGTAGTTGTTTGTACAGGAGGAGTAGTTAATTGTTGCCTGGGAGGAATCCAGGCAGGTTTTCTGAAGGAGGTGGAGTTTTAGTGATCTTTGAAGAATGGGCATAAGTTGGAGGATGGAGGAGATTAGGAAACTGCTGGAGAAGGGAGCAGCAAGCTGATGCATGTGGTGGGAGGAAGAGGAGGAAAGGGAGTTGAGAGATTTACCCAATAATCTAGCCTAACTAGTACAGAAGATGTACAAGAGCAAATAGTGAAAGAGACACAGCTTAAAGCCAAGTTATAGAGGGCCCTAGTGCCAAGGTAAGGCCTTCGGACTTTATTCTGTGTGCAGTAGGATGGCACGTCCAGAGCTTTGTGCGTGTGTGTGTGTGTGTGTGTGTGTGTGTGTGTGTGTAATCACTTCTGCAGTACAGTTTAGGATGGTTTAGAAAGAGAAGATGCCACTGAAGAGAAAGCCAAATAGGAAGTCATGTGTGGTGGCTGTGCTTGGATGTTTTTTATTTCCCTTTCTACATGGAAAGTGTATTGAAGGCAGAGATTGGATCTTTACCTTTGTATCGCCATGATGTATTTTACGTAGAAATGAGGAAAGGCATCAGGAAAGGAAACACTATAATGTAGTCTAGACACAAGAAGAGATGGAAAGGCTATAATCAATCAAGTGGCTCACCTGGAAAGGTGATTATAGGGCTTTCATGAAAAAGGCACCAGGTGCAGAGGGTTTCATGGTTGATTTCTGTGTGACCTTTAGAGAACAGATGAGTCCAGTGTATTTAAGCTGTTCAGTATCATAAGGAGGATGGAAAGTTCTATAACTCATTTTATGAATCTGACATAATTTAATAGCAAAAGAGGGTATAAGAGGTTATTGACAATTCTCATTTATGAATATAGATATGAATACCAGCAAACTACATCCAGCAATGTGAGAAAAAAGCAAGTAAGACTTATTCTAGGAACATAGTGGCAGGCTTGTATTATTAATATAAAAATATATCTGCATAATTCATTACATTGGACAGAATAAAAGAGGGGAAAATATATCAGTAGATTGCTGAAGCCTCGTTTGGTACAGTTCAGCAGCCATGCTATATTTAAATCTCTGATAGGAAAGAAAGAAAACTCATAAGGACTAGTTACCAAAACTCAATAGCAGTATCATTCTAAATGACAAAATTTATTAATAAGGCCTTTTCAATTAAATGAGAAACCAAACAGATACCCACTAATCCTATTAGTTTTCAGCATTTCATTGGAGATACTAGTGAATACAAATTAGAAAATTATCACTTTAAAAATAACATTTAAGCATCGTGGCGTGTGCCTCTAGTCCCAGCTACCCGGGAGGCTGAGGCAGGAGGATCACTTGAGCCCAGGAGTTTGAGGTTGCAGTGAGCTACAGTGATGTCACTGCACTCCAGCCTGGTCAACAGAGTGAGACTCTCTCCAAAAAAAAAAATAATAATAATAATCATGATTGTTAAGATTTACTGAATGATTTTCATATGCCAGCTACTTTCTAAGTGCTGTGTTTTATCATTATACCAACTCTGAGAGGTAGATGGCTGGTCCTTTCACTCCATGTTATAGGTAGGAAGACATAGGTACATACAAGCATATTTAACTTGTTCAGGGTCACACAGCTGTAAGGTGGCAGAGCTGGGATTCAAACCCAGACCCTCTGGTTCCAGAGCCCACACTCTTAGCCACTAAGCTACACTACACAATCATTAGTAAAGAAGAAAACAACACCCATCTTTACTGGTGACATGATATTATATATGGAGAAAAACGAAGAAACTAGTTTGTTTAAAAAATTAGAATTAATAAGAATTTATTGTGGCTTACTGTAAGGCAAATGCACAAAAGTCAGTAGTTTTACTCTGTACTAGGAATGAGTACCTAGAAACCAAATGGGAAAAAAAATTTCATTCTCAATAATGCCAAAATTAATTTGGGAATCAATTATGTGAGAAAGACAGGACTACATGAAGAAAACTATGAAATCTTATTGAAGGATATAAAATAACATGGAAACAAATGGAAAGATGTGTTATGATTTATGGTGGGAAGACAACAGAGAAATGTCAATTAACAATTCCAGTTAGAATCTTAACAGGGTTTTTTATTTGAGGAGGCAGGGAGTTGGAGGAAATTATCTTTAGCTTCATTTGGAAGAATAAATGTCTAGAAAAGCCATAAAGTATGAAAAAAGTGAACCATGGGGGCAGACAGGGAGGCTTGCTTTACCAGATATCAGAATATACAATAAGCCATTACAGTAAAAATCAATATAGTTTTGGCAGAGAAATAGGTTAATAGACAGTACACAGTACAAATAGATGTGACTATATGACAAACATATTTCACATCAGTGCAAAAAAGGACGGCTTATTTATTAAATGCGGACACAGTTATCTGGGGGAAAAAATTGAACCACAACATTTTCCCATATATAAAAATTGATGGAATTCTAGGAGACTATCTGTATAACACAAGGATGAGTAAGACCTTCTTAATTAAGACAGGAAACCCAAGAGTTATGAAATAAAAGGTGGATGTGGTTGACTATATAAAAATTACACACTTTGTATAGAACAGATACTGTAAACAAAGAGAGTTGGAAAGACACATCTGCAATGCATGTAGCAGCTAAAGGCTAATATTTATTAATATAATACACAAAGAGTTCTTACAAATCATCGAGAAAACCATGACCCAGTAGAAAAATGGGCAAAGATATAAACAGGCCCACAAACATGGAAATGTTCAAATTCACAAGTTGATAAGAGCTACAAGTGAAAGTAACTGGGACTCAAAAAGTAAAGGAGTGGCCACACCTATTGCCAGGAGGATACGAGGGAGAGTTTTTGCCATAAGTTGTATATATGTCATGTCACATGTAAATTATTGTGATGTTTTGAAAAGCTATTGGGCAATATCTATATAATTAAAAATGTTATCTTCCCTTTAATCCCATATAAACACTAGAATTTAAGATTATGTGTATTAGAAATAACTCTTGCAGCATTGTTTGAAGTGGTGGCAAAAAAAAAAAAAGACAAGTAAATGTTCATGGGGGAACTAGCATAAATTTAGGTACATCTGCACTGTGGAGTATTATGTGACTATTGTAAAGATTTAGAACTGCTAGGCTGGGCGTGTTGGCTCACGCCTGTAATCCTAGTACTCTGGGAGGCCGAGGCGGGTGGATCGCTTGAGGTCAGAAGTTCGAGACCAGCCTGAGGAAGAGCGAGACCCTGTCTCTACTAAAAATAGAAAGAAATAATCTGGCCAACTAAAATATATATGTAGAAAAAATTAGCTGGGCATGGTGGCGCATGCCTGTAGTCCCAGCTACTTGGGAGGCTGAGGCAGTAGGATCGCTTAAGCCCAGGAGTTTGAGGTTGCTGTGAGCTAGGCTGACGCCACGGCACTCACTCTAGCCCGGGCAACAGAGCGAGACTCTGTCTCAAAAAAAAAAAAAAAGAACTGCTAGACTAGTTGACTTGGAGCAATTTTCATGTTGTGATATTGTTAAATAAGGATGCAGATAAGAAGGCAGAATATCACATTTTTGCAAGGCAAATGCTCCTTATTCCCCCCATTTTGTGTATTTGTGTGTGTGATGTGTGTGCATATGCTGTGTAAGTATGGAAAGAATGTAGGAAGAGTGTGCCTACCAGTTTGTCAATACCTAGTACCTGGAAGGAGGAAGATGGTTAAAAGAAAACAAGGCTGCACTTGGGGAAGACACAGAAGAAGCCCAGCGTTCATACCACCCAGTGCTATCACTCCATCTCTCTCTGTCCTGGTTTAGAAATTGGCCCTAAGCAGAAAGCTGAGGGAATGTGGGGCTTAACTCTGGTACTTCCCTTCTCTCCAGGATCAGAAGCCTGGGCTGTCCCTGGTCCAGTACTTGAAAACTGCTTCCTTTTATATTTTGTCCAGTTTTATAGTTGTGGGACCAGAAGTTGAGGCCTCAATATGCCTGACTATCCAAGCCCAGTGTCAGCTTGATCCCTATTTTATCACTGGCCTCAAAACCTGGGTGTCAGTGGCGGACTCCATTTCAGCCAGAGGCATTTTCCTCAGGCTAAGAACTTCACAGTGGAAGAATTCCCTGTGTACCCAAAGCCTAGCCAGGTGCCTGGTATACAGGAGGCGCTCAGCAAATGCAGTGTTGCTCAGCCAGCAAGAACTGACCTTATAAGCAGGGCGAACTATCATAACCCCTTAAAGTTGCCTCTGTGCACCTTCTCAGAATCCTCCTGGTTTAATCTTCTGCTTGTCCCTCTCCAGCCCATCTTAGAATGGTAAGCACAGCGTCTCTTCAGATCCTTAGAGCTTTGTGGCCGCCCAGGCAGAGTGGCGTGGTCAGCAGAGAGAGGCTTTGAGATTGAAGTTTTAATTCACTTCTCATCAGCTTTACCGGTATAAGCCTCAATACTTAATCCTTTTGAGCTTCCCTTTTCTATAAAATGGGGATCATCTTTAAAGCCCCAAAGTGCTGCTGTCAAGATTAAATAGAATAGTGTGTGCCAAGCTCCTAGAAGTGTGTTCAATAACATTGTTATTTTGCTCCCTATTTGTTACTCTTTTTTATCAAAAATTCAGGTTACTCAAGAAAGCATAAGTAGTTCACATGAATAGCAGTGGGGATTGTTTTGAAAATGGCTCCCACTGTGGTCGAGCAGTTTGCGTCGGGGACTCTTTCTGAAGATAGGCAGACTGTAATCTACGTGAGTTAAAAACAAGCAGTGATGCTTTCTTGTGACTCGGGACGGGGCTCCCACTTCCTGTGCCCATCAGCCCTGCTCACATGGCTTTGAATCCCACGTGGCCACTGTCCTGAGTCACAGGAGTGCTGCCAGGCAAAGGTGACAGAGCCAGATCCTTCCCAGAGCCTTGCAGGGCTGGAGTGTTTGGCAGCCTTGTCACTAGACCTGTTTTTCAACTTGAAGGGAGAATATACTGGCTACATGTTTGTGTTTCCTGACAAAAGCTGCCATTGACGTCAAGAGTTACCTCTGTTGTTAAGAAGTTACACTGGTGTGTTTTTCTAGTCTTTGGCCTTGCACGTTGTTGGGCTTCAGAGAATATTATTTTTACCAGTTTTGAACTGAAGTATATCATTATGTTAAATCTGTACAGCACTTTAATGTTTTCAAAACATTTCATATGTATTCTTTTATTTTACCCTTTTAACAACCTTGTGAGTGAGCCATTTCAGCTGCATCCCTATTGTTTTGTGAGGAAACTGAGGCTCCGATGTGCATATGGCTTGCCTAGTGTCGCATGGGTCTGAAGCAGTGGTTCCAGGCTCCTGACCTCGCCCAGCACCCGTCCCACTGTGCTGGGGTGCCTGGGGTGCTCGGGTGGAGGTGGGAGCAGGCTTGTGAGAAATGCCCCCGGTCACACCGCTGCTGTCTTCCTCATCACCTCTGGGTTTCAGGTAATGAGAAGCATTCCTCCTCCCCTGGGACTACCAGGTGGGTTGCATTGGAGTTTTATGATGAGAGCCAAAGGCTTTCTGCATGCACAGTTGTTCTCCTTTATCAGGCCTTCATGTTTCTTAATCTGAAGACCTACACTGAACACTTGAGGAGAGAGAGAGAAGAGGAGGGAGGAAGTGGGACAGCCATCCTGTTGCCCAGGAGGTGCCTGAATGGACCTGCACCCTGATGGCTCCAGCCAGCCTCAGGTTGCTGCCCCAGCCCAAAGAGGACACACACATGCCCTTTTGGGAATGCTTGAGTTCAGCTTTTAGCTGTGGTCTTAGGAGGGAGACATTGGGAAGGTTTGGCAGGATCTGTTTGTAGAGACCCTGGAGATGCTCGTCAGTGGTTCTCAGTAACTGAACCTCCATTGGCAAAACCCACAACTATCCAGTTGCAGCTGTCGACCCAGTGGATAAAGCAGCCTTAAAGTGTTTTCATTTTCCTGCCTTCAAGTGGCATGTTACTCCTCCCTCTTTCCCTCCCTCCCTCCCTTCTTCGCTTAATTCCAAAAAAATGGGACCAGTTTTCTCCTTAAGATTGGAAGATTCTGGCCTGGTGGTGCAGTAGGCTCATGCCTATAATCCTAACACTCTGGGAGGCCAAGGTGGGAGCATTGCTTGAGGTCAGGAGTTCAAGACCAGCCTGGGCAATAGCGAGACCCCATCTGTATAAAAAAATAAATCAGTTGGGTGTGGTGGTGGCCTGTGCCTATAGGCCCAGCTACTCAGAAGGCTAAGGCAGGAGGATTGCTTGAGCTTAGGAGCTGGAGTTTGCAGTGAGTTATGATCACACCACACACTCCAGCCCAGGCAACAGAGTGAGAGTGAGACCCTGTCTCAAAAAAAAGAGTGTAGAGAGCAGTGTAATATAATTCACTCGAGTCCACCTGGACCATGTTCATTGAGGACCAACCATGTGCAACTGTTTCTGTGTTGTCATTCATAGTTATAGACGGTAAAAGTATGATAATCCTACTGAATAATAATTTGCTAGCTTTGTGGCCCTAGTGAAGTTACTTCAACTCTCTATGCCCTGGTTTCCTTATTTATTAATGAGGAAAATAATAGTCCCCACCTCATAGGTTTGTTGTGAAGATTAAATGCTTAGAGAAAATGCAAAGTGCTTAGAGAATGCCTCGTTTTAAAGTGCTTTGTGAAGATTAGCCATTATTATATGATTGAATCAATGTTGTTATGTACCACACTGTCATTGAATTATATCAGTGTTAGCTGTTGCCACTGTTACCTTCATTATTATTATATTTCAGACATGTGAGCTTTGGACATCAAAATCTTCAAAGATATGAATTTGATAGTTTAAGTTTTTGGTCTTTTACAATTATATAAAGACAAACATTTTTAATTTTAGACTGTAGAAATTTAGATTCCAATATCTTTAATTTATGCCTTAAAACTATAAATTAGGTATCCTTGTCTATTTTAATTTAGTGCCTTTTTAATTCATATGCCAGTTGATTATTTAAAAGATTCTAAGGACTAAAGCCAAAATCCAAACAATTTAATCTGTTACCTATATGGAAATTTCCTTTAGGAAAAGCAGTTTTTACTTGTTAAATCATGTGTTTTTGAAAATTAACTTGTTCTTAAATTATATAAGTAAATTGTTTTAAGTAAGTCTTGAAAATAAGCTCTTGACCTCCCTGTGGGGAGGTGGAGTTTGCAAGACTTGAGAGTAATTTGGAAAGGGCTCAATTATAATGCTTGCATATCTTTGAGAAAGGAGGAAAAAAACAAACATTTTTAGCAATGAAGATTATTTTGGGGTGCTTGAAGTTGTAACTTCATTAATCTTATCTTAAATAACAAATAGACTATTACTGAAGTAATAAAAGTTCTTATAAAAAAATTCAGACACTTTAGCTAATAACATTTTAGAATTCTTTCTTGGTCACTCTTAAAATACTAGGAAATAAGCCATAAATCTGGTTTTAATGCAGAGCATGGTATAGATATAGTCATTATTTAACCTTAGCATTCATGGTTATTTGCCCCAAAATGTGATCTTCATTATTTAAGTAATTGATAATATATTTAATATATAATCCTTTTCCTGTGAAAAAATTTTAAAACATTAATTATTAAGCAGAGATCTCAATATACTACACTATGATTCCTAGAGAAAGCCTTTTTATGTAGCAATTTCATGCAACAGTATCCTGATTGTTGGTTCTCCGTGTTGTTGTGTTCACTTCGCTCTTTCTGTTTTCAGTGATTTAGCCCTGCGGAATTGCTTTCTTACCTCTGACTTAAATGTGAAAGTGGGAGATTATGGAATAGGATTCAGCAGGTACAAGGTAAGCCAAAGGTTTAAATGTTGTCTCTTTAATCTGAGTTAATTTCAGTTGTGAAGTTGTAATAGCCCAGAAATGCCTCTCTGTTTTTGGAAGAGAGGGGCAAGAGTCTTGGTCATGATGCCTTTCTGGAGAGGGGTTTGTTGCAGTCATTTTAATGGCGGTATTGGCTTCTGTTGAGTGGTTTGTCTACATCAGTGGCTTTGTGCCCAGTGTTTTGTGATGGCTTTCCAAGTGCTTTGTTTAAAATGATTTATAAACAGTGTAATTGATATAGTTGGATGGTTCATAATAAATTTTAGAATGAACATGTGAGCAATAATAGTTACTATTACTTGTATAATAAAATATACATGTCATATAAATGTTTCTCCATTATGTGGTCAGTAAAATTTCAGCTCAGATTCATTAAGCTTGATTTAGGTTTTTTAACTCTTGTCATAAATATATCCCCAAAGGAAACAAGGGAAGAAGTAGATGAGATTTTCATTTGTGTGTGTTTTTGTAGCCCAGCTGAATGAGGTAGCATGATGTGGGGCAGAGAAGGAGATTGTCCCAGCTCCGTGCTGTCAGGAGACCTTGGATAAGCCATTTGGCCTCCGTTTTCTAAGCAGCATCATAAAGATAATACCTGTTCTATCTTAGGGGATCTTAGGGGCTAAAGAGGTAACATTTTCAAAAAATATTGTGCAAATGTAAGTTGATGATTTGTCTACATAGTGGCTCTAGTGTCTTGAGCACTTGCTATATACCGAGCATTTAGAAGTACTTGCCTTCATCATCTCATTTAATCCTCATCAGAAAGGAGGTAGTTCGTATTATCCTCATTTTACAGATAAGGAAAAAGACTTCACTTAGTTGTTGCTTACCCAGAGTCACATAGCTGGTAAATAGTAGAATGGAGAACTTACAGCCCAGTCTGTCGGATTCTAAAGCCTACAGTCTTATTCATTAACCAGCATCTCTATTCAGTGCGTAAGGCCCAGTATATTTTAAAAGATGTTTTGCTCAGTCTGCGTTGCATGCATCAGACACGGCGTACCTTCCTTTTCCAGGAAGGATGACTTAGCAGGCATTCATGGCTGAGAGACCAACTCATGAAGCCCAGGAGGCTTCAGGGAAACTCTTTACCTTCTGCCCAGAAAGTCTCTCTTCATGCCCACTTTTTTTTCCTGATATGTTTTTTGGGTTGGGTATATGTTTTCTGAGAATGCTCTGGAATTAAATCATTGAGCTCACTAAAAGTATCATTCCATTCAAAATTCTGTATGCTTTCTAACAAAACAGGAGGATTACATTGAAACAGATGATAAAAAAATTTTCCCTCTGCGATGGACTGCTCCAGAATTAGTAACCAGCTTTCAAGACAGACTATTAACTGCAGATCAAACTAAGTATAGTAATATATGGTATGTATTGGTTTACCATTTTATTAGGCTTTTGTTTGGCAAAGTCCTAGCTTCTTTCTCTTTGAGTAATTTCTTAAGGGAAAGTAATTATATAAGATGTAGGAACAAAAGAATGCCTGATGGTGTGAAAGAGAGCATTGAAAGATATGATAGCAATTGTCACAGTTGCAATGATATAATTAACTGTTTGGAGACTGTGTCTCTTACCCGTTTTCCTTTACAAAAGCAGGAACCAAGTCTGTTTTATATTCTGTGCCTCCCATGGGGCCTGGCATATAATAGATATTTAATACATATATATTGAAATGAATGAGAAAACCAAAAGGGGTTTGGACTATTACTTAATACTATGATTTATAGGGGTCAGTTTAGTGGAAGCTAAAAAGATGTATCTAAATTTTTGACTAACAGTTTCTATCACAACCTTAATTTATAGTTACTTTTTTTTTTTTTTTTAAAGACACAGAGTCTTGTTCTTTTGCCCAGGCTGGAGCAATCATAGCTCACGGCAGCCTCAAACACCTGGGCTCAATCAGTCCTCCTGTCTCAGCCTCTCGAGTAGCTGGAACTACAGGCATGTGCCACCATGCCCTGATAATTTTTAAAAAATTTTTTGTAGAGATGGGGTCTCACTGTGTTGCCCAGGCTAGTCTCAAACTCCTGGGCTCAAGTGATCCTTCTACCTCGGCCTCCCAAAGTGCTGTGATTACAGTTGTGAGCCACCATGCGCTGGCCTATAGCTGTATTTTTTGTGCTCTTGTTCTTTTTCCGTTTTCTTTTTCTCTTCTTGCCTTCTTTTGGATTAATTTCTTTAAAAAGTTTTTTTTTTTTGCTTTTATTGTTATCTTTAATTGACATAATAATTTGTGTATATATTTATGGGATACAGTATTATATTTCTTATGTTTCGATACATGTATACAATGTGTAATGATCAAATTAAGGTAATTAGTATATCCATCACCTCAAGCATTTATCATTTCTTTGTGTTGGAAACATTCCAAATCTCTTGTAGCTATTTGAAAATACACAATAAATTGTTGTTAATTATAGTTGCCCTATAGCGCTATAGAACACTAGATCTTTTTCCTCCTGTCTAGCTGTAATTTTGTATCTGTTAACCAATCCCTTCCTATCTCCTCTTCCCCGACCCTTCCCAGCCGATAGTAACCACTATCTACTCTGTACTTCTGTGACCTCAACATTTTTAGCTTCCACATGATTGACACAGTTTGATTCCTTTCTCTTTCTCCTTTGGGTATCTGCTTGCTCTCCCAGTGAGTTTTATATTTTTGCGTGTTTTCATGATGGTAGTTACCACCTTTCTCTTCCAGATGTAGGACTCCTTGAGCATTTTTTTTGTAAGGCTAGTGGTGATGAAGTCCTTCAGTTTTTGCTTGTCTAGGAAAGACTTTATTTGTCTTTTCATTTCTCAAGGATAGCTTTGCTGGGTATGATATGCTTGACTGATAGTTTTTTTTTTTTTCCCCCTTTTAGCACTCTGAATATATTATCCCATTCTCTCTTGGCCCATAGGGTTTCTGCTGAGAAATCTGCTGTTAGTCTAAGGGGAACTCCCTTAGACTTGATGCTTTTCTCTTGCTATTTTTATTTTTATTTTATTTTATTTTTTAATACAGGATTTTGCTTTGTCACCCAAGCTTGAGTGCAGTGGCACAGTCGTAGCTCACTGCAGCCCCAAACTCATGGGCTCAAGTGATCCTTCTGCCTCACCTCCTGAGTACCTGGGACCACAGGCACATGACCCCACATCCAGCTGATTTTTTTGTTTTCCTGTAGAGACGAAGTCTTGTTTTGTTGCCCAGGCTGGTCTCAAACTCCTGGGCTCAAGCAATCCTTCTGCCTTGGCTTCTCTAAGTGCCAGGAATACAGGTGTGAGCTACCACCTGGCCCATTTTAGAATTCTCTCTGTCTTTGACCTTTGACAATTTGACAATAGTGTGCCTCTGAGAGGACCTTTTTAGGTTGAATCTATTTGGGGACCCTTGAGCTTCCTGGATCTGTCCATATCTCTCCCAAGACTTGGGAAATTTTCAGCTATTATTTTCTTAAGTAGTTTTTTTCTATTCCTTTTCCTGTCTTTCATATATTTGTGTCTTATGAGTCCTGTAGGCTTTCTTCATTCTTTTTCATTCTTTCTTCCTTTTTTTCCCCCTGGCTGGGTAATTTCAAACAACCTGCCTTCAAGTTCAGAGATTCTTCTGCTTGATCTCATCTGCTATTGAAGTTCTCTGTTGTATTTTTTATTTCATTCATTGAATTCTTCAGCCGCAGGATTTCTGTTTGGCCACTGGGCAGGGGTGGTTTGGTGGCAGCTTGGCCTCAAGAACAGAAGCGTTCCAGTTCCAAGAGGATGCAGCACAGTAGCTGCATGGGCCACAGGGGGTGGGGCACGGTGTCGGTGCCTTCTCTGGAGGGGGTGCAGCCGTGTGGACTCAGTGCCTGTGAGGACTGGAGGGGACCCCAGGAGGACTGGAGGGGACCCCAGTAGTGAGGACTGTGAGTCCAGGGTGTTACTGGGGGCTGCTGAGATCCTCTTGCTTACCTTTCCCCTCAAGGAGACGTTCCTCCTGGTTCCCAGCTGATCCTGCTAGGGGATGGAGTGGTGCCGGGCAGGCATGTCCTTCTCTTCTCTGTGTGGCTGTCCTGAGTGTCTTTGCTCACCAGGGTTTCTGTTACTCCTTTGATGTATTCCACATCTCTGCTTTAGTTATTTTGTCAAAATGTAGTTCATTGGTTGTCTTGGCTGTCTTTGTGGGGGAATAGCGCCAGGGGCTTCATTAGTTGCCCTAGAAATTACAGCTTGCATATACTTCACCTACCTCTGCTTAATATTAGTTCGTATCTTAACCCTCCTTGTGAACAATACAGGGACCTTAGAACACTTTAACTTAGTACATCACACACACACACACACACACACACACACACACACACACACACACATGCACACAGTTATAGGTTATTGTTGGGTATTTTAAGTTTTTTAGCATCAGTATTTTTTTTTTTAGATTTATCCACATAATCAAACCACTTTGCTCTTCATTAATTTTTTTTTTTAATCTCAGACCTTCCATCTGGGATCACTTTCCTTTTGCCTGAAGTGTATCCTTCAGAACTGCCTTTAGTGAGGGTCTGCCTGGTAATAGAGTCAATTTTTTGTAGGTCTGAACATACCTTCATTTTGTCATTCTTGAAGTATATTTTTACTTGATGGCTTTTATTTTTTCTCTGCATATTCTACTGACTTCCATTATTGCTTTTGAGAATTCGGCTCGCTGTAATCCTACTAAGTTCTTTGAGGTAATGTGACTTTTTCTCTCTAGCTGCTTTTAAAGTCTTCCCTTTATCTTTTTTCTTTTTTGTAATAGTTTCACTGTCGTGTGTGGGTTTGGATTTAAGTTTTTTGCTTGGGATTTACTTGGCTTTTCAAATCTGTAGGTTAGTGTTATTCATTGGTTCTGGAAAATTCTTAGCCCTTATCCTTTAAATATTGCCTCTGCCCCCTTATCTCTCCTTCTAGAAATCTAATTAGACATGTGTTATATTATCTTGCTTTTTATCTCCTATCTCTCAGTCTCTCTTACGTATTCCATCTCTTCGACTCTCTCCCACATTCTAGATGGTTTTTCAGACTTAGACTCTAGCCACTAATTTCTCTCTCTTCAGCTATGTGTTCTTCTGTTAAATCTATTAAGTTTTATAATTCCTTTATTGACTTTTGAGTTTTAGAAAATATTTTTTATTTTAAAAATTTGTCACAGTGTTTTTTATAGTTGGATTATGATCTATGTGAGATAATTCCAATAACTAAAGTCTTGATCCTGCTGCTGCTTGATGGTTCCTTGTTTCCTCAGGGACTTTTTTGTGTTGGGGATTCTTGGAAATGTAGAATTGAGGTACATTCTTTCAGAGAAGATCTATATTTGTTTCTCCTGGGTACCTGGGGGTCCTGCTGTGGACAGGGCACTGTACGAGGCCAGGGCTTTACATATTCAGCTTGAGAGTTTATGAACCACTCAGATGATGTTAATTTGGGCTGCAAATCCAGGTAAAGGCCAACTCTGCAGTTACAACTTCTTAGGGCCCTGCCCCGCTTACACACACAGTCTCCGCCCTCACAGCACCTCAGTGCTAAGGCAGCTTGCCCTCCTGCCTGTGAAGGGAGGCAGGGGCAGGTTGATCCCTACCTTGAGGTCTCTCGGTGAACCCCCTTACCTTGGGCCTATCATCCCCATCAAGCCTTGGAAACCACAAACACAGAAGCCCAAGGTCTGTGCTTCAGCAAAAGCCCCAAAGGAGGTTGTAGTGTTCTGCTTAGTTCTCTAAGTTCTAGATTTTTGTCCTTGTAACTCCCTCTGTTCTTAGCCACTCTTAGATGCTTTTAAGAAGATGCTTTTGATGCTTCATCCAGCATGTTTATTGTTCTTAGTGGGGGGATTAAGCTGGCAGTATAGCCTATATTTCCAGAGACAGAACCAGCCCTCCTGCTGACAGTTTGAGCAGTCACTAGTGGCAGTGCCAGGTCATGCCAGCGGCAAAGCCCACACTGCCTCATGCTGGGGCAAATGAGAGGGACCTCGCTCAGAGAGTTTGGGGGTGAAGAGGGGATAAGAACTACAGGACATTTTTCCTCCCAGAAGAAAGAGTCTTGATGGTATTAACGAGGCACAGCCCATGGGAGGGGAGGAGGTGAATCCGAGGCAGAAGAGTAGGTGATGATGCCATGATCCCAGAGGATCCCTGCACGGCAGAGAACGCAGAACTCCAGGAGACAGATGTGCAGGGAAGATGCTAAGAGGCAGTAGGGGTGGGGCTGGGGAAGCCTGTGCTTCCTGTTCTGTGCAGAGTAGGGGGCAGGTAGAGGCTAGAAAGGGTTTGGTTTGTGGATAGGCCTTACTGGGGGTGGGAAAGGGAGCTAAATTAGGCACTTGGAGAAATTGAGACGGGCAGAGTTACTTGCCAAAGGTCAAGCCAGGCTTGGTGGTAACACTGATGTTGCCATTGATCATAAACCTACCACCTTTGTGGTCTTTAGTATTTCATGGAAATTTCTTATTTTCCTCCGTCAAATTGTAAACTCATTTGAGCAGCATTATCAAAAAGCTCCCCAAGGAGCTCCAACAGGTCACTACCCTAAACTTTTGTACAGAAAACTGTCACCTACCCCTACCAATTCTGTGCCAGGGAAGAGAAAGCACTTCTTACTTTCTAAATTAGACTGGTTTAGGTCCTTTTATTTCCTTTGATAGAAATGATCTCTCAACTTAGATACTGAATGTGCTGATTGTTTTTCACTAATTTGTGAAAGTGTAAGAGAATTTAAAGTTGTGTTACACGATGCCAAATAAACTATTGATAATTTGATACAGTTTGTAATTCACATAAGCATCCTGGTGGGTATTGATCAAAGTCGTGTAAACCACGAATGGATTGGTGTCAGAATCACTAGGGAGCTTTTTAAAAACACGGTTTTGTAGGCCATACCTGGATCTACCACCTAAGAGTCCTTGGGGCGGACCCCAAATACCAGTGTGTTTGTTTAAAGCTTCCCAGATGATACGGATGACCAGCCAGGCTCGGGAACATTGCAATAAATAGGAGAGTATAATGCAGGACAGAGGCAGTAAGTGGTGGGGAGGAGGTGCAGGGACCACGTAGAGGAAAGGACAGGCACTTCGTCTAACCTGAGCAGCAGAGGCCATGTCCGTGGGGGCAGAGCACAGGGTTGTGAGAATGGGCTGGGCAGGGACAGAGAAGGGGCGTTCCTGCTGTGTGCGGCAACCCTGGGGGCCTCAGAGGCTCAGGCAGGTGTCCTCTCCTCTCCTGGCACAGAGACGGCTGCCAGAGTGCTGGGCCATTCTGTGTGATAGCAGGAAAACCCAGAATGCCGAGGAGTAGCTAAAATAAGGAATGCGTGGGTCTCACAGAGAAGAGATTTTATTTTCCACATAAAGGTTTCGTTTAGATATTTTCTGGCATGTACTACTGTTGTGAATGAGCTTTTTTCCCACCCAAACCCCCAGAATTCAGGGTGTTTATCTTGTCTGCAGCCATTCTGCCGAAGTCGTGAAACATTCTAATGGCCTTTCACGTAATTTCTTGAGTTTTTGAAGTTGACAGTCATATTAACCTCATCTCTATAATTATGCCTGTCATCTCTGGTTTGTATTTTTTTTGTGGGCCAAAACTTCTAGAGTGGTATTCAGTTGTGATGTGAGGAGGCATTCTTGTCTTCCTTATTTTAATGGAAATGCCTCTTTTTTGTTATCATGATATTGATTATTGGTTTTGGAGCTATTTTACTAGGTTAAAGAACTACCTTATTATTAATAATCTTCAATACACACCTTGTCCTTGAAATTACTGACCACATAAATAGCAATGTGGGTGTTAAAAATTTGACGTCTAAAGGGAGAGAGAAATAACCATGTTTTTTTTCCTCCAGGTCCCTGGGTGTGACACTTTGGGAGCTTTTTGATAATGCTGCTCAACCATATTCCAACCTTTCCAACTTAGACGTTCTCAATCAAGTCATTAGAGAGAGAGACACAAAGCTCCCCAAGCCCCAGCTGGAGCAGCCTTATTCTGATAGATGGTTGGTAACTTCATGTTCTCTGGGTTCTGTTTTGTTACCTTCACTGCGAAGATGCTGTGAAATGTCCTGAAAACACAAAAATTTGGTGGTATATTTCTTCATTTCCTCTTTCACCACGCTCTCACCATGAACTGAAGTCCTTGGTGTGGTTGGCAGCGATTAAGGTGTAGAAATTTGTGGGGTGTTGAGTTTCCTTCGGGGTCCTTGTAAAGTCTTTTCTTATTTTAAAACATATTATTGTTCCATTAATTACTTCTCCTGTGCTGCTAGGTATGAGGTTTTACAGTTCTGTTGGCTGTCACCAGACAAGAGACCAGCAGCTGAAGACGTGCACAGACTGCTGACTTACCTGCGCATGCAAAGCCAGCGGGACTCGGAAGTTGACTTCGAACAACAGTGGAATGCGCTTAAGCCAAATACAAACAGCAGAGATGCTTCCAGCAATGCTGCTTTCCCAATTCTTGACCATTTTACCCGGGATCGGCTGGGCCGTGAAATGGAAGAAGTCCTCACCGTGACCGAGACGAGCCAGGGACTGAGCTTTGAGTATGTCTGGGAAGCGGCGAAGCATGATCATTTTGATGAGCGCAGCCGGGGCCACCCAGACGAAGCCTTGTCCTACACAAGCATCTTCTATCCAGTCGAAGTGTTTGAGAGCTCCCTTTCCGATCCCGGGCCTGGGAAACAGGATGACAGTGGCCAGGATGTCCCCCTGAGGGCCCCTGGAGTGGTTCCTGTTTTTGATGCCCACAACCTTTCTGTTGGAAGTGACTATTATATCCAATTAGAAGAAAAAAGTGGTAGCAACTTGGAGCTTGATTACCCTCCTGCGCTGCTCACAACTGAAATGGACAATCCCGAAAGGACGGGCGCGGAGCTACCCCAGGGTACAGCACGCAGGAGCCTTGAATTAGAAGAATCTAGTACCGATGAGGATTTCTTCCAAAGCAGTACGGACCCCAAAGATGCTAGCTTACCCGAGGACTTACATGTTCCCAGCGGCCCTGAGAGCCCTTTCAACAGTATATTTAATGATCTGGACAAATCAGAGGATTTGCCTAGCCACCAAAAAATATTTGACTTAATGGAACTAAACGGTGTTCAAGCTGACTTTAAACCTACCACTTTAAGTTCGAGTTTGGATAACTCCAAAGAGTCTGTAATAACCGGCCACCTTGAAAAGGAAAAGTCCCATAAGCTTTTTGACTGTGATCCTCTTTGTCTGTCAGAAAATCTTATGCACCAAGATAATTTTGATCCATTGAATGTTCAAGAATTGTCAGAAAACTTTTTATTTCTTCAAGAGAAAAACTTACTAAAAGGCTCGTTATCTAGCAAAGAACATGTCAGTGATCTTCAAACAGAGCTTAAGAATGCTGGTTTTACTGAAACTATATTAGAAACTTCACCTAGAAACTCTTTAGATACCGAGCTTAAGTTTGCTGAAAATAAACCAGGCTTTACTTTGTTAGAGGAAAACCTAAGTGCAAAGGGCAAAGATACAGATGTCGTGCTCACGGATGGCACTCCAAGCGCCTCGTTGCTGTCCTCCCCGGAAGTGCAGGTACCTCCTACCTCACTCGAAACAGAAGAAATGTCTCATGATGTACCTTCAGGTTCATTCCTGCAGCAGGGAGAAACCAAACCCGCATGTTTGGATGTCAGTGTCTCTGAGGACTGTCTCTGCCAGGACGTCAGTGCAGACACCGTGACTGTCCCAGTTGAAATTCTCTCAACTGATGCCAAAACTCACAGCGTTGGTGATGGGTCCCAGGACTCAACTCACCAAAATGAAGAGAACTTGGGAGTAACCAAAAGTGACCCAGTTGTTGTTGATGATATTCTTCCTAGTAAAGTGAGTACAGGGAGTAGTCATTCCAAATTAGGACAGAACTTACAAAATAAACCATTTTCAGAAGACCATCATAGTAATAGTTTGCCGGAGAAAAACTTGGAAGCTGTGGAGACTTTGAATCAGCTCAATTATAAAGATGCTACAAAAGAAGCCGGCTTGGTGTCTGCCTTTTCCTCGGACTCTACCAGTCAAGACAGCCTCTTAGAAGACAGCTTGTCAACACCCTTTCCAGCCTCGGAGCCGTCCGTGGAAACCCCGGACTCTTTGGAGTCAGTGGATGTCCATGAGGCGTTACTGGATTCTTTAGACTCTCACACTCCTCAGAAACTCTTGCCCCCCGATAAGCCTGCAGACAGTGGGTACGAAACAGAGAACTTGGAGTCTCCTGAGTGGACTTTGCACCCTGCTCCTGAGGGCACCTCCGACTCAGACTTGGCTTCAGCGGGTGACAGCGGTCAAACCAGTTTGCCCCCCAACCCCGTCATTGTCATCTCAGACATAGGCGATGGCCACAGAGGTACCGATGTGACCTCACAGACTTTTGCACCTGGCTCCCAGAGTTCATATCGAGACTCGGCGTACTTCTCAGATAACGACTCTGAGCCCGACAAAAAGTCTGAGGAGGTCCCAGGAACCTCCGTGTCGGCCTTGGTGTCAGTACAGGGCCCGTCCCTGCCCGAGCCAGTTGGCCCAGAGCAGAGTCCTGATGCCGAGGGTAGTTTCCTGGAAACCACAGAGAGCCAGCCGGCTCAGGGTTGTCCGCCTGCTTTGCAGAATTCCGGTCACCTGGAATTAAGAGAAATGCTGGAGCCAGCACAGGCTGATGTTTCCAAACAGATACATCCTGCAGACGACGAGGCTGGCAGTCCCTTGAGTTTGCTGCATTCAGAACTTAGCAGCAGTGATGACTTAGAGACACAGGAAGATCACCCCTGCACCCTCACTTCCATCGGAACCAACACTAATGAACTCCTGGCGTATGCAAGCTCGGCGGTAGATAAGTCCCTAACCGGCCACTCTGATGGCCCCAAGTTGAAGGAGCCAGATATTGAGGGGAAATACCTGGGGAAGCTCGGTGTGTCCGGGATGCTCGACCTCTCTGAGGACGGGATTGACGCGGATGAGGAGGATGAAAACAGCGACGACTCCGATGAGGACCTGAGGGCCTTCAACCTGCACAGCCTGAGCTCTGAGTCAGAAGAGGAGACCGAGCACCCCGTGCCCGTGATCCTCAGCAACGAGGACGGGAGACACTTGCGCAGTTTGCTGAAGCCCTCGGCAGCCGCGGCCACCGACCAGCTACCTGATGACTGGAAGAAAGAAAAGAAGGCGGTCACATTTTTTGATGATGTCACAGTTTACCTGTTTGACCAGGTATCTGTTACCTCTAAATTATATATACACACACATGAGAATTCCAAAATATGTTAGGAAATTGAGTGTGGTCTGGTTTTTAATTGCTGTTTTGGGGCAACAGATTGTGATTACTCAAAAAAAGCGATTTGGGGTTGGTTGCAGTTCCAAGAAGATGCAGAAATGTGGTTTGCACAGGAAATTCCTATTCAATTAGGCGAAGGAGACCTGGATGCTCTTCCTGGGTCACCTCGCAGAGTCTTACTGAAACTAGTTAGCCTTTACAGACCCAATTTTTAGTATCTGACATTGGCGACAGTACCCAACACCTGGGTGCAGCCCTGGAGACAGGCCGGCCAGCAGCAGCCCCTGCAGTGCACACAGCAGGGGAGGCTGTGGTCCTCCTGGCCTGTCCCTTGCCCCTGTCCCCTTTCTCTGCTTGGAGCAGACAGTTAGTGTACCCTGCTCAGAGGCACAGGCTAAGGATCCTTTAACAGCTTATAATTTGAGCATTTTTTTTTAAGGTTCTTTTTTTTCTAGTCTTTGTAGCCCTTTAATTTGCTTCTTGCACCAGCTGGATTGTGAGTAAACTCAGCTGTGGGACATGGGGATGGGGTCCCATCGCATCCCAAAAGGTGTGGGAGTCCTTGGCGTCTCCTTCACGGCTCTTGCCCTCCCTTAACCAAGGCCTTGTTCTCTCAGCCCCTGCGTAGCACAGTCCCTCTCAGGCCCGCAGCCCCGGTGTCCTGAGCGCTGTTCCACCTCCTCCCCGCAGATCTGCGTCTCCCTTTCTGCTGCACGGTACTTTATGCTTTGTTGCTTCTCTGTGTTTTGTTCACTTTTGTGTTTATGATGTTTCTCAAAAAAAAAAAAAATCATTAAATTACCCACATTTGTACTAAAGCATATATTGTGGGGAGGTGGACATTTAAAAAAAGAAGAGCAGCTTCCTGCGCTCAGCCGGACCCATTGAACCTGAATCTGCGAGAGGGCCCAGGAGGCTGCCTTCCTCTCTTCCTTTCCCAGGTGCTGCCTACACACATCTGACCTCGAGAACCTTTGAGCTCAGGGAGCCTGGGAAAGTAAGGTGCCATTTTCTACGAAGAGTGTAAGGGTGAAGGAGTCACCTGTGTTCTGTTGCCAGTGCATCCCAGTAGGCCTTTCTCCGCTGTCTCTGTGAACT
The DNA here is from genome assembly GCF_020740605.2 of Lemur catta. Classification (NCBI taxonomy): domain Eukaryota; kingdom Metazoa; phylum Chordata; class Mammalia; order Primates; family Lemuridae; genus Lemur; species Lemur catta. The sequence continues at coordinate 23,983,617 of NC_059129.1, forward strand.
TGAATTATAGTCACATTTCTGCACAGACGGGCCGATCCGCAGGTGGGACACAACTGTAAACTGTGTTCAGTGAGCTGCTCGGGAGTCCTGGGTCCAGCTGGAGTAGTGAGATGGACACAGCCCCAGGACAGGCAGCGGGCAGAGGAAGCTCCCGGGGCTCCAGGAGGCTGGACTCACAAGCGCTTCTTTGTGGAGCATGTCACGTTTTGCTTGCTGGCTTTACGAGACGGGACAGAATTGCAAAAGATGAAGAATCATGAAGGGCATGCCAGTGACAGGATTGAAAGTACAGAGATCAAATGTGAGACACACTTTATAGATGTGAGGCTTTGACCCAGGGTTTAGTGTGATAGAGAAAGTCAGAAAGTGGCTTAAGGCCAGAGAGTAAAATCCTGAAAATCTGATGATCTAAAATTAGTTTTCTTATGTGTCTCGTGCAGTTTGCCTTGGGGCGACAGCTACCAACCTTTTCAAGCTGATGATTGATGGTTTTCTGTTGCTCCTACTTTGTAACTTAATGAGCTGGTTTTGATGTAGTTTAGTTTTTAAGTAGTTTAAGTATCTTAGCTGCAGAGTTTTTACTGAGTGTTTGTGGGTTTTGGCAGCATTGTGCCTTGGTTGTGTCACTATTTGTTAGTTCAGCAAATAGTTAACCAACACTTACTACGTGTGAAGCAGCATTCTCACGAAATCACAGCCAGGTTGGTGAACAGTCTGTTGGTGCTGGCACTTTAGACACAGGGTCTTGTATTTCTCCCCATGCAGGGGTGGTTGTCTCGCATCTTTACGGAGAGGACCCTGAGGCTCAGAGAGGTTAGACCTGGCAGAGGAATAGAGCCCCAGTGAGTAGTGGCACCAGGACTTGCGGTGAACTTTTCACCACCCAGCCCTGCAGCCTCTGGCGTGGGCCTTTAAAATCTGAAGTATCCGGTTGACTTTTAGCTCCTACATTGTTTTTCTTGGTTACACCGTTCTGGAGGCAAAAGTAGTTGGTAACCATGCTTGCCCTCCTGAGCTTTTGAGGAATAAGCATTCTTGAGCTCCCCCCAGGTTTTTCTGTTGGTTTTGTTTTATTTGTTTTTTGTCACCGTCTTTGGTTTTGGTATCAGAGTAACTCTGGCCTAAGAAACCGAGTTGGGAAGTATTTCCTTCTCTTATAGTTTCTAGAAGAAAGATTTGTTGATCTTTCCAAAGAATTGTTTTTGGTTTCCTGGATTTTTTTTTAATTGTTCTTTTTCTTTTCAATTTCATTGATTTCTGCTTTATCTTCATTATTTCCTTTCTTGTTGCTTTGGATTTATTTTGCTTTTCTTTTGTAGACTCTTAAAAGCTTAGGATTTGAGACCTTTCTTCTTTTCTAATATCAGCATTTAATGCTATAAATTTCCCTCTTTCTACTACTTTAGCTGCATACTACAATTTTTAATGTGTTGTATTTTCACTTTCAGTCAGCTGAAATTACTTTTTAAATTTTCCTTAAGACTTCCTCTTCATCTCTCTACCTGTCTCATTCTATTTGACATGAATTTCTTGTAGGTAGAAGATACTTGGGTGGGGTTTTTAAAATTTATTCTGAAAATCTTTTAGTGGCATGTTTAGACCATTTACATTTAATAAAATTATTATGTTTGGATTTAGGTACATCATTATATTCTATTCATTTTTCTGGTCCTTATTTCTCTCCTTCCTCTTTTCTTTTTTCTTTTGGGTAATTTGAACATTTTTAGTATTGCATTTTAATTTATCTCTTGTGGTTTTTACTGTATATTTTCTCTTTGTGTAGTTTTATGTGGTTATTCTAGATATTACAATATACATAGTTTTCACAATCTACTTAGAATCAATATTTTACCATTTCAAATGGAATGTAGAAACCTTTCTACCATATAGGCCTTTGACTCTCCCTCTCTATCTTGACACCATCTTGTGTATTAACGTACACATGCAGTGATAACCCATTGGACAGTGTAATACGTTTTACTTTAATCATCAAACATGTTTTTAGAGATAGGGTCTTGCTCTGTTGCCCAGGCTGGAATGCAGTGGCTCAATCATAGCTCCCTGCATCCTTGAACTCCTGGCCTCAACTGACCCTCCTGCCTTAGGCTCCTGAGTGTAGCTAGCAGTTGCCACCATACCTGGCTCAGTCATCAAACATATTTTAAGAAACTCAAGAGGAAACAAATAGTATTATATGGTTGACCCTTAAACAACATGAGTTTGAACTGCACGGGTCCACTTAACACACAGGAGCTTTTTTTCTAGCCAAATGCATATTGAAAATACAGTATTCATAACTTAGGAAACCCATGTATGTATATGGAGAGCCAACTTTTTATATACTCAGGTTTTGCAGGGCTGACTTTGACTTGAGTACGTGCAGATCTGGTTATACATGGGCAGTCTTAGAATTAATCCCCCCAATATACCAAGGGATGACTGTTTACCCAGATAGTTTCTACTATAGTCATTCCTCAGTATACAAAGGGAATTGGTTCCAGGACCCCCCTCAGATACCAAAATTTGAGGATGTCCAAATTCCTTGTGTAAAATGGTATATATGTAACCTAGGTCTGTATATAACTTATGTACATCCTCCTGTATACTTTAAATGATCTTTAGATTACTCATAATACCCATACAATGTAAATGCTATGTAAAATTGTTATACTGTATTTTTTCTATTTATATTTATTTATTTATTTATTTATTTATTTTTTTTTTTTTTTGAGACAGAGTCTCGTTCTGTTGCCCGGGCTAGAGTGAGTGCCGTGGCGTCAGCCTAGCTCACAGCAACCTCAAACTCCTGGGCTTAAGCGATCCTACTGCCTCAGCCTCCCGAGTAGCTGGGACTACAGGCATGCGCCACCATGCCCGGCTAATTTTTTCTATATGTATTTTTAGTTGGCCAGATAATTTGTTTCTATTTTTAATAGAGACGGGGTCTCACTCTTGCTCAGGCTGGTCTCGAACTCCTGAGCTCCAGCAATCCGCCCGCCTCGGCCTCCCAGAGTGCTAGGATTACAGGCGTGAGCCACTGCGCCCGGCCCTATTTTTTTTTATTTTTGTATTATTTTTTCCAAATATTTTCAGTCACGGTTGGTTGAATCTGCAAGTGTGGAACTCTTAAATATGGAGAGCTGACTGTACTTCTGTTGTTCTTTGTTCATTATGGATGTTCCAGATTTTTTTCTAGTATCATTTCCCTTCTAACTGAAGAAGTCTGTTTAGCTTTTCTTTGCGTTCTTTTTTTTTTTTGGTGGGGGGAGGTGATGGAGCTCACTATGTTGCCCAGGCTGGTCAACTCCTGCGCTCAAGCAATCCTCCTGACACAGCCTCCCAATTAGCTGGTAGCTGGGATTACAGGCGTGTGCCACTGCACCTGGCTTCTTTTCTTTTCTTTTTTTTTTAAAAAAAAAAAACAAAAAAACACAAATTCTTAGTTTGTTTTTTTTTTTTTCATCTGATACTGTCTTTATTTGACATTCATTCCTGAAGGATATGTTCTTTGAATATAGAACTCTGAGCTGACAGTTCTTTCAGCATTATAAAAATGTATCGCTTCCTTGGGGCATTCATGGTTTCTCATGAGAAATGTGCACTCAAGTTATTATTCCCCTAGAAGTACAGGCTGAATATTCCTTATTTGAAATTCTTGGGACCAAAAGTGTTTTGGATTTTGGATTTTTTCAGATTTTGGAATATTTGGATTATACTTACTGGTTGAACATCCCAAATCCAAAAATTCAATATCCCAAATGCTCCAATGAGCATTTCCTTTGAGCATTTGTCAGTGCTCAAAAAATTTCAGATTCTAGAGCATTTTGGTTTTGGGGTTTTCAGATTTGGGATGTTCAGTTTGTAGTAAGTGTTTTAGCTCTGGCTGCTTGTAAGATTTTTTTCTTTGTCCTTAGCTTTGAGCAGTCTGATTGTGATGCATCTGGGCATGGATTTCTATGTGTTTATCCCATTTCCAGTTTGTTGAGCTTCATCTTGCAGCAAATTTGAGAAGTTTCAGCCATATTTCTTCTAGTACTTGTTCTGCACCACTATCTGTCTTGCCCCTCCTGGGACTCCAGTGTTAGACCTTTTCGTGTTGTCCCCCAGGGCCTAAGGCTCTGTTTCTTTCTTCTCCAGTTTTTTTTTTCTTGCTGTTGTTTGGATTGGATAATTTCTGTTGCTCTATATTCAAATTCGCTAATCCCTCTGTCATCTCCAGTCTTCTGTTGAGCCCATCTAGTGAGTTTCTGAATTTTAGTTATTGTATTTTTCCACTGTGAAATTTGGATTTTGTCATTCTTTTCATCCTTTATTCTTTTGCTAAGACTTTCTATTTTTCCATTTATTTTAATGCTCTTTACTTGTAAGAGCATTTTTATAATAGTCTTTTTCAGATAATTCCAGCATCTGTGGCACGTTGACATTGGCCTCTGTGGATTGTCTTTTCCCTATGAATTGAGGTTTCCTGGTTCTTTGCAAACTAAGTAATTTTAGATTTCATAGCCTCACATCATGTTACGTGATTCTGTCTTGTTTAAATTCTACAGAGATGTTATTTTTGTCTTAGCAGGCTTGACCGGGTGGGTTCAGGCCACAAGTTCCAACCAGCCTTCTGTGGGTTGTGGTTTCAGTGTCACTTCCCCTTTGAGAGCCTTTGTTGTGCTAATTCGAACCCACCCACGTGTTCCGTCCACTGACCAGGCTGGAGCTTGGTGGTGGTCTCCCCTGTAGTTCACTTTTCAAGGCCTTGTTGTGTTGTTGGGGTCAGATCTACCATGCGTGGCTCAGGGGTAAGCCCGGGGGTTCCTTAGCGGCTCCTCCCTCTCTGCAAGGTCCCTGGTACTTCCGATTCTTTGGGACCCCCCTTTTTGGTCCTCCAGCCAGAAAGTTGAGGCTTTAGGTACCATACTATGCTGCATATTTCCTGCAACTCTGCCTGTGTCTGCAGCCAAGTGGTGGATGATCGAGGGCAAAGAAAGCAGCAGGGGTGCCCCTCACTCTTGAGATCATAGTCCTCCAGGGGAGAGGAGGCTTCGCTCCTTCAGGACTGTAGGCACCTGTCACCCGGGATTGCCTGGGGCTGGGAGAGACCTGAGAGAGGAAAACAAAATAACCTGGAGGTTCGTGCTCTTCCTGAGCATCAGAAGGCCCCCTTTCTGCTCCTAGAACCAGAAGCAAAGGCTTCTCCTGGAACTCCCTGTCCACAACCAGTGCCCGCTTTGAATTTGGGGCTTGGTTGAGTCCAGGCCAGCGGATATGGGAGGGCACAGTGGCAAACTCAGTGCCGGTTTGGTGGTGCTTTGAATTCTGGCGTTCTTCCCCAGTCTGCCTGCTGCTGTTTACTTCTCCGAGGCCTGAGAGAGCAGCTTCCTGCATGCCCAGGTGTCAGAGCTGCAAGCAGAGGGGGAGACAGGGCTCTGTGTCTATTCTACCCCACCCAGGCCTGGAGCCAGCCTTGTTCTAAGATGCACACTTCATAGTCAGCAGCCAGACGCACCTGCCGGCTGGGGTTTCCGTGAGCAGGCCTCTGCTGACAGTTTCTGTTTGGCTTTTCAGGAGACCCCAACCAAAGAGCTGGGGCCCTGCGGAGGAGAGGCGCGTGGCCCCGAGCTGAACAGCCCAGCAACGTCCTCAGGGCTGCCCTACTTGAGCAGGTGCATAAATTCTGAAAGTTCCACGGATGAAGAAGGTATTTCACTTCACGGATTAGTTTTAAAGAAACTGAAAAATAGAGCTTTGAATAATATAAATGGTTTTTGAGGATAATGTTGCCTGTTGCTTTAAATGATGCCTTCCCGACACCGGGAGCAGCTATGCCATCTGTCAGCCGAGCTCACCTGTGCCTTCGTGCTCCTTCTCTTCTTTATTGCGCAGTGATAAGGGGAGGGTTTTCTGTTTTTTTATTTCTAGGTGGAGGCTTTGAATGGGATGATGACTTCTCCCCAGACCCTTTTATGTCAAAGACAACAAGTAACCTTCTCTGCTCCAAGCCTTCTCTGCAAACATCAAAGTACTTCTCGCCACCGCCGCCAGCCCGGGGCACGGAGCAGAGCTGGCCCCACGTGGCGCCCTACTCCAGGTTCTCCATCTCCCCCGCCAACATCGCCAGCTTCTCTCTCACGCACCTGACCGACTCGGACATCGAGCAAGGAGGTGAGAGGCACGTGTGTGCTGGGCTGGGGGGCGGGGCGGGGGGACATGCCATGGTGGCCTATGGAGCTATGTTCCCATGGTGTTTGCTGAGTAGATTACAGATCGGTTTTTGTCAGACTCCGACAGTCGTGACAGTGTGCTCTCAGGGCCATGTGCACCACCCTCGGTCACTCTGTGGGCTCATTACTGCTTACCCCTGCAGGCAGGAGCAAGCAGGTGGCACCACAGCTCTGGGTCACTAGGATGTCCCCAGGGTGGAATTCTCCCTCTTCCCTGTGTCCCCCTGTTCTCCCTTTTGCTGCTAGTCACCCTCCCCCAGCTTCCCCACCTCCTTCCCAGAGGGACTGCTCTGCAGAGGCATACGCTCCTGCGAGCACGTGACCCGTGAGTTTGGAACTGAGCCCAAGTGCGTCTGGCTCTGCCCCTGGGAATGTTGACTTTGCCATTAAGTGTTGGTCTTCCAGCGATACCAGAGGGCCGGTGGGAGTTACTGGGCGGGGCCCATTTGAAGTGGTGCTGTCTGTACATACGGACCCTCATTTCCCCATAACTAGATTGAAAGATAAATGGTAATAGGTACATTTTTTAATTTGAAGTTTACAGATCAAATAATAAATATGAAATAGAAAGAGCTTTTGTTTGTGTTTGCCCTGCGTTTCACGTGTGCTGATTAGATAATGCCAGTTCCCTCCCGCTCTGTCCGAGGGCAGACGTGTGGATCAGAGCGGGCTTGCCCTGCGCCGAGCGTTGGCATCCAGCTGCCATGGGAGCCACGCAGATGTGTCTGCGGGAGAGTCAGGCAGGTGCAGCTGCTAAAAGGGGAGCCGGAGCAGCTCGGGCAGGTGCTGCGACCCGAGCACTAGCTTCAGTTCCTCTTCCTGCAGTGCACCTCCGAGGCTGTGCAAACTGTCAGTCTGTGATGATCGTGTTTAAACACCCAGCTTTGTTGTGTTGCTTCCTCTCCCCTAAATAGGAAGCAGTGAAGATGGAGAAAAAGACTAGGCGGCTGCCGACGTGCTTTCAGGTCGGAGGCTGCTCCCCGAGCCGTGGTCCTGTGCCCTCAGCCCAAGCAGCGCCGTCCCCTCCACATTTGCTGCCGCGAGATTGGGAGAGCGGAGAGCGCACCAGGAGAAGGGGAGACGCCCCGAGCTGTGTCCAAGCCGGGGCCCCAGGGAGCCCCAGTGGGGAGCGTGGCCATGGCCATGTCCCAGCAGCTGGTGTCCCTCAGCTCCGCGCACCCGCAGCTGCTCTCACACTTGAAGTGCTCACGTGGTGGTCGTTCCGGGGAAGCGCCCACACCACCTCCGTGCGCCGGGCCGTGCACACCGCTGTGTCAGCGCTCCAGGTGGGCGTTCTCGGCGTCCACACCTGTACACCCGGTCCCCGCATGGGCGCCGCAGAGGACGCACTAGGGAAATGGTCACGAGTGAGCCATATTTATTATTTTTAAACAAATCACTAATTGCTTTCTGTAATTGCACTGTGGATAAATGTTAAGAGTCTCCAATGTTGTACAGAATCTTAAATTATTCAAGGAAAATAAGGCAGGTCAAGCTGGTGCTACCCACTAGTTTGATTTTTTTTCTGTTCTATAGTTTGCTCTGCATGGTACCTGTAAAGCTTAAATATTCTGAGTGTTATGCTGTCCTTGGAATTGTTGGAATTGTACATATGGTACTCTTTCATAAATGATAATGATTCTGAATGTTAGTGTTTTATGTTCTTATAGGAAATATTTTCAGTGAGTCCAGAAATACCACTCTGTTGTGTTAATGGAAGCAAACACATTTTTGTCTCTTGTCTACAAGGTGGTTTCTCTGCAGCAAATGAGGCTTCTCTCTGAGGAGCTGAAGGGTCTTGCAGCCTCTCCGTGCAATTCTCCCACCCCACCTCCCAACTTTTAAAACCCCTTTTGGTAAAAACAGACTGGTGGTGCGCCCCAGAACTCGGTGCCCTGGCCCTCGCCCTCCTGCCTGTGTCTAGGAGGCTGACTGCGGTGTAGCTTCAGTGTCCTCGTGAGTCCATCCTTCCAGAAGCCGGGACTCGGAGGAAGATGCATCTCCACAGAGGGCTCTGGTTGTTGAGGATGGTTTAATTGTTTGTATACTTCAGGTGGTGTTGATTAGAGCTTTTTAAAAAATCTCCACAGCTGAATTTTCCCCTCGGAGCCACTCCAAGTCACGTCCAGGTGTGGCCAGTCTCCTTGTAGCCTTGGAGATACACTACAGCCTGCACCTGTTGGGGCAGGGAGCTGAGGGACAAGGGCAGAGCCTCAGCAGCTGAGACGTCCGCCTGGTTGGGACCTTGGGTGGCCCTGTGTGGCCCCGGGGCTCCTCTGCACAGACCCTTCCCCCTGCATTAGGCACCAAGTTCTCTTCTTGCTTTGAAAGGGACCGATGTTTCCAGTGCAGCTTCATGGTGTTGGCAGGAACCGGTGTTCACAGCGGTGACACAAGGCTGACGTCATCCTGCCCTCGGTGAGCTCTGCCCTGGCTTGAGGAAGCCTTCGGTGGCCGGTGCAGCGCGCTGTGCTGAGGGAGTCACCATTGGTACCAGCTGGGTCCACAGGCCTGTGGCCCCCTCACACTGGCCCTTCACCCCAGATATTTTCCGGTGCTGATGTGCTTTCCAGACCCGGCGTAACCCCGGGCCAGCTCTCCAGACCCCGGCGGGGGCTGCCCCGTGTAAATCGGAGGGACTTGGGTTCTAGTGCAAAATGCAGATGTGGACACGGCCAGAGTTTATATAGCAAATTATGACCTTTAGTACCAGTTCTGGTTCACTCCACTAATTTTTTATACTAAGCAATAATTTTCCAAAGCAAGAAAATGTAGAATGAAGAAAGAATCCCCTGCCCCCAGCTTGGTGTGAACACCGTGTGCTCCTGGGCTGTACAGACAGCACTGGCTCCTGGGACGTGTGTATGTTTTTTAAAAAAATTAACAGGGCATTAGAAGATGATTTTGCCAAAATTGTCATAACTCACAGTTTCTTGCTATGGAGACTTCCTGAGTTTTCTGAATTTTTACATCTAACTGCCAGTCTTGGTTGACAGAGAAATGAGAGGTGACTATACTCATTTTTTTCAAATTACAGACTTACGGAGTTCAAATTTAATGAGTGAAAATCAAGCAGATCCATAGGATATATAGTATTCTTACACAGCCTAGGATAAATTTATTGATATTTGGGGATTGTACATTTTTCACTATGATTAAGGAGATTTTAACAACATAATTCCCAATTTTATTTTAAGTCTATATCACTCTCACAATTGCCAAAACATTTTATACATTGAGTTGGGGTAGACTAGTGGTGTTGCATGGAAGAGAAGATTTATATTTATAATAAACATGTGAGTAAACATGTTTTTTTTGAAATCTCAAGCAATACACAGGAAATTTAAGTAGATTGAAATTTTCAGCCCATTTTTGAAATGTCAGCATGTGCTTTGTTGTTCAATTCAGTTTTTGTTTGTTTGTTTTTTTTTTAACTAATAAGTTGGTTAACAGTAGTGGGTTTTCAAAATGTACTTGTTCTAATCAGTTGTGCCATGAATAAACCAGTGACATTCTCTAGATCAGCGGTCCCCAACGTTTTTGGCACCAGGGACCGGTTTCATGGAAGACAGTTTTCCACAGACTAGGGTGGGGGGAGGCAGCGCTCAGGCGGCCATGCAGGTGATGGGGGCGGCTGTACATACAGATGAAGCTCCCTAGCTGCTCACCTCCCGCTCTGTGGCCCCCCACACCGTCCCTAAATTGCATGGAAGACAATTTTCCACCAACCGGGGTTGGGGGGAGTTGGGGTGGGCAGTGGAGCTCTGCAGTCTGGTCCCCGTCCGGAGGTTGGAAACCTCAGCTCTAGATGACGTGGGGCAAGGTTTCTGGTTCACAGTGATATCTCCTGGCCTCCTTTGCATAGTAATCCAGAATCTGTCAGATTTTAATTAGTCTTACTTTGGTGGAGTTTGTATATTTTAAATACTATAATAAAAATAATCTTTCATTTCCTTCCTAGCAGATGCTGTTTTGTGTTATTAAACGACCCTGTCATAAGCCAGAAAGGGCAGTGTAGAAAAAGCGTCCCCCATATCCCACTGAGACTTGGACTGTGTCATCTTAAAGGTGAAAGAACCTCAGCTAAACTGAATTGAAAACAGAGCATTCATTCTATTTTTAAATGTACAGGCTCGATTGTTTCTATACAAATGGGTTTATCTCAGAAAAGTCTCTGTATGTCTTGCTGCCGTAAAACGCTTTTCAAAACCTCTTCCTTTGATTCATATTTCCCATAGGGTATTTGTAGCATTAATGACCTATTGCATGTCTGTCCTGAGGGCCCCAGGGGAAGGGAGGCAGCTCCTAGCCCGTATCTGAACATTTAGAAGTGAACCACGTGTTATACTCCAAAGGTTGGGCTTCAGTTATGGGGGCTTCAAAACATTAGCCTTATGAGAAGTAGCCTTAAAGTAAGAATGGGTGTACACAATTATTTCAGATTTAGGTCTCAAAAACAATATTCCTAAGTAGTAATGGGGTTGGCTCAAGCCTTGGCTATTAACAAAGGAAATTCTTTTTAGTATATAAATAAATTCTTAAAGATGTGTTGACAGTATTGAATTACCGACAACCTGTTGAGATCAATTGAGTGGCTCGAATTTGTGCTGTTTGAGTGTTCAGGTTCGCGAGGGTGGAGCTGGATCTTGATGATGGGACCTGGCGTAAGTGTCCACTATTTGCTCCCGGCTGCAGAGGAGGACTGACGGGGCCGTCACACCTTCCAGGTCTCCCGTTGTACTTTAACACGGTCAAGAGAGGTTCACGGCAATATAACAGTTAATGAACTTTGAGTTTAAATTGTGTACATTTTTAAATTGTAAGATTTTTACTGTATATTGATGCATAGTGTGATTCAATAAATTGCTTGTAATTTAAAAACTATTTAATATTCAAAATAAATATAGTTATATATTTATAAACTCTGTTGCTGCGTTTATTCCATGTTTTTCCCACCTCGAAAGAGTGGGGTGGCCTGGCACGGCCATGCGTGTGCCCTTTTCCATGCCATACTTATATTCCCCATGCTCCTGCTAACACGAAGATTTGCATAATCCCTGGAAAACTATAAACTTTTATGTGGTGCTGGTGCTGCCTTGAAGCAAATCTGTAATCAGAAGCCTTTGCACTCAATGAACAATTTCAGAAGCATTTTCATTTTGGTGGTCTGCCTTTGGCCCAGCCCCAGCAAGCAATAGGCTGGAGCCTACCTCCCTAATCTCGGCTCCAAACCAGCCTTTCCATGCGAGGGTGGTCCTGCCCTCTCTCCCGGTCCCTCCCTCCGGGACCCAGCTGCCAAGAGTGTGGGAACAGCCTCCTACCAAAACCATGGCTAAGGGGGTAGCTCCAAGACCGGTGTGACCCCCAGGAAGTACATGAAGGAGACCTCTGAGTCCCCATTCAGAGATGCCCGGGACCCAGCAGAGAGACCCGCCTCCCAGCTGGTCCTGCGGGTTGGGAGTGTGTGTGTGGACCCCAGGCCTGGCAGCTGCACCTGGACTGGCCAAAAGACTCCCTGTCACCACGTTGCTACAGTCCCCAGCGACCCCTGAGCAAGATGCTGCTTTTAGCCCCTTTTAAGCTGTAACAGGCGTGGAGACCGAGGCATGGGGGTCCAGTAAAGCGGCGGGCAGCTGAGCTGGTTTGGAGCCCAAGCTGCCTGCCTCTCCGCGGAGACCTCGGAGTCCGGGTCCCCAGTCCCTTAGGAATCTGGGCTGTTGCTCTGGAAGGCTGTAGCCGCTGCCCATTTAAGATCCTAGCATTGCAGGACGGCTTTTCTCCTGTGACTGGCTTGGTGTTCTGAGCCTTAACCCCAAGGCCAGGTGCGATGGCCACGTGCAGTCGTGGGGTTTCCCCTCCGCCAGGGCGGGCTCCCAGGCTCAGCCTCCTCATCCGTGAAATGGGCTCGGGGCCCCGTCATGCCACGCACCCGGGCGCCCTCGGCTCCAGCCGGCTGCGGGGGGGATGCGGGGGCGGGAAAGGCTGTGGGGGGAGGGGAGGACGTGGGGGGAGGGGCAGGGGCCGCAGGTTGGGGGAGGCTGCGGGGGGCCGGGAGGCGGGGAAGGCGAGGGGGGCGAGGCTACGGGGCGGGGCGGGGCGGGAGGAGCCGGACCGGGCTGCGCGGCCACCGAGTCCCCGGGTCCCCGGGTCCCGAAAGCGCCGGGCTCGGCTGGGCCGCCCGCCCGCAGGTGCCACCGCCCCCCGGGCCCGCCCCCGACACCCCGACCCCGGCCCCGCCCCGGCCCCGCCCAGCGGGTCCATTTACAGGCGTCTGCGGCCCCGCCCGGGGCGGCTAAAGCTACGTGTCCTTGTCCCCCGTGGGCAGCCTCGGCGCGTGCGGCCGCGGATCCCCAGGTAAGCCGGGAGCTGTGGGCCCGGGGCGGGGACCGCGGGGAGGGGCGCAGAGGCAAGGCCGGGTGGGGCTGGAGGAAAACGGGTGGCGCGGTTCAGGACCTGGAGCCCCTGCCGGGGCCATCCGCGCGGTGGGACTGCGGGCCGCTGCGGGGGCCACTGTCGACCTCTGACCTCCGACAGCTGCCCCATGTCCACAGCGGGCCTGCCCCGAGGTTGTCCCTGCGTGTGTCACGTCCAGCGGAGCAGGACAGGAGCGAGGTGGCTGGAGTCCATGCCTGTCAGTGGGGCAGAGAGGAGGCAGTGCAGCCTCGGGCGAGGGGCCGCCCTAAGCTAGGGTCGCCGCACATCTCTGGTTGGTCTGAGCAAATTGTCAAAGGTCACCTGAGCCCAGGAGGCACTCAGGGGACAGAGAGGGGCGTGGGCCAGAGTCACCCAGGGGGAAGGCGGGACAAGAACAGGGACCGGGCTGAGGGGTCAGTGTGGGGTCAGCTCAGGGCTCTGTGAACGGAAGGACCCTGGGGTCCCCTAGCGCCGAGTGGTCGCTGCCACTGGCTCCTGGTGTCATTGCCCTCAGCGGAGGGCCGCTGTGCGTGTGCCCTGGCTGTGCCAGTGACCGGCATGTCCTGTGCTCTGGATTTCAGTTCGAGGGCCCCCTCCCAGCTTCCTCTTCCCGGGACAACCAGTCCAGAGCCATGAAGACCAAGAGCCGGCCCCCCAGGCGCCGGGCCCCGCCACAGGACGCGGACGCGGGGGCCGCCCCCGGGGAGCGCACCCCCGACAGGTCCCCGCCGGGCGCGGGCCCCGATCCGGCCAAGGGCGTGCGGAGCCGGGCGGCGCGGGCGGCGGCGGCGCGGGCCGAGGGCGGGCGCAGGCGGCCGGGGCCGGGGCCGGGCGGCCGGCGGGACAGCAGCGCGCAGCGGCGGCTGGAGAGCAACGAGCGCGAGCGGCAGCGCATGCACAAGCTCAACAACGCCTTCCAGGCGCTGCGCGAGGTCATCCCGCACGTGCGCGCCGACAAGAAGCTCTCCAAGATCGAGACGCTCACGCTGGCCAAGAACTACATCAAGTCGCTGACGGCCACCATCCTGACCATGTCCAGCGGCCGCCTGCCGGGCCTGGAGGGGCCGGGCCCCAAGCTCTACCAGCACTACCAGCAGCAGCAGCAGCAGCAGGCGGGGGGCGCGCTGGGCACCCCCGAGGCCCAGCCGCAGGGCCACCTGCAGCGGTACTCCACGCAGATCCACAGCTTCCGAGAGGGCACCTAGGCCCGGCCCTGGGCGGGTGGCAGTGGTGGCCGGCCTGCTCATCCCAGCCCTGGTCCCCCATGCTGGGCCACAGATGGGTGGTGACATCCCATGAGGACACGGCCCCAGTGACTCCATTTTCCCTGGGCTCTCAGCCGCAACGCCCCCAGCAGTTTGTCCTGCACCTGTGGGGACAAGCAGGTGGCCTAGGGAGGCCATGGCTCCGGGCGGCCTGAGGCCCAAACCTCTGTGCAGAGCCGGAGTCCTGCGTTCCCACTAACCGGGAGTTGAAAGGCCTCAGCCTTTTGTAGCTAAATTCTCTTCACCTGACTCCCTCCCAGGCAAGGGAGATTCCAGGAAAAGGTTTACTTACAAGTGTCCCAGCCACACTGGCCAAGGCCCGGGAAGGACCCTCCTCCAACAGCAGTGTGGGGCTGGCTGAGGCCTGGGCCCAGCGTCCTCATTCGGGGTAAACTGAGGCCCAGAACAAGCTGGGCAAAGCCTGAGGCCTCTGTGGAGGGTGCCCGAGACGGTTGGAGCATCCAGGTCAGCTGCCAGAAACCCCTCATCAAGTGACCTTGACTTCAGTCTAACGGACCTTGGGACGAGGGGCTGGAGTCTTCTCCCTCCTCCTGAGTGGGGGCTTCTGTGGGGGCAGCAACCCCCCGCTGCGGAGGGTCTGGGCCGACCCCTGGGGGCGCTGAGGAGCTGGAGCTGGAGGCAGCCGGGTGTTCCCGGCGCTGCCCTCGGGGCTCACTCAGGAGAGAAACTTCCAGGCCCTGGAGCCTCCTGCCCAGCCCTGGCCTGTGTGGGGACAGGGGTTTGTCCTGGGCCTCCCACATAGTGTCATATTCGTCACTGATGTGAGGTCGCCCTGTAATTGGCGAGGGCAGTCTGTAGGACTCTAGGATGTCCTGGGTCCTGGTTTGAGTTTGGGGCCCCTTTGGGCTTTCTGCGAGTGGAGCCTGGGGGTGGCAGCTCTTCCCTCCCCCACCCAGGGTGGCAGGGCCCGGGCGGCTTGGCACGTCCCCGCTGCCTCAGGCCCAGCTTCCTTCTCTCGGGCGTTCCTGCCCCACTGGCTCTGCCGGACTTAGCCACTTTGCTCCCAACTCCTCCCTCGTCCCTTGGCCCGCAGCTGTCCCAGAGCCCCCTGGGGGCCAGGCCTCTCCCCCGGTGCTGTGGTTGGGGGCCAAGCCAGGCGCAGGGCACTAGCTGACCAGTCCCCACCAATTCAGCCTTGCCCTCCCCTTGGGGGTCCTGGCACCAGACGCTAAATGCACCAAGAGGCTTGGGGGCAGCCCTGGCCACTATATTAAGGGCAGCAGGTGGCACCTGAGAGACTTTTGGTCAGGCCCTCTGGAAGGCGGCCCCAGCACATGGCGCTTGCCTCAGTGAGACTTGCTTTCGCGCCGGTCCTGCTGCCCCTGTGGGTCTTCTCTGGGGCTGAGCATAGGTCTAAGCTCGGGAGAGGGAGAGGAAGCCCAGGTCTCCCCAGCTGTGGGCACCCACCCAGCGGGGCTGTGACATGGTGGGGCCTCCAGCATGAGGACAGTCAGGGTGCTACAGGCCTGGCAGCCTTTGTTTCCCACCGAGCCACGGCCAGAGCAGGGCTCCGTCCTTGCTGAATGAACACACAGGCTGAGCCCGAAAACACAGGGCAGGGTGCCCAGTGGAGGCTCTGTCCAGGAGACCAAGCCTGGTGACACACCACAGCCCAAGGCTGCCCAGGGATTTCTGACCCAAACTGGCACCTGTGCCCTCTGCTTCCCAGAGGGTGACCTGGGGCCAGCTGCCCAGTCCTTCACCCGTGGCCGGAGGGGATCTGCTGCCCCGTGGTTGTGTCAGGAAGGATGTTCCGACGTCCGAGTCCTACTTTGGGGTGTCAGGTCTGTGACAGGCCTGCTGCCGGGCTGCTCCCTGGCCCTTGTCCCGGACCCCAAGCCCAGGGTGGACTCTCCCGTCCTGCAGGGAGGCTCTGCCTGGGCCGTGAGGTCTGAGTGTCCCGAAGTCGTCACACAGCAGGTCAGGGACCCACATGCTGCTGAGCCCTGGCCGTCTGCGCCGCACCCCTGGGCCATCAACCCAGCCACCTACCCACCCCGCCTGGCACCAGCGCCCTGAGCCAGCTCCGGAGGCGAGGTCCTCACCAGCACAAGCAGAGAAACCAGAACTGCCACTTTTCTGTCTGGGAAAACCTGACTGGAACTGAACGGCCTGTGTCCTGCTGTAATTGTGAAAATGTTTCTTAAATGACACAAATTTGCTTTTATTTTTTTCTAATGGTCCCTTCAAAGTACTAATGAAATCAATGCTGTGTCATAAAATGAAAATAAAAGATTTCACAGCAGTTGCTGCTGTTGCCCAAGCACAAGTGCACGGGGACTGTGCGTTTTAATCACAACGTAGCAATAAGGACATCACGCCATTTACACTCTGGCGCAGATTTTTATTGAATAAAGCATCCGAAGGATGCTGAGCAGGTAAACAGTTGGTGCTTAGCAGTGAGAGAACACGTCACCCTGGAGAAAGGCAGAGTGACACCCTGCAGACAGCGAGTTACAGCAGGACGCACGGGGCACCGTTGCAGGGGACGAACCACAGCGCCCACCCCCAGGACAACTGACACTGGAATGTAAACACGCAGCACGGGGTCATCGCCCAGGACTGGCCTGAGCCCCGCACCAGACACACCTGGCCCCACCCCCAGCAGCACCCTCCCCACCGTGGGAGGGGACCCCAGAGAACTTTCTTAGAGTCAGCGTCTGGGTGACAGACACCGTGCAGCAAAATGGGATCAGATATAAATGCACAGCTGACCCCCTGCTGACGACGAAACAGGCAGGATCCCAGGAAGGCCAATTGGTGACAAGTCCCTTCATTCCACCTCAAACTGAGCAGAGACAGGACTTGGGCTCCGACGACCTCCTAGGCAAAGTGTCCAGTGTAGGAAGCAAAGTCCCCAAACGGGGCACAATGGGATAAAAAGCAGCAAAGAAGTTGCTGGACAGGAGCCAGGGCCACTCAGCCAGGGCCTTCTTCCTCGCCTGGCCGGGCAGGGCTCTCGCCCTGGGGTGCACAGGACAGGCTGGGGGTCTGCGTCCACACCCCGCCGCCGGCCCAGGCATGGTCTTGCTCCCCAGGACGCCTGCTGCCCCTCAATGTGATCCTACATCCGAGGAGCCCCTACACCCCCCGCACATCTGAGGAAGGGGCTGTCTAGGGGCTAACGGCGACCCAGCACACAGACGCCATCTCCCAGCCCTGGGCAGCCTCTGTCCTCTTCCAGCCTCCTGGTCCGCAGCCCCGGCACACCCGGGGGAAGAAGACACCCTGCCCACTCGAGCCTTAGCTGTGAAATTAAACCCCCTTTGCAAATCCTGCTCTGAGAAACAGTCACAGCTCATGACAAAGTGGCCCTGAGCCCCAGGCCAGTGTCTCTTGGGTGGGGGGGCGGGGGTGGCAGGCCTGGGTTGCTGCCAAGGGGTGGGCTCCAGGGGGCTCCTTCCTGGGCTCTGGTGGAGGTGGGAGGGGCGGGGCCTCTGGAGGTGCAGCCCCACCCCCACCCGTGGTGCTTCTGGGGGGCGGGGACACGTGCGGGGCATCCACGGAGCTTCACATTTCTGGGCTATTTCAGCCAGTGCTTCTGAAGTAGCTGTGGCCTCGGGCCAGGTTCCCTCCTGAGCCCACCTGGGTGGCCCCCCCATGGCACACACTGCAGCACAAAGATGGCTCAGCCTTAATCCTTCAACTGGGCACCATCCGCATCCAGGAGCGCTGCGGCCTTAGCAGCAGGCGGGGCCCGGGGCCTTGTGCAGGGTGCTCGGCTCCTGCTCCCGGGATGAGCTCCGGGGGGCCCTGGTGGCATTGGCCCGGACAGAGATGTGGTCCCAGCCCCCCTGGAAGGAGAAAGCTGTGTTTCAGCGGGTGCCAGGGCTCCCAGGGGCTCTGCCTGGGGACCTTCCTTCCACCCCAACTGCCCCTGAGTCCCAGTGCGGCAGTGTGACCACAGCCCTGGCCGGGGCAGCTGCCCCAACTCACCCCGATGCCGTAGTCCCAGCCCTGCCCACTGGGCTCGTGGGGCTGCACGCCCGTGCGGTGACACACCGTCCCCCGGCTCAGACTGCGGCTGCCCTGGACTTTGTCGGCGATCACCCAGACCTGGAACATAGACCCGCTGAGGCCCGGCCCCCGCTGCAGTGGGATTGCTGGGGACCCGGGCACCCTAACACCCGCCACCCTCTGACCCCCTGACCTGGTCCAGGGGCCCCACAGACACGCTGCACACGTTGTTGGACACGTGCTCCCAGCTGGAACCCTGCGGGTAGCTGGGCGTGATCCCCTGGCGACACCACAGGTTCCCTGCGGAGAGAAGCGGGTCAGACGCAAAGGCCTCCTGCGGGGTGGCTGGGGGCCTGGCCACCCAGTCAAGGCCGCCGCCCCTGCTGTCCTCTTGCCCGGGGCCAGCACCGCCCTCCGCACGCTCTGTGCCTCCCCGAGCCTCATAATCGTCCTATCGTGCCCGGCAGGGCTGGCGTCCTGATCCTCTTTCTACTGAGGGAGAAACTGAGGACAAAGAATTTTTGAACAAATAAAAGAGAACCGGGCATCTGAAGTAAACACCCTGGATTTCAGTCTTTTTTTTTTTTTTTTTCCTATTTTTAAGACAGGGTCTTG
The DNA here is from genome assembly GCF_020740605.2 of Lemur catta. Taxonomy (NCBI): domain Eukaryota; kingdom Metazoa; phylum Chordata; class Mammalia; order Primates; family Lemuridae; genus Lemur; species Lemur catta. The sequence goes on from NC_059129.1 coordinate 24,002,101, forward strand.
CTCTGTCACCCAGGCTGCAGTGCAGTGGCGCAATCACAGCTCACTGCGGCCTCGAACTCCCGGCCTTGAGCGATCCTCCCACCCAACAAAGTGCTGGCATCACAGGCGTGAGCCACCTCGCCCGGCCTGGATTTCAGTCTTGATTCTACCTCTCCCGGCCTTCTCCTTATCTGCAACAACTCAGATACGCAGGGAGCTGTCGAGAGCCCTGCCTGAAGCGACATGGAGTCAGGGATGGCCTCCTGTCACAGGCCTTGCCAAGCAGCGTCACCCTGGCCTTGACGCTGTGCCATCAGCAGGTGCCCCCAGCCCCTGTGAAACTTGGGGAAGAGGCTAAGTGCCTCTCACGGTGGTTACAGGTCCGTGTCAGGGGCCTGGGGCGGTGCTGCTCCGTCCTGGGCCCAACCCCCGGTGGCCTTTGGAGCCAACCTCATGGTCACTGAGATGGGCAGGTCACACCTGCTCAGCCCTGGCACCTGGTGCTCCACAGCCCCTGGGAAACTGTGGCCCAGAAAGGCCTGGATGCTTCTGGAGAAAGGGAGGACCCCCCCCCCACCTCCTGCAGCCTGTCCAGCACGGGGGCCTCATCCCATCAGGTGCTCAGGGACCCCGCAGCTCCCAGAGGACCACGGAGGAACATCAGAACAACTCGCCATTTTCGTCCAGGGCGTACACCGACGTCTGCCCGACAGACACCTGCTTCAGCCTCTGTTTAGGAGGAGACGGGATGTGGTACCAGCAGTCGCCTGCGACGGGAGAGCTGACTCAGGCCGCACCCACGGGCCCAGACACTCACAGCCCACCAGGCCTCCTCCCCAGCTCGCAGTGGGCCGCGGTCGCAAGCACACCGGACCTGTGTCCTGCCGCCCACCCAGCACCCCGGCCTTGCCCTGGGCCCTCCGGAGGCCGTGGCGGGTTCAGACCCGTCTCACCAGCATGGACACGAGGGCGCCCAGCCTGGCACTCAGTGGAGAGCCGGCCCTGGGGGCTGCCCTGCCAACCCCGGGTCTGAACATCCAGCGAACAGCATGGCAGCACGGCCTGCCCTCCCGCACGGTCCCCAGAGTGGGCCACGCAGGGCGGAGGTACAAAGTGACCCCTGGAAGGGGTGGGCAGGCCTGGCCAGGGCTGCCCTGTCACTGGGTGGTCCCTGTGGGACGAGGACACGGCCTCTGGGGATACCCTGGCTCAGCCCCGGCGCCTGGTCCAAAGGTGACATGCAACAAATTTTTGCCAAGCTGAACTGAAAATGACAAGACCAACTAGCCAGTGCCCCCAACTCAGACATGTCACTCACTTGTCACAGCCTCCTGGGGGGTGGCACTCACCGGCCGGCCGGGAGGGGGACACAGAGCCCCGGTAGAAGGCGGAGCCGTCCCTCGCCACGGCCCACACCTGGTAGCAGGCCCCGATGGAGACGGAGGTGAAGGGCTGGTCAGTGCCCACGTGCAGCCAGGAGGAGCCCTGGGGACGGGCGAGGGGACACTGAGGCGGCCACCAAGGTCGCCAGGCCCACCCACCCCCAAGGTCTGGGTGACACAGGCCCAGCAGGTGGGCAGTGGGGCAGCCGGGGGCAGCCAAGGTCACACAGACCCAGCCCTGCCTGACTTGGCCCTGACTGTGGCCTGATGGGGGCACTTGCCGAATCCTCCGTTCACCTTCTCATCTCACACGCAGGGAAAGCAGCAGCACGCGCACCTGACTACGGCAGTGTCCCCGGGCCTGCCTGTCACCCTTCTCCAGGCCCCGAGAGAGGGTGGGCCCCTTGCACCAACCTATCCTCAGCGCCAGCTGCTCACAGGGCCCGGGGAGGCCCGAGCTGAGCCTGACCCAGAGCTGGAGCCCGGCACTCACCGCGGGGTTCAGCGCGGACACGCCCAGGCGGCACAGCACGTCCCCCTTGTCGCTGACGGCCCAGAGCGCGACGCTGGGCCCACTCCTGTCAGTGCCTGGGCTCTCCGGGATGATGGACACGTCCCTGAGGGCGATGGGAGCCACCTCCAGCCAGGGCCCACTGGTCACCAGCTTGCATTTTCTGTACAGTGGAGAGAGAGCACAGAGGGGACCCTGATGTCACCATGCTGGAGCCCTGGGCACGAGGGAGGGGGAGGAGCAGAGCAGCCTGAGACTGAGGGAGGCGGAAACTGGGGGCCAGGACCCCGAGAGGGGCCAGGATGAGTGCCCAGGGGTGGCTCCTTCCCCACCCCCGCTCCCCACCAGCCCTGTCCTCTGTCCTTACAACTGGCCAAGCCTGCCAGTGACATTTCTCTTATTTGTTCTTGAAAACAAACTCTTCTGAAACCAGAGAGCACTGGGAGCCCTCGGGCATTTCCTGGGCTGACATTTACTTAGACTCGGCTTCCTGGCTTCCGGGTCCCTCTCCCCGTCCCTCTGCCCGTCCCTCTCCCACTGCTTCCTGGGACTGAGGGCAGAGGCCAGGGACCCCGCGGGGGAGAGAGGGAGCAAGAGTGACTGTCACTGTGGCCCCGCCTCACCTGGCCCAGACCCTTCTCCTGACAAAATCCTTCATGGTTTTGTACCCATGGTAAGAGCTGCAAGAGAAAGAAGATGAGATCAAGGCCACTTCGTGGAAGTTTCTGGAAAATGACCCCACACCCATTCTTTTTCTGCCTGTTACAGGTCACACAGCCTCAGTGTAAGCCACTGACAGGCTCAGAGGAGTAGGTGTCACGGTGCATGGTCCTTGCCCTGGGGACAGTGAAGGGGCCGAGGCCGAGGGCAGGGTCTGTCCTGGAGGCCTGGCTGCAGCGAGGGATCGGCCCTGGGTGAGCCACAATCCGGGGGCTGCTTCCTCCTCCCCGGGCCCTTCTGGCTCCATCGTCTTCTGACTGGACGTGACTCATGTGGCCCGAAGGGCCTGTCCATGCTCCGTGCCTGCCGGCTCCTCACCCACCTGCCCCCGGCGTGGGGCCAGGGCTGGCCGGGACGGGGGCAGCACGATGCAGGGAGGTGCTTACGCGGGGAAGTCGCTGGCGTACTGCCAGCCCTCCTGGTCAGTGCCCCCAGGCACGCTGAAATCCACAGACCAGTCAGAAACCTGGGGAGGAGCGAGTCAGTGAGGACGGGGCCCCCAAATCCACAGCTCAGGTCAGTTCAGGTGGACACCCCCTCCCAGGGGGCGACGGGGGGCTCACCCAGGTCCACTGCAGAGATGGGGGCTTCGTGCTGGCCTTGGTGCACTCCTGCAGCCCCGTGGCGTCACTCCACATGTACCGGTCCGTGGGCAGACCCCTGGGGCAGAACGACAGGGGTGCGCTGATGAGGGAGAACCCAGAGCAGGCCTGCCCAGCCCAGGTACCTGTACCGCCCGGTGGGGACCTGAAGGAAAGTTCCGGAGCTCCAGCCCCAGGGCAAGCCGCCTCCAGACACTCTCACTGGGGGAGGGGGGTGACAGGCAAAACCAGAACTGCCCTGGGCAGGAGACCAACTGCAGTGACCCACATCACCTGAGTGCTCCATGCAGTGTGGAAGCCACCTCTCTTTCCCTTTTGCTACAGGTTGAACTGTGACCCCAAAATATGTCAAAGTCCTAATCCTACATTCAACGCCTGGGAATGCAGCCTTATTTGGAAATAGGGACTCTGCAGATAGCCATGTTAAGATGAGGTCCTCAGCCGGGCACGGTGGCTCACACCTGTAAATCCTAGCACTCTGGGAGGCCGAGGCGGGAGGATCGCTTGAGGTCAGGAGTTCGAGACCAGCCTGAGTAACAGCGAGACCCCGTCTCTACTAAAAATAGTAAGAAATTAGCTGGACAGCTAAAAATATATAGAAAAAATTAGCCGAGCATGGTGGTGTGTGCCTGTAATCCCAGCTACTCAGGAGGCTGAGGCAGGAGGATCGCTTGAGCCCAGGAGTCTGAGGTTGCTGTGAGCTAAGCTGACGCCACGGCACTCTAGCCCGGGCAACAGAGCGAGACTCTGTCTCCAAAAAAAATGATGAGGTCCTTGTGGGGGGGTGCCCTAATCCAAGATGATTGGGGTCCTCACAAGAGGAGGAAATTCAGATTCAGGCACACATGGAGGGAGGCCACAGTGAGGACCCAGAGCCTGGGACAGAGCCCTGCGGCAGGTTCTCCCTCATGGCCCTGACAAGGAACCCCCCCTGCCCACACCTGGGCCTTCCAGCCTCCAGAATCGAGAGACAATACACGTCTCACGCTCAAGCCACGCAGTCTGTGGTTCTTTGCTGTGGCTGCCACAGGACACCAGCGTGGCAGAGAGCAGCACACGGGCCGGCGGGGGCAGGTGGCAGAGGCCGGGACGTCTGGAGCCTGCAGTGGGCACTCATGGGTGAGGACCCGTGTGGCCCTTGGCCTGCCCTCTCCGACGGACACGGGAGCACCACCCCGCTCTTCGTGAGGACCGAGGAGGACGTCAGGAGGACATCGAGGTTTAAGTCACCAGATATTTAAGAAACAAAAAACCAACCCAGAAAACCTCACACTAACATCCTGTGTGGACGCTACACTCGGCTGAGGTGCAGGTTTTCAGGAGATCTTGGCAACGTGCATCAACCGCCTTAGAAATGTTGAAATCCTCTGATTTATGGGGCAGACAGAGAGACACAAATATTTACACACAAGGGAGTCCTTTACATTGTTCCGTGTGGCAGCGGAAGATCGCAAACAATCTACACGTTCAAGACTGAGCGGAGGTCAGATTGGCCGGGTCCACCGTGGGTACGGGGAGGTGAGGCCGTTGCAGCCACCATCGCAGGACTGGCCTTGTCACCCCCACGCAGACACACGCGAGCACAGGGGCTGGCTGGGAGGCAACGGGCCACGTGCTAACAGTGGTTACTATCTCTGGCTGGCGAGATTAGGGTCCTCATGGAGTCTGTTCTTCATATCATTTGGTATTTATTTTGCCAATTTCGAAAATCAGGAAGGAAATCAATTGTTATTTCTTTACACAGCCTCCAACAGTTGAAATAGGAAATAAAGAAGTTTGTGTCATTTATAATGGTATCAAAAACCATAAATATATCACCTAATAAAAGATGTCAGGACATTTACATGGAAAACTACAAAACCTCATTGGGAAGAAATTACATAAATGGAGGCGTCAAGTCTGTCCACAGAGTTAGAGACTTACTCGTGGAAGAGAACTGTTCTCCCCAAGAGACCTACAGATCCAAGACCTTCCCAACCAAGATCCCAACAGCTTTTAAGGACAATGACAACCTGCTTCTAAAACTCATCTAGAAATGCTCCAAGAAGAGCGAAAACCCCATTGAAGAGAATTTGTTCCAGCTTTGAAACCTTCCTGTGGAGGGACAGTGACTTCACCGTGTGGATTGGTTCAAGGACATCAATTCCTCGGCGGGAGAGACCAGCCCTGGAACAGGCTGCTGCCGCTTGCTGCCTGGACACTCGATTCAAGACTAAGGTGGCACTTTGTAGTGCCGGAGGGAGAGGACAGTCTTCTCGATAAATGGTGTGAGTCACCAGACATTTAAGAAACAAGCAAAAAAACAACTTGACCTCACGCTATCTACCAAATGGTCTTGGGGGGGCGGCAGCTGCCTGTTTCTGTACGGCCTGCAAGCTGAGGGTGGTTTTTACATTTTTAAATGATTGAAAATCACCAAAAGAAGGCCAATGCTTTGAGCTTAGATTCCAGTGCCCAGTAGAAAGTTTCACTGGGACACACACGTTCCCTTATGCGCTGCCTGTGGCTGCTTTCAAGTGACAACTGCAGAGGTGGGTAGTGGTGACAGAGGCCGCATGGGCCACAGAGCCTGAACTATGTGCTATCTTTATAAAGTTTGCTGACTGCTGTTCCAGAAGATGGCAGAATATGCCTGATGCCTCCGGGTGACGAGATGTTGTGAAAGGATTTCTTAAAGGCCCTAAAACTTTATGCAGAGAAGATAACTGATCCGCTGGGTCACATTTAAAAACCAAAAGTCACCGCTAAGAGAGGGAAAAGGCAGACCACAGCGCAGGAGCCGTGTCACCACCACCTGAAATATGCAAAGCACAGCGGTGGCCAAAGTGAGGGTGGCAGGTCTTGGGGACGAGGGGGTTTCAGAGAGAAGGGCTGGGAAGGGGATGGGGGCAGGGAGGTTCGCAATGTGCTGGTCTTTGACTTGGGTGGTGATGACACTGGTGGCCGATTCGTGAGGACTCAGTGACATATATGTAGAGAGATATACACCATACATACAGATATGTACACATATTTGCTTTGTGAACTTTGTATGTTATACCTCTTAATTAGTGAGTTTTTAAAATGTGCACTCCACTTAAAGATTTAAGGGGGAAGGACCCCTCAGAGAGCAGTAAGGTCCAGCCAGCTCCAGGCCACAGTGGGCGTTGCTGTCCCGTTTCCGTCAAGGCCGGGGCCTGACGCAGGCAGCACCCCGGCCAGGCACCCGCGCCGCTCACCTGCTGGTGTAGCCCGTGACGGGGTTCCAGCGCTGGTTCTCGTAGATGTAAACGCTCTTCACGTCCGACTGGGTGTAGATGTTACTGGTGCTGCTGGCCAGGCCTGCGGGGACAGGAGGCTGCTGGGACCGACTCTGGCTTTCTGACTGAAGCGCTGATTCCAGCAGAGGGCAGGTGGGAGGGTGGGTTGGAACCAGGCCGGCGGAGGGGGCGAGCAGGCAGGGCCGGCCTGACTTGGGTTTCTCTCCTCTGTGCCCTGATTATTCTGGGGTTGCGCGACCTCAATGGGAAGAATCTACTGTGCATTAAACCTCCCATCCCCGCCACTCCCAGCACCCCCGCCTCACGCTCTGCTCTCCGCCGCACCTCTTCTTCCTTGCCATCCTCCTCATTCACTAGGAAGGTGCGAGGTCTACCCAGCTCACTCCTTATTAGCAAAGGTACCTTGGACCATTAACTTTATCTCTGTGAGTCCCAATTTCCTTGCTTGTACAATGAAGACGAAATTCTTGCCTCACAAATAGGAAAGTTGGTAAGTCTGCTCAGATGCACATTCCTATGGTCTTAGTGGACCACAGTTCTACAGGGTTAGCTGCTCCCCACTGTGGGGCATGTGGGCTGCAGCTTAGAACATTCTTTTTCAGTGTTTCTGCTTTCATTTTCTAGTAGGAGACACAAGGACTCCACCTCCCAGAAGGTGGGGGACCCACCAGGGTTCAGTAAGCTCTGGCCCTGAAGGAACAACCCACCTAACCGGTGACCAGACCTGTGGACTCGGAATCAAAGGACCAGGGACTAGGGCTCCCCGACGCCCCAAAACTTCACAAACAAAGGGCTGGACAGCTGGCAGCTGCCGTTCTAGAATCCTCAAGGCCTCTGGCTCAGCAGGTGTGTCCGTGGGGACGTGTGGGAGACAAGGCCTGGTCCGGGGCTCCTGAGCCTCATGGGTCGGCCCAGGTTGGCTCAGCCTGTGTGGAGGCTGGCAGTGGTGAAGGTCACCTGTCAGCCAGCTGCTAGCCGAGTGTGAACACTGGGACAGCCGCCCGGCGCCGGCAGGGGAGCCAGGCGGGGATCCGGGCAGGGAACGCCCTCACCTTGGAAGCAGCCTCCGCCGTAGCCGCCCGTGTACACCCAGGCCGTGTGGTCGTAGCCGAGGCCCCACACCACGCCCTGGCTGTTGGCCTCCACCACCCGCAGGTGGCCTCCCATCTGCCGCCAGAACCTGCGAGGACGAGAGAGTGTGGCGGGAACCTCAGTGCCAGCTTCCCAACCTTCCGCTTGCCACGGGCCTCTGTTCTGTGGCCTCCCCCGGACACGGTATTTTCTAATGCTCGGTGTCCGAGTGGGTGGAATCCTGCCCTGTGTGGCTTCCCCTTTTGCATTGACACTACCGAGTGGCATGAGAGGGTCCCTCACGGGCAGGGGGCCTCAGAAGCCTGTCCACCAACCCCTGAGGTGACACGGATGGGTGCAAGGCCAGAAGCTGTTTCACGCCACCCCTTGGGGTCTGGGACGTGGGGACGGGCTGGCCAGTGACAGGTGCAGCCAGGCTTGAATGTCACGGCAGAAAGCAGGAGGTGACGTCTAATCATCTGCATGAGCGACAGTACGGCCAGCGGCTGCCAGGGTGTCAGCAAGAGGCTGCCCTGTGACAGCACTGCCTCCTAGGTGGGCAGAGTGCGGCTGGCGGTGGGTCAGCCCTCTGTGGCCGCGGCCCTGTCCCTGTCACCAGAGGTGGTCTGACTCACCCCCTCCCGTGGCCAGGGCTTCCTGGGCTCATGTATGTCCCCTGGTCCTGGTGTCCGCTGGTAACTGAGCCCAGGGCCCCCACAGCACTGGATGGCCTGCTGGGCAGCCCCTCTGAGCAGGCCTGGGACAGAATCGTGAGCACTGGTGTCCCCTGCTGGGCCCTCCTCCTCAGGACTCTGCTCACACTCTTTCCCCAGGGCAACCTCACTCCATCGGTGGCTTTCAGTGCCCTGACAGTGACGCCCCCCACACAGCGTCCAGCCCCGGCTGCCCACCTCCTGGTCCTCCGGGTCCCGCCTCCACCAGAGCCTGCTCCGGTCCTCCCAGCCACCAAGCTCCAAGTCCTCTCTCCTGCCTCACGCCCTGTGGACCTCAAACCCCACCATCTCTACCCAGAAAACACACCCCCAGTGGAACTTTCCCTTGGCCAGCAGCTATTCTCCCCCTCTCTGCCCCTGGGCCCCGGCCACCCCCCACGGCAGGGGCTTGGTAGGATTGTAAGCCGAGTGCCAGGTCTGTGCCCTGGGCAGGTGAAGGGACAGCCCTGTCCTGGGACCCCAGGGGCGGGGGGTGGCTGAGCCAGCTCATCCACTCTCCACGTGGCTCCTGACACTCGGCAGCTGCCCAGCCCTCAGCCCAGCCAGGCTTCCGGTTCCGCAGAGGGGTCAGGGCCAGGGAACCCGCAGCCTGTGGTCCCGTGCGGGCTGTGGTCCTCGGGGGCCTCCCTTCTGGAACCACGAGCACTGGGTGCTGGGGGACGGGGAGCCCCGGGCCCCGTCCGAGCGCGGCCTACTCACATCTGGTCGCAGGGCAGCGGGTGCTCCTGGGCCTCCAGGTCGGGGCTGGGCTCGCTCACAAAGATGTCCCCCTTGCAGGTGACAGACCAGATGGCCTGCGGGGACGGGCGGCCGTGGACCTTCCGGTTCTCACAGCAGGACAGGCTGAGCAGAGCGAGCTGCCACGGCACACTGCTGGTCACCACTGGGCAGGCCAGGCCGGGCTGCCCCGAAATGGCCGTCCCCCAACCCCCGCCCACAGGGACCACCCCCTGCTCACCCAGTCGTTCATGTCCTGCTCGGTGGCGGCAGCCAGACGCACAGGCCACCTCTGTCGCGTCCTCTCGGGGGTGTACAGGGCAAAGGAGTGCTTGCCCTCACTGAGCAAGGGCACCAGCACCGTCACGTCGTTGAGGAACACGTGGATGTACTGTTCAGAGAGTGGGCGCAGGGGCAGGGCTGTCACCTGGGGCAGAGTGGGCCTCGGGGAGGTGAGCCCCCCACTGTGGGGGACAGACAGGGACAGGTCACCGTGATTCTACAGAGTGTGGCCTGGGCCTACAGGTCTGAGTGGTGGCTACAAGGCCAAGCAGGTTCCAGCATCAAAGCCGGACTCCGTGAACAGACGCCTCCGGGAGCCACCACACCCGGCCGAGACGGCGACTGCCTGGCATGTGCCCGCTGTCGGGAGGGGTGACAGACCATCTTCCCGAGCCTGTTCTCCTCCGGAAAACCAGAGCCTGTAAGCGGCTGCTCGGCAGGGGCGGGGGGACGGCTCCGTGAGGCCGTGGGCGCCCCGGCACGACGTATCTGCCCACCACTGGCGGGGCCGGAGAGCGAGCGCTTGGTAAACTCGAGACGTGGATCCCAGACTAGGCACCCCGGCCCAGTGTCCTAGGCCCACTCCTGCACCCCCAGCCCTGTGTCCCCTCTCGTGGGAACCCTGCCCCTTGGGGACACTCCTCTGTGGGCACCCTCAGCCCCGCACCCTCTCCCCCGGCTCCTTCCCCAGTGGGGACCCCCAGTCGCACCTTCTTCTCCCCGTGGACCACGTAGTAGATGAAGAGGATGCTGTCCCGAGCGCCATCGTGCCCCGTGAACTGCTCCAGGGCCACGCGGACGTCTACCCACTTGTGGGGCTTCCAGTCGCACCACCACTGCAGGGTCCCGGTCTTCACCCACACGGACTGGGCGTGTGCCCCAGGGCAGGGGGACAGTCATGGCAGGCCCTGGCCCCACAGACCCTGGAGCCCCACTCCCAGCACCCCCAGTTCCACCTCTCACGCTAAAGACAACAGTAATGCCATTGGACACCCGATGTGTTCTGGCTGGGGAAACTGAGGCTCAGGGAGGCTCTGGGCTGGGCTCAGTGTCACAGAGTGAGTCAGCAGCAGCAAAGCTGGGACCCAAACCCTGGCCGGCCTGTGTCCAGAAGCCCAGCTCGGCCACTGGCTGGACGCTTCCGCCAAGCCTGCGCCAAGCCCCTGAACGAGGCTGGTCATGTGCTCCGGGTGGGTCTCGGAGGGCCTGGGCAGGGTCGGCCCTGGGGAGGGGCTAAGGCAGCCCTCACCCCTGTGCTGACTCGTGTCAGTAAGACGACGCCCGTCTGGGCGCAGAGCTGCCCTTAGCAGGGACAGCACGATGCAATTCCCCTCCCTTCCTGCCTCCCTCGGAGGTTGCTGCCACCTCAGGGTCCCCAGGGTCTACATCCCACATGGAATGCAGTGGGGCCTGAACAAAAGTTCCCCAAGATAAAAGAATAAGCAAAGGAACTCATTTCTTTATCTTTGAATCTGCCGTGTGGCCTGAGAGGGATGGACAGAGGGGTCGATGCACTCGTCTATTTCTTCCGCCCCACCTAAGAGCTGGTATACAGCAGGCACTCAATGAATGCCTGTTGGAAAAAAATGCATCCAGGGAGAGCAGGGCGCCCACCTGCTCCACGGCCTGCTCGTAGTGCCGGAAGTTCTCCAGCTCCCGCTTGGTCCTCTCCGTGAGCTGCTGGAGGATCTGCTTCCTCCAGGCGGCGGTCTGGGCCGGCATGATGGACAGGGACAACGTCTGCACTGAGGGGGACAGGCCTGCAGGCCGGCCAGAGCCTCAGGGCACCGTCCTGCCTGCAGCTGGGCAGGAGGCCAGGGCTTTTATTCCCCCCAAGATCAGCCTTTTCTTGCTAGAAAGCTACAATCTTTGCAAAATGCCTCGTGAGCCTCTCCCCACGCTTCAATCTGATGGGCAAGTTGCTGCCCCCTAACAATTCAGCCTAGAAAACAGTCACTGCTACCAGGACAGGGGGCGTTCAGGCAGGACAGTGGGGCTGCCCAAGCCCCCAGGCCTTCTCTTTCTCCCCACGTCCCCAGGAGCACCCTCTGGGACACCGGGCCCTGCCGATGGCCGCGGGCTCCACAGGAAGCCTTACCTGACTGGACAGCGAACCACTTGGGCACGGAGCAGGCCTCCACCGCGCAGCCGCCTCCCGACACCCAGGCCCACAGCTGGTGGTCGTCCGCCCCATAGGGCTCCTCCAAACCCAGGGGAAGGAGCCCTAAGGAGGAGACGCCGGTGGTCTCGGGGAAGCCGGCAGCTGAGTGGCTGGGCACCTTCTTGGGCTCTTTCAGGTCAATATTGGTCCAGGGCAGCTCCGCTGGGGTGGAGACCAGGCCAGGGCCGCCCTCGGTGGGGCAGGCATTCTCCATGGCACCCTCTGCAGTCCTGCCGGCCCCTGGGCCCGAGGCCAAGCTCTCCTTGAGGTTCCTGGAATTGTCCAAAGACTCCACGGGGAGAGGCTGGCCAGGCCCTGGTCTCTCAACTTCCGAGGAGGCACTGGTGTCGCTAGGCGCTGACTCGCCACTGCCCCTCACCTCATCGCCAAAGAAGCAGCCAGCACTGGGGACAAAACAGGACAGACCCGTCACTGCCTTGCAGGGGACACACACTGCTGTCAGGCAGGCCTGGCTTCAGGGTGCTCCACCTTGGCTGCCCACGCGACCTTGGGCAAGTCCTGACCTCTCTGAGCACCTGTCTCCTCCTCCGTGCAACACACATGACTGTACCTGCCTCCCAGGGAGCAGACCCTGAGCACCCCTCAGACCAATCACATCAACACATCTGTGGGTCGAGATCCAGAATTAGGATTCTTTTTTCACTGTGTTTAAATGCATGACGTAAAGATTCCTGCTTTACCCATGCCGAAGCACACAGTTTAGGGCATGCAGTAGATTCACAGTGTTATGCAACCATCACCACCTCCTAGTTCTGGAACTTTCCATCACCTCAAATGGAGACCCCCGTACCCTGAAGCAATTAATCCCCATCTTCCTCCCCGCCACCCCCGACTCCCCTGGCAACCACCGATCTGCCTCTGTCTCTGTGGACTTGCCTACTCCGGACATTTCATAGAAATGGAATCGTGGAATCCACACGTGGCCTGTTGTGTCTGGCTTCTCTCACTTGCGTGATGTGTCCAAGGATCGTCTGTACGTGGTGCGTGTCAGGGCTTCCTCCCTCTTTGTGGCTGAGTGATGTTCCATTGCACCATTAGACCACATTTCGTTCATCCACTGATGGACATTTGGGTTGTGTCCACTCTGGGCTGTGATTAGTGTTGCCGTAAACATCTATGTGTAAGTTTTTACTTGAACACCTGTTTTCAATTCTTTTGGGCACATGCCTAGGAGTGGCTTTGCTGGGTCACGCGGTAACTCTATGTTTAACTTCTTGGGGAGCTGCCAGACTGCTCTCCACGGGGGCCGCACCATTTTACATCCCCCCAGCAGCGCACAGCGTTCCAGTTTCTACAGATCCTCACCAGTGCTTGTCGTTGTCTTTCTCACTGAGGATGGCTGTCCTGGTGGGTGTGACGTGGTATTGATTAAGGTTTTCATTTGCATTTCCCTAGTGACTAACGATCTTAGCATTTTTTCACATTGACTATTTGTGTATCTTCTTTGGAGAAATGTCTATTCAAGTTCTTCGTTCTTTTTTAATTGGGTGGTTTGTCTTGTTGTGTTGTAAAACTTCTTTATATATTCTAGATACTAGACCCTTAGCAGACATAGGATGTGCAAATATTTTCCCCCATTCTGTCTTTTCACTCTCTTGATGGTGTTCTTTGATTCAGAAAAGTTTTTAATTTTGACGGAATCCAATTTATCTATATTTCCTTTTGTTGCCTGTGCTTTTGGGGTCATATCCAAGAACCACTGCCAAACCTGAGGTCATGAAGATTTGGCGTCACTAGTTTTTGAAGCTTCTCAGCTGATTCCAATGTGCTGTCCAGGTTAAGAACTAGCAGCTGAGGAGACTAAAGCCTCAGGTGAAACGTGAGCAAAGCCCTTCCCGGCTCCCCCCGGCCCTCTGGGCTGACGAGGCAGCAGCGTGACGACCACCAAGCTGGGGGAGCGAAGAGGTGTGGACCAGGGGCTGGGGAGGGTCCGAGGTGCAGAGCCAGGGCCCCACGTGCTGTCTCAGTCAATGCCCGTGACTGTGGGCACTTCTGCTGTAGCGCTGAGGTGTCCCCAGCTCGGACACCAAGTCACTCATCTGGGCTCTCATGGCTGGTGGGCAGAGCTGGGACTCACCCACACTCTTTAGACCCGTGGGTCCCAAGGTGAGGTCCCCAGGACTGCAGCAGTGGCAGCATGACCCGGGACTTTATGGGAAACAAAAAATCTCAAACAGAAACTCTGGGCTGGGGCTTGAAACTTCATGTCTGAAGGAGTCTTCCAGGCGACTCTGGCGCACACCAAGTCTGAGACCACTGCTCCAGACAAGAGACCCTCCATCGTGCCCTGGCTTCCCTTTCAGAGAGGCCTTAGCGTCCACCCCACAAACAAGCCGTTTCTCTCCCAGATCTTCTGAACCAACGGACCAGCCCTGCTCAGGTGGGTCCTGGCTCCTTCGGGACACCCCAGCCTCAGCCTGCCCCCAGGTGCGGCCCAGGGTGTCCAATGATGCCTCCGTGTGGCTGCCCCAGCTGCCCCCAGGCCCCCCTCTCTGGAGCCGAGGTGTCTGAGCGGCACACCAGGCACAAATCTGAGAGCAGGAGGCTGCAGCCCTTAGTGGTTCTTGTGGGCCAGAGACCGATT